>NC_054829.1:1822176-2126343 GCF_018345385.1 Vulpes lagopus
GAATTGAGTTTGGCTAAATTTTTTCCCGGTTATCCTCAGCTCAAAGAGAACTTAATATTTAAAAGAATCCTGAGGTGAGTCTTTTTTTTTTTTTTTTCCCAGTATAGTTAACATACGGTTATATTAGTTTCAGGTGTATAATATAGTAAGTCAACAATTCTGTGCATTACTCCATGCTCATCATGAATATACTCTTAATCCTTTACCTATTTTACTTGCCCCCCCCCCCCCCGCCATCAGTGTGTTCTCTATAGTTAAGAGTCTGTTTCTTGGTTTGTCTTTTTTCTTTGTTTCTTAAATTACACATGAGTGAAATCATGTAGTATTTGTCTTTCTCTGGCTGATTTATTTCACTTAGCATTATATTCTCTAGCTCCATCCATGTTGTTACAAATGGCAAGATTTTTTTCTGGCTGAGTAATATTCCACTGTATATGTATACTGCAACTTCTTTATCCCTTCAATCTATTGATGGACACTTGGGCTGCTTCCATAATTTGGCTATTGTAGGTAATGCTGCGGTATACATAGGAGTGCATATATCTTTGTTTTTGTATTCTTTGGCTAAATACCCAGTAGTGGAATTACTGGATCGTATGGTAACTCTGTTTTTAACTTTTTGAGGAACCTCCACAGCGTTTTCCACAGTGGCTGCACCAGTTTGCACTCCCATCAACAGTGTAAGAGAGTTCCTTTCTCTTAACATACTTTCCAACACTTGTTTTTTGTTTTTTAGTTTAGCCATTCTGACAGGTGTGAGGTGTTATCTTATTGTGGTTTGGATTGGCATTTCCCTGATCAGTGATGAGCATTTTTTCATGTGTCTGTTGGCCATCTGTATGTCTTCTTTAGAGAAGTGTCTATTCATGTCCTCCACCCATTTTTATTAAGTTATTTGAGATTTTTTTGGTGTTGTCAAGGTGAATCTTTTTGATAAAAAGTGAGAGCTTTCATCATCTTGGGTTTGGAAACAGCTCTGGTTCAAATGTAAATGTAATTTTCCTTTCTCAACACCTACTTTGAACAGTCTGTGCCAGTATATATGCTTAAGAGTTGCTTAGGATTTTTAGCATGTTATTGTATTGTAGTTATATAACTGGTTGTCAACATGTATATTTGTGTGTGTTTGCACAGATGGACAGTAGTTTTCAGTAAAAGTTTGGTGGTATTTTGGTGTCCTGCAGTGTTGTTGCCATAGTTATTTCACAAACTGTGGTTTTAGGGATGAATTTAGGAATGGTGATAATCAAGTACTATTGTGACACTTCCTTGGCTTAATTGCCTTGTTTTAGTTCAATGCAGATGTAATGATCAGTTATCATACTAACTGATAAGCAAAAGCTACTGTTACTGGATTTTGTAAAATAAAAATCTTTGCGTGGTGACATGTAGAACAATAAAAACTGGGAAAATGAGGTTGTTTTAAAATTCATGACATTTGGGGTGCTTGGGTGGCTCATGAGGTTGGTTAAGCATCTCCCTTTGGCTCAGGTTCTGACCCCAGGGTCCTGGGATTGAGGCTTGCATGGGGCTCTGTGCTCTGTGGGGAGCCTGCTTCTCCCTCTGACCGGCTGGTGCTCTTTCACTCTCTCTAAATAAAATCCTTTTTTTAAAAAAAATTTTATTTATTTATGATAGTCACAGAGAGATTGGCAGAGACACAGGCAGAGGGAGAAGCAGGCTCCATGCACCGGGAGCCTGACATGGGATTCGATCCCGGGTCTCCAGGATCGCGCCCTGGGTCAAAGGCAGGCGCCAAACCGCTGTGCCACCCAGGGATCCCTCTCTAAATAAAATCTTAAAAAAAAAATGACATTCAAAATATTAGTATATAGTTCAGTATAGGATCTTGCTAGTAGTATTGTTAGTATAGCTATAGAAAATGTTAATTGACCTTTGGCAGAATCATGATTTGAAATATGTGTAATGATTATAATCATAGCTCAAGCAGATGGAAAGGCCCTGTGGTAGGACCATGCCCAGCTTACTTAAGAAACAAAAGGAGGCCAGTATGGCTGCAGCAGAGTGTGGGAGAAGAGAGAGGAAAATGAAATCAGAAAGGTGATGACAGTGGGGGAATTTAGGATCTTGTAGGACTTAACAGTTTATTCATATAGGCTTTTTTTTTTTTAAAGATTTAAAATTTATTTGAGAGAGACCATGTGTGAGAAGGGGGAGGGGCAGAGAGAGAGGGGGAGAGAGAATCTCAAGCAGACTCCCCACTGAGGGATGAGCCTGACATAGGCTTGATTTCACGACCCTGAGATCATGACCTGGGTTGACATCAAGAGTCAGACGCTTAATTGACAGCCACCCAGGCACCCCTCATGAGGCTCTTTGAAAGACAAAAGATATGAGAAATTTCTATTGGAAGAAATAAAATCGTGGTTTATTTTTTGTATAAGTAGTTCTGAATAGTAGGCATTGCCTAGGTGCAGCAGAAAAGAATGTGAGGCTTGGTGTCAGTCAGCTGCAGTGTGGGTTCTGGCATCACCACTTACTTGGCTCTCTGACTTTGGGTAAAGTTACTTAGACCCTCAGTTTCCCCCCACCTTTTTTTTTAAATTAGTGGACCCTCAGTTCTTAAGCTGGGGATAATAGTAGGAACTTTATAGGATGGTCAGGTGGATCAGGTTGATTATTATAGCAAAAGGTGCTTTTTGTGCAGTAAATGCTCAGTAAACGTTAGTTAATTGTGATGTTTCATTTCCTCTGGGAAGCTTTGCCTAGGCCAACTCTACCAATACAGGCATGCAACCTGGTACATCTTTTTCTTTTAAGTTATAATTTATATACCATAAATTCACCTTTTAACCTGTATGATTCAGTGGTTTTTAGCATCAGCATGAGGTTGTCCAGCCATCACCATTGTCTCATTCAGAACACTTTGCCTGATATATCTTTGTGGTACTTGCCATAGTTGTAGCCCTAAACATTCATTTGTGTGACTGTTTGCTTAGTATCTGTTCTCATCCTAGACTGTAAGTTTCATGAGGGCAGAATCTGTCTTTTTATTTGTCATTTACCGCCAATGCCTATCCCAGTGACATGGGATAATTTTTCTTTTTTTTTTTTAGTGCCAGGAGCAAGCAGGGAAAAGGGAACAAGAAGGGGAGGAGGGGACACAGGTGCAGAAAGATAAAGGGGGGGCAATGATAGTCAGGGGGTAAGATGGAGATGGAAATACACACCCTAGATATAGGAAAATGGAACGGCAGAGAGGGAGATGGGAAGGCAGGGAGGAAGATGGAGATACAGGAAAGAGGTGAGGAAATGGCCAAAACTGAGGGAGATGGACTTGCGGACACACACGCAAGGAAAGGAGGAGACCCGGGTAGAATTGGAGAGATGAGGGCACAGGCAGACAGGGTGAGGTTGGGGGTCCCCCTTCCATGGTCATCCCCCCACCCCCACCCTATGCCCAGCAAATCCAAGCTGCGGCCTCTGGCATCCTGGCCTCCACCTTCCCCTGCATAATTGGTGTTCAGTGACAATTTGTTGAATGAAAGAAGATGTGATATGGTAAGTAGTGCTGGACCCCATTGAGAAGTGTGTGTGTGTGCAATGCAATGGGGTTCACACTTGACCCTGTAGATCTTCAGAAACCACCAGAAATTTCTAACAAGTGGAATGATGCAATCAGATTTGTATGAGAGAGGGATAATGATAATTCTGAAGACAGAATGGACTGTGCAATAAGAGAGGTGAAAAAGAAGCAGGAAAGCAGTTAGGAAACTAGTTGGGGCAAGCCAGCCTTGACCTGCAGAAGAAAAAGATCAGACAATAGGTAAAATAGATCTGATGGAGTGCGTGTGAGTGTGATTGCATGTGTGCATATATGCGAGTGTGTGTGTGTGGTTGAGAGAGACAGGAAGGAAGTCCAGGGGCTGGAGTTGAGGATAACAGGTTTATTGCTCCAGCAGCCAGACTTGTCTTTCCTTTAAGATAAAGACCACTTGAGAAGGAATAAGTTTTCAGGGCTTAAGGAGACCCATGAGTTTTCTTTTGATTGAATTGAGCTTAAGACGCCTGCTATATTAAGAAAGAGGTTACCCTTAAATCTTAGGGTAAAATAAACTTATCAAGTAAAAAAAAATCATTTTGCCCTATATTAAGTGGTTTTTAATGTTGTGGTTTAGGCATTTTAGATTGCTGCCTGGGCATACTACACACATCGTGGCTTGTACTTGTCAGCCCGCCCCACCGTAAACCCCGACCAGACCAGAGCCAGCTTCACGGGGCAGAGGCTGGCCTGACCTCCTCCTCCTTTGTGCTCTCAGCACCTGCACACTTTCTATAGCAGTGTAATCTGTGTCTTTGCATTGATAGTTTGTATTCTGCTTTTTACTCTAGTGTATGTTCATATTTCTAATGGCAGTCTTGAAAATAAAGTCAGCAAATAATAGTTAACCTCACAAATGATCATCGTATAGGCAGAGATTTTTGAGGTAGAAGTGGAAATGAGAAATGAGGTTTGGCCAAAATGTGAAGAAAGATGGAATAAAATTTGACAATTTTAGGGGCACTTGGGTGGCTCATTGGGTTAAGCGACTGCCTTTGGCTCAGGACCCTGGGATCAAGCCCCGTTCAGAGGGAGCCTGCTTTTCCCTGTCCCTCTGCCTGCTGCTCCCCCTGCTTATGCGTACGTGCTTTCTCTGTCAAATAAAATTTTAAAATCTTAAAAAGTTGACAGTTTTAAGATTAACAAGAAAACAAACCCAACAGTAGGAACAAAGAGTATTTTGTGATAGGAAATATATGTGAAATGGATAACATAGTGGTTATCAGCTTAGACTCTAGAGCCAAGGTTTCACATTCTAGCTTTGCCACTTGCTAGTCCGTGACTTCAGATAGATTATTTAACCTCTTTTGCCTTATTTTCCTCTTTAAAATGAGTTTAATAACAGTATATTTCAAAAAGCTGTTGTGAGGATCATCAAATGCTCAGACCATTCTGTTAATATACAGAATAAGTACTCAATAAATGTTCCCTTAAATTTTCTGTAGCAACCTAAGGCTTCAGGGTGGGCAGGAATCAGTCAGAAAAGGACCATAAGTGCACTTTATCCCACCGAGGTAGAATGCTCGTGTTCTTCATGCTGACAGAACTAGGTAGTAATGTCAAAATCTATCAGGTTGCTAGGACAGAGAGGGGATGAATGGTTTGCATTTCTTGGAAATTAAAGTTTGCCTTCTTTCCAGTACCTTCTGTTTTCTGGACCACGGTTTAGAACCAGAATAAGGGATCCCTGGGTGGCGCAGCGGTTTGGCGCCTGCCTTTGGCCCAGGGCGCGATCCTGGAGACCCGGGATCGAATCCCACATCAGGCTCCCGGTGCATGGAGCCTGCTTCTCCCTCTGCCTGTGTCTCTGCCTCTCTCTCTCTCTGTGACTATCATAAATAAATAAAAAATTTAAAAAAAATTAAAAAAAAAAAATAGAACCAGAATAAGATTGAGTTCATTTGGTGTTCTGTCAGTGAGCTGAAAAGTTACTCCCTTCTTTCTGGTCTCTACTTAGAGGGCACCTTCCAGGCCACCCTGTACAAGATACCCCTCCCCTTACAGTGCTTGCTTTCTCTCTATAGTACTTATGTCTACCTGGCATCTCTTTGTGGAGTCTCCATGAAAGCAGGGCTTTGTTTTCTTTTTCCACTGCAGTATCCCCAGTGGTTGGGACGTTGCCTACCTCTGATAGGCATCCAGTAAGTATTTGCTCACTGGATGGCCTCAAAAAGCATTTAGGGCACATCACCTATATGCTGGCTCTGTGCCAGGGCCGGGCACAGGCCCTGCTGTCAGCTCGCAGTGGGCAGCAGTCAAGTAAACAAAAATGACATTCCAGAAAGATAAAACTTGTAAGGGTGGCGGAGTACAAGGTACAGCACAGCACAGTGACAAGAGGAGTGTCCTCAGCCTTGGGATGTCAGAGAGGAGATGATGTTTGAGGGAACTTCCAAGGATGCAGGAGAGGCATAGAGATGCCAGATAAAAGCTTTTAGGTGAAGGGTTTAACAGGTGCAGGGTGCTGAGATCTGGGTCTGCAAGCTGTGTTGAGGGCGATGGCGTGGAGCAGGAGGCTGGGTGAAGTGAGGGAGGCTAGAAAGGTGGGTCCAGGTCAGATTCAGAGGGCCATGTGTGACCTGCATAAGATCTTGAACTTGATCTTGAGAAAGATATGAAACTGTTGAGGGCTTCTTTTTAGAGTTGTGGTAAAATAGACCTAGCATAATAAAACTTATATTTTCACCATGTTTGAGTATACAGTTCTGTGGCACTAAGTACACTCACAGTGGTGAACAACCATCACCCCCTGTCTCCAGAATGTACTCCTCTTATCAAGCTGAAACTATTGTTGTAGGATTTTAAGCTGAGTTGTAAAGTGCTCCAGTTGAAGTTATAGTCAGTACTAAGTGTCCAGAGCTTGTGGGAGGAGTCAGGTAGTTGGAGCAGAAAAAGGCCTCTGTGCAGTCAGAATAGTCCTTGAAGAATCTAGCATTGAAGCCAGTGCGTGGGGACCCTCTTCAGGCCTTCCTTCACTCTTGTGTTGCATGACCCTGATTTACCTGGTTTCTCAGACGCTGTGTCGGAGGGTGGAGCTGTGGACACGCAGACTGCTGGAAACCCTACAGAGACACACTTTAAGCACAACCTAGGGCGGGAATCCTGACTTCAGTCAACAGCAAAGATATCACAATTACAGATTACAGATTACATACAGGGCGGTGGTTAAAGTTCCTCCTGATGACTGAGTCATCCAGAAAAGTAAATACTGTCAGTGATGCAGACAGCGGCTGGGTGCTTTTAGGTGAGCTCTGTCCAATAGAAACAATGTGAGCCAGAATGCGATTTTTAAATTTCTGGTAGCCACATTAAAAAATTGTAAAGAAATAAGTGATATTAATTTTAATAATTTAATTCACTGTATCCAAAATTATGTAAGCATGTAGTTAATATTAAAACCTTATTCGTGAGTTACTTTTACATTTCTTTTTTCATACAGAGCCTCTCAAATTCAGAACATATTTACACATCCAGCACATTTCATTTCGGACTAGTCACTTTACAAGTTCTCAGTAGCTCTGCGGGGGGCTGGCTAGTGGCCGTTTCATGGACAGGCACAGTTTCAGATTTTGGCTCAGACAAGGGGATTAGAACCTCAGCTACTCAAAATACTATTGAAAACATTCCTCCAGGATTATAGGTGGTTGGTGTTTTACTGTAGTAATTTTTATTTACTAATTTTTATTTTTTATATTTGAGAAAAACTATCAAGAGACAATATATTACAGCAATTAGGGAGCATGGATTTGGGGGCAGACAGTCTGGCTCCGAATCTCAACTGTCTCATTTCCTACCTACCTATGTGATCTTGGATGAATTACTTAATGTGTCTGTGTCTCAGTATCCTCATCTGTAAAATTGGAGTGATAGTAGAACCTACCTCATTGGGCTTTGTAAGCACTAAATGAGCTGTTATATATAAAGAACCTCCAACATGCCTGGTATATACTAAGCAGTAGAGGTGTGTGCTGTTATCCCCAAAATATTTATCATCTCCAAAATGTTAAATGAGTTCAATTCAGTGCCTTTTAAAGACATTTTTTCTTTGGAGACTGTTTCACTTCAGATAGGCATTTAATAGGTTTTCACAGTGAGGAAAAAAAATGTGAATTGCAATTTGGTGAGAGTACTTTCTAATTGATGTCTTTGAGTAACTTTCGTGTTTGCTGCAACATTGAGGCTGCTCAACAACCACAGAAATAGTGTAATTAATAATTGAAGAATTTGGGATTATAATTAGGAAAATGTGAAAGGATGATTTTACTAGTATTATAATTAAACTCTCTCAGAAGTACTTTATCAGCCCTACTGTGTTTGGGGAGACTACCTAGGTTTATTTTTTTTTTCCATTGGTCTATTGTAACAGTAGATTATTTTGAGAATTTTATCTTATTACTATTATTTGTAAATAGAAGAGTACCAAAAGTAAAACCAAAATGTGAAAAGATTATTATTTAGAACATGTAAGACATTTTAGAGGGAGTCTTTTATCACCTTGTAGAGTAAAGCACAACTAGAAACATAACCAAATTATGGTATGGGTATTTTTTTTTTAAGATTATTTATCTGACAGAGTGTGAGCCCAAGCAGAGGGAGCGGCAGGCAGAGGGAAGGGGAGAAGGAGGCTCCCCACTAAGCTGAGACCTTGATGTGGCACTCGACCCTAGGGCCCCAGGATCATAACCTAAGCCAAAGATAGATACTTAACCTACTGAGCCACCCAGGTGCCCCATGGGATGGGTATTTAAATGTCAGTGCCTGATTGGGGGGGGGGGGTGGTGTTCTTAATCACAGCTGTTTTAATCTGTCATTGATTGACATCCCACCCTCCTGTCCAGTCTAAGGGACAGTTAAACAGATTCTAGTTAGAAAACAATCTGCCCCTTTTCTGGCTCCCATACCCGTTCTCCACTCCTCTCCATGGCTAACTCCTTTGTCTCAGCCTACATGTTGCTTCCTCTGGGAAGTATTTCCTGACGCTGGCATCTGGATCTGGCAGCCCTTGCGTAGGATCTCATGGCACTCTGCAGTTTCCCACTCTAGTTTCCTGCTGTCTCTTCTGCCTCGCTCCAAGTTCAGTGACAGTGGAGATGTCCAGTGTGTGTGCCCTGTGTCTGGCCCATGGCCAGGTTGGGCTCTGTAAAAATGTCCTAAATAAGTGAATGAGTGATTCTGTAAATGTGTCCCATTTGTGTTCTGTACAGAGTAACACTTTGCTTCACAAGATGGGATTTGGCCTCTTGTACTGCAGTATCTTAATATAAAACAAGCCAACCTGAGAGCCTAATTCTAATCTCATGTGGCTGCTGACTTCACAAATTGAACAGATCCTCAAATATCACTGTTAATAGAACATACCTTATGGTCCAATTGGTTTCTGATTATTCCTTTTGCAGAGTTGCTAGTAATTAGATTCTAAGGCTTATACAGTGTAACTGGGAGGAGAAAATGGGGTGTTTTTATAGTAGTAGTAATAGTTGCTTGTGCTTTTGGGAGTAAAGTCAAAGTAGCTAAGTTCTATGACTAATGGGAAAAATGAACTTTTGTGTTTATTTTGCCAGCTTTTTTATTATGCAAAAACTGTTATTAAAGTCTTTTAATCTGAAGTTTTATGGTTAATGATACATAGAAGAACCTGTTTCTAGAAGTTTATGAGGTATTGGCTAATAGGGGAGAAATCTGGTGCTAGAAATTACCACGGTCAAAATTCTATGCTGCCATGGAGTCAGGCAGGATAAGACTATAAACTCAGGGTTCTCGGGTTTTTCAGACTCAGATCAACCTGTAGGTTTTTTTTTTTTTTTTAATTATTTATTCATGAGAGACAGAGGCAGAGACACAGGCAGAGGGAGAAGCAGGCCACATGCAGGGAGCCCGATGTGGGACTCCATCCGGGGACTCCAGGATCACGCCCTGGACCAAAGGCAGGCACTAAACCGCTGAGCTACCCAGGGATCCCCTAACCTGTAGATCTTTAGTTGATAAGATCACTGCTTTCATATCTTGTCTCCCTCCCCAAGTAGTACCCAGCATAATCTATACTTAAGTGCCTTCTGTATTGAAATTTTCAATTTCTTGTAGGTTTAAGCCTTATTAGTTTATGGTAAAACCGTGGTTTATGATCTCTGTTACTACAAAATAAGAAGGGTCAGACAAATAACTGTTTTCTAGTGCTAACTTCTTGTGATGTTAGGTTAAAGCTGAGTAGAGAGGTCTTTGTGTGAAAGGCCTCTGTTAGGAAAGCCCCAAGGGAAGCAAGTGGGCTCTGAGCCTAAGTCACACATGAATTCTGAGATTGAGAAGAAGCCAAGTGACCCAGGCTGAGAGTAGGGGGCAGTTCTATGCTGGGTGTTGGGCATGTACTTTTCAACAGATACGGTTGTGCCCCACTGCATGCCAGAGCACTGTGAAGGATATGAGTGGAATAGTAAGGAAGATAAACATAATACAAAGCAAGTGACATGCAGCAGATAATTATACAATAGATACTAACATTTATTATATGCCGACACAATGCTTGGCACTGGAGACTTAGAAACACCGATTTGCTGTCTTCACAGGGTTCATAGTCCCGCTGATGGAAACTCACAGAATAGGCATGCTGTGGGGCAGGAGTGTTTGAGTATGCAGACTGCAGAATCAGGCCTGGTTTTGGCCCTGCCCCTGCCACTTAATGGCCTTGTGACTTTTGACAAGTTACGTAACCTGAGGAGCTTTCCTTTTCATTTTTTTAAAAGATTTTTATTTATTTATTCATGAGAGACAGAGGCAGAGACATAGATGGAGGGAGAAGCAGGGTCCATGCAGGGAGCCCCATATGGGACTTGATCCCAGGACTCCAGGATCATGCCCTGAGCTGAAGGCAGGCACCTAACCGCTGAGGCACCCAGGTGTCACCATCTATTCATTTGTAAAATGAAAGGAACAATGCCTGTCTCTAAATAAATTATGCTGTAGCCATGTAGAGGAAATAATATATAGCTTTAAAAAAAGTGAAATAGAACTGTGTGTATTCTCATGGAAAAATGCCCCAAATATAGTGTTGGCTGAAAAACCAACATTCTCCTTACTGTGGTCTTATTGTAAGAACAGAAGAAAAGAGTTTTGTGCTGTAGAAAACATCTGAAAGAATATATACCAGTTGTTTCAAGTGCAGGTCATTAGGGGGACTATTTTTCATTTCCTCTGTTGTTAGACTCAAAAAATTATATATTTATTTGCTACCCCCAAAAATAATTTTAAAAGAACAAAAACTTTCTTTCCAGGATTCCAGCAGGATTGAATGATATTATGCATGGAGAACTCATGAGGTCTGGGACATGGTGAGTGTCAGTAAGTAGATGCCATTACTGACAGCTAAGGAGAAAGAAGGCCATAAAAATCCGTGAAGGTTGAAGTTGGGTTCTACAGTTTTAATTTACAAGGTCAGTTGATTCCTCAGGGTAGGATATTGGTTATCATGTGGAGCCCAGATGCCTCACAGTCCATGACTTCTTGCTGTCCTTGGGTAAAAGAGCCAAAACCTGCAGCTGGGCTGAGTGTGCCAGGTGCACGTGAATACCTCTCCATCCCCTCCCCTCATTCTTCCTTGAGAATAAAAACATTGCCACATCTTCAGGGCTGGGAGAGAGGTGGCCTGCCAAGTTATGATGCCTATCCCAAAGAACCTGGGACTTTACTATGGGCAGTGTGGTATAGGAGGCTTTTGGAGTCATCCCTGGGTTTGTTTGTTTAAAGATTTTATTTGTTTATTCATGAGAGACACAGAGAGGCAGAGACACAGAGAGAGGGAGAGACACAGGCAGAGGGAGAAGCAGGCTCCATGCAGGGAGCCTGATGTGAGACTCGATCCTGGGACTCTAGGATCACGTCCTGAGCCGAAGGCGGGTGCCAAACCTCTGAGCCACCCAGGGATCCCCCATCCCTGGGTTTAGAATCAAACCTTGAGCCAAGCTATCAAGCCTCTCTTGACACTGCTTCCTCCGTAAAATGAGGACAATGCTCGAACCTCTTTCACTTGCTTGTCATAAATGGTTCTTTTCCTTGTTCCTCTTGGATGAAGTATAAGACAATCCTTTATTTTTCTGAAGTAGGATTGGTGGATCATCTTATAAGGTTTGCCTTTCATCTGCCAGTGGATAGTTGGAATGAATCTTCCAGGGTGGGGGTGGAATCTATTCCATGGTTTTTTGTTTTCTCTTAGACCTAATTTTTGAAAGATTAGTTGCTTTGTGATACTTGTGTCTTGGGAGTTTCTTGCGTCTGAAACAATGTACTTTTTCTTAGGAATGACTCATGTTGTGTTCCCATACATCAGATATGCGAGGGAAGGTCTTGGTTTTTGCCTATTGTCCTGGCAGTCTGTCTTATTAGCTCTTCTTTTTCACTCAAAGTGGCCATGTTTGGTTTCTAATTACATGGTTACCTCAATTATATCCCGTTTGAATGGTTTGGACTGACTTATTTTTAACAAAATCATATCACTTAGCTTATATCTTCCAGGATCCCATCGATATTTAATTTAGGGAGCCCTCTTAAAATATTTTCAAAGCATATTATAGGTCTATTTTATGATCAGTTACCCTTTATAATTTGCATTCGATTATGTGTTCCTGTGAGCTTCTGTCTCCTGCAGTGCATGTCCAGTCTATCAACAGACTTCCAGTCCACCCAGCTTCTATTTTGTGCTACCTCTAGGATTCTCACTATCTCCTGGATTCTTGTATTAGCCTCCTGAGGTGGGGGGAGTCTTATTTCTGTGCTCTTTCTCCCCTCTGTGTCACTTTTGTTTCATGGTTCTCTTTTGTGAATTTTAGTTCATTTCTGTGATTTCAAAAGTCCTGGGGGTTTTTCTAACCTTTTCAGTGCCCAATATTGGTATCAGGTATTTAAATAAGACAGGGAGGAAATTAGATTTGAGAGAATATTGTGTGTCAGACTTCTTACTAGACATTTTTCAGACATTCTCATTTAATATTATGTAAACAATGTAACGAGATCAACTGCTGAGAGGGCGGCAGCCTGCTGGGCTGAAAATCAAGAGACCTGATTTCAGTCTCGGTTTGTTACTCAGATGATTTATTAACCTTGACAAATTATTTCCTTCTCTGGGCTTTTGCTTCCTCATCTGTAAAATGGGGAAGAATGGTGGTTAGATGAGGTTCCTTCTGGCTCTAAGATTTGACGACTGATCTCTATGATGGCTTAAATTTGAATTTCTCAACGTGTCCCGTTTAATTGAATAGTTATGAAAGGATTAAGAAGCAAGTGGTCACTTAACTAAAATAACTCAAATTACCAAAAAAATTTTTTATCTTTTCTTTTTTTCTCAAACAACTTTAGTGACTGTTGAAGAAAAAAGTGAGGCCCTTATGTATTGTCATCTCAAATTTGCAGCTTAAAATGTGTGCTTTTAATAGGGCTGGTATGAATGTTACCTTGGGGAAACATGGTATTTTATTTTTTTGTTGAAATATGGATCTTTGTGAGAACATCCTGAGTGCTTGGCCAACAATAATACATTAACTATTTTTGAGATCAGAGGGGAAAGAAAACTATTCTGTGGTAGTGTGGGAAGACAATACAACTAAAGGAAAGATGATCTGTCAATCTGAACTACATTTTCCCTCCTCTTTGGATAGAAACAGCCAGAGCTTTCAGCTTGGTACAGAGCTGAGACTTCCCTGTGTTTGCCAAACCCAGTTGCTTGTAGTTCTTGATCCTGTAGAATGGAGGGAGAGGAGAGGAGTTCATTACTGGACCATCCCTGCGTCTCCTGCCTGGAGGTGTGTTGGACCTGAAGCGGGTATTCTTGCTGACCTTTGCTCCCTCCCTACTGCCTCTATTTTCATTGTAGTTTTAAGCTCTTTGAGCCTGCTTGCAGGTAGAGGACCAGTCAAGGCCTGGGAGGCCATGTGGTGTGCTGGAGCAAGTGCAGGTTGCAGAGCCCATCAGACTTGTGTTCATATGTGGTGCCTTGGATGAGTGCTGAACCCTTTCTCTCCTTCCTTCCTTTCATTTTTTTTTTTTTTTTGAGTAGTTGATTTCCAGATGACATTTTACTAAATATAGAACTATAACACTTCGATTTTTTTTTGACTAGTTGGTGAGTGCTGAACCTTTTTATACCTCAAGTTTCTCATTTATAAAATGACAATCATTTTAGTAATTAAGGTAATTTTGGTTGTAAGTGGCAAGAAACCAACTCTTGCTTTCCAACATCTTAGAAAAGAGAGGCTTTATTGGATGGACACTGATGGGAGAGCTGAACAGCTGAACTGGCTCAGACCTAGCTGGCCTCCTCTCCATGGCCCAGCTTCTGTCTCCTGCAGTGCATGTCCAGTCTATCAACAGACTCCCAGTCCTCCCAGCTTCTATTTTGTGCTACCTCTGGGATTTTCACTATCTCCTGGATTCTTATATTAGTCTCCTGAGGGGTCTTCTTATTTCTGTGCTCTTTCCCCACTCTGTGTGTTGTCAACAAAGCAGCCAGAGTGAGCCTGCAAATTGTTATGGTAAAACATGCCACTTCTTAGCTCACAGCCCTCTGAAGGCTTCTGATCTCTCTGAGCAAAAGCCTAATTAGTAGTTTACCTGTCATCCCCCGCTGTTCTCCCCTTGATTTCTCTGCTCCAGCCAAGATGACTCCTTGATTCTGGATCTTACTAAGCATTCCTTCTGCCTTGGGGCTTTTGCACTTGTTGTTCCCTCTGCCTGAATGCTCTTCCTTCAGGCTTTCTGCAGACTTATTCTCTCACCTTCAGTGAGGCCTTTTCTAACACCTTATTTAAAGATTTTTTTAAATTTTTATTTATTTATGATAGTCACACAGAGAGAGAGAGAGAGAGAGGCAGAGACACAGGCAGAGGGAGAAGCAGGCTCCATGCACCAGGAGCCCGACGTGGGACTCGATCCCAGGTCTCCAGGATCACGCCTTGGGCCAAAGGCAGGCGCTAAACCGCTGGGCCACCCAGGCATCCCTCTAACACCTTATTTAAAACTAAAATTGTCCTTTTTTTTTTTTTTTAAGATTTTATTTATTTATTAATGAGACACACACACACAGGCAGAGACACAGGCAGAGGGAGAAAGAGGTCCCATGCAAGGAGCCTGACGTGGGACTCAATCCAGGGCCTCCAGGATCCAGTCCCAGGCTGAAGGCGGCGCTAAACCACCGAGCCACCTGGGCAGCCCTAAAATTGTCCTTTTCCCAGTCTCCTTTGCCTGTTTGGTTTTTCTTCATAAGGTATATATCACCACCCACCATACTATATTTTTTATCTATATATTTTGTCTCTTTCTCCAGACTATAATCCAATCCCCACAAGTGTAGGAACCCTGTCTGCTTTGTCAGTACCAAATCTCCAGCACAAAGTAGGCACTCAGTAAATACTTGTGGAATAAAAGACATTTTTTTTTGTCAAGTGTTTATTGAACCAGCAATGGCAAGAGAGATGGACATAAAATAACCATGAGCCCTGGAAACTTGCCCAAGTATAGGTCCCAGAGAGGAAGGGAGAGAATTGCAGTCTTAGAGATACCCTAGTTGAGGTCCCTAAGTTGCCATGAGGACTGAAACCCTTGGCGTATGGGGCATCTGACTCTACTCAGGTCATAATCTCAGGGTTTTGAGATTAAACCCCAAGTTGGGCTCCATGCTGGGTATGGAGTCTGCTTAAGATTCTCTTTCCCGGACAGCCCCAGTGGGGCAGGGGTTTAGCACCGCCTGCAGCCCAGGGCGTGATCCTGGAGACCCGGGATCGAGTCCCATGTCAGGCTCTCTGTATGATGCCTGCTTCTCTCTCTGCCTGTGTCTCTGCCTCTCTCTCTCTCTCTCTCTCTCTCTCTGTTTCTAGGAATAAATAAATAAAATCTTACAAAAAAAAAAAAAGATTCTCTTTCCCTCAGGATGCCTGGGTGGCTCAGAGGTTGAGAATCTGCCTTTGGCTCAGAGTGTGATCCCAGGGTCCAGGGATCGAGTCCTGTATCAGGCTCCTCTTGAGGAGCCTGCTTTACCCTCTGCCCATGTCTCTGCTTCTCTCTGTGTCTCTCATGAATAAATGAATAAAATCATAAAACCTTTAAAAAAAAAAAAGATTTTCTCTCCCCCTCTCCCCTGACCCCTCTGTCCCTCTCTTTAAAAAAAAATAAATTGGGCAGCCTAGGTGGCTCAATGGTTTAGCACTGCCTTCAAGCCCAGGGCGTGATCCTGGAGTCCTGGCATCGAGTCCTACGTCAGGCTCCCTGCATGGAGCCTGCTTCTCCCTCTGCCTGTGTCTTTGCCTCTGTGTGTGTGTCTCATGAATGAATAAATAAAATCTTTAAAAATAAATAAATATGTATGATTGTCTAGTAGGTGCTGAGAGAATGCTCATTCTCTTTGTGAAAATGCATAACTTCCTGACAATCTTAACATTCAGAAATTTAGTCATTCTCCATAATAGAGATTATTGTTATTGTTGGGAAACATAAAAATTACAATCTTATAATAATAACAACAAAACTCCTATGCAGCCTGATGTTTTAATAAGTGATAGAATACCTAATTTTGTCTTCAAAAGGAATCATGTTGAAATTTTTGCAAATTGTACACATGTTTTCATACAGGCTTTTCAGAAGAGCATGTGACTCTTGATCTCAAGGCCATGAGTTCAAGCCCCATATTGGGTATAGAGAGCAGATAGATAAAAAAAAATTTTAAGACTTTATTTATTTGTTTATGAAAGAGAGAGAGAGAGAGGCAGAGACACAGGCAGAAGGAGAGTAGGCTCCCTGCAGGGAACCCATTGTGGGACTCCATCCCAGGATTTCAGGATCACACCCTGAGCCCCTGAGCTGAAGGCAGATTCTCAACCACTGAGCCACCCAGGCATCCCTAGATAGATAAACTTTAAAATAGGTCAATACTTGGGGCACCTGGGTGGCTCAGTCAGGCTTCTGACTCTTGCTTTCAGGTCAGGTCATGGTCTCTGGGTAATGAGATTGAGCCACATGTCCAGCTTCATGCTCAGCAGGGAATCTGCTTGAAATTCTCTCTCTCTCCCTTTGCCCCTCTGCCCCGTGTGTGCACACTCTCTTTTGCTCTCTAAAATAAATCTTTTAAACAAAATTTAAAAATAAAATAGGTCAGGCACCTAAGTGGCTCAGTTGGTTAAGTATCTGCCTTTGGCTCAGGTCGTGATCTCAAGGTCCTGGAATTGAGTCCTGCATAGGGCTCCCTGGTCAGCAGGGAGTCTGCTTCTCCCTCTACCCCCCAGCTCCAGCTCGTGGTAGTTTTCTCTCTCTCTTGCAAAAATAAATAAAATCTTAAAAAAAAATAAAAATAGGGATCCCTGGGTGGCTCAGTGGTTGAGCATCTGCCTTTGGCTTGGGGCATGATCCCGGATCTGGGAATCGAGTCCCGCATTGGGTTCCTAAGGGGAGCCTGCTTCTCCCTCTGTCTATGTCTCTGCCTTTCTCTGTTTCTCATGAATAAATAAAATCTTAAAAATAAATAAAGTATAAATAAAATAGGTCAATACTAGCAGAATTCGAAAAAAAAAATTGTAGCACTGTATGTACCCTACCTCCAACAAGCAGTTTTTCTAAGCATCAAATATGAGCAAAAAGGGATCCCTGGGTGGCGCAGCAGTTTGGCTCCTGCCTTTGGCCCAGGGCGCGATCCTGGAGACCCGGGATCGAATCCCACATCGGGCTCCCGGTGCATGGAGCCTGCTTCTCCCTCCACCTGTGTCTCTGCCTCTCTCTCTCTCTGTGACTATCATAAATAAATTTAAAAAAAAATTTAAAAAAAATATGAGCAAAAAATTTACTGTGAAAACTTAAAATACTGAGGTCTCAGTTTTTAAAGTTGCTAACAAAGCTTAGGCAGTCTTTTTTATGAGAGGCTTTGTATGGAGGTTAGTAAATTAATGTTTAGTTTTCCTTTTCATGGTGATTTCTAGATCCTGGTTACAGTTATTGAACAATGCTAACACTGAACTTTTCTTCCATGGAACTTACTGAATTAGGTGAAACTTTATCTACCGTATCACTCTGCTGGAACAACGGTGGTCTGTCTTATTTCATTAGGAGGTCTTATCATGGCTCATGTCATTAGTGCCTGGATTTAGATTCCACAAAGCCCAAGGGACATCTATTTAAGTATTTTTCCCTTTGTAAATGGCATAGATAATCTCTAGGCAGTGGGACTTTTGTTTTCCACACTTCACTTTTGCTTAGTTTTCTAAAGATGAGAAACATTTCAAGAATGGTGACTTGGAGTATTATAAACAAATTCAAAGTAGGATCATGGTATTCAAGAGCTTGCTCAAATCTGAAAGAGAAAATGGATAGTCATTTGTAAAAAGAATTATTATTGGACTTGCATTTCCTTTGCAAACTGTATTGTGATTTTGTATCATGAGATGAATAGAATTGACTATGGTGTATCTATACACATGATTATATTAAAGTGTTCTTCAGGGACACCTGGTGGCTCAGCAGTTGAGCAACTGCCTTCAGCTCAGAGTGTGATCCTCGAGTTTCAGAATCAAGTCCCACATCGGGCTCCCTTCATGGAGCCTGCTTCTCCCTCTGCCTAAGTCTCTGCCTCTCTCCTTCTGTGTCTCTCATGAATAAATAAACAAAATCTTAAAAAAAGAGTGTTCTTCAGAAACCGTATTTTGGTAAATATCTTTGTTATTTTAAGTTCTTTTTCCTACTGACAAAAGAATTAGTACTTTTAATATTAACAGACACAAAAACTTTATACAACTATAAATGTTTAGTACTCGAGAAAAGAAAAAATACACAAGGAGAGAGTGTATTCATTTAAAGTTATTTCCATTGATAAAAATATTTTACTGATTTTTTTTAATTTTTTATTTATTTATGATAGGCACACAGTGAGAGAGAGAGAGGCAGAGAGACAGGCAGAGGGAGAAGCAGGCTCCATGCACCGGGAGCCTGATGTGGGATTCGATCCTGGGTCTCCAGGATCGCGCCCTGGGCCAAAGGCAGGCGCCAAACCGCTGCGCCACCCAGGGATCCCTATTTTACTGATTGTATAGGTTTTATAGGTTGGATAATTGGCATAGCTAGATATGTTTTTTTCCCTTACATAACTATACTGATACATAATTCACATACCATAAGAATCATCCCCCCTTTTTTAAGATTTTATTTATTTGAGAGAGAGCACAAGCAGTAGGAGGGGCAGAGGGTAAGAGAGAAACAGGCTGCCCACTGAGCAGAGAGCCCCATGTGGGGCTTGATCCCAGAACCCTGAGATCATGACCTGAGCTGAAGGCAAACACTTAACTGACTGAGCCACCCAGGCGCCCCAAAATTCACCCTTTTACCTTTTAAAGTGTACAGTTCAGTGGTTTTTATATATTTACAGAACTGGGTTGCCATCACCATGTCTAATTTGACCACATTTTCATCATCCCAGAAAGAAATGCTGTACCCCTTACAGTCACTTCCCATTTTTTCCCCTACCCCCATCCTCGGGCAACCAAACTGTTCTACTTTCTATCTCTATAGATTTGTGTGGTCTGGATGCCTCATGTAAATGGAATCATATAATACGTGACTTTTGTATCTGGCTGTTTCCACTTGGCATCCTGTTTCTGAAGTTCATCTATGTTGTATCACTCAGTTTACACCTCTTTTTGCCTGAGTAGTATTCCATTCTATAACTATACCACATTGATTTATTCATTCATCAGTTTGGGCTATTTACATGTTGTGGCTATTATGAATCATGCTGCTGTAAACATTTCTGTTCAAGTTTTTGTGTAAGACAGATTTTTAATTCTGTTGGATATGTACCTGGGAGTAGATAGATATGTTTTAAGAAATACATACAGGAATATATTTTCTTGAATTTTACAAAGAAATTTATCGACAGAAATCTTATTCTGAAAATTTGGGGTATACTTAATGTAAATTTTTGAAAGTTTAAGAAAATTAGAACATTTATATGGTTTTAGCCACATACTTTTACAGTTAGTTGATTAATTAGAAAAAAATGCATGATTCTTTGTTCTGGCTTTCTTATATAATGATGAATTTTGCATTTCAGATATGTTCAAACATAAACAGATAAAACTTAGTTAATTGAGAAGTGGTAATTGTTAAATAATGGGAAGTATAAGTAGGAAGTATTTATTAAAATGTTTGCTCTTTCCCTTTGTATTTTGTCCTAAGCAGTTTAGAGTAGTGGTTCAGAGCAGAGCCTGGGAGTCAGACCAGGGTCACCTCCCACTCTGGTATTAATTAGATCAGTGACCTTGGACAAGTTATTTAACCTCTGCACACCTCCTTTCCCTACTCTGTAAAATGAAGAGTAGTATCTGTCTTACAGAGTTGATGTGAGAATTGAGAATGTGTGAGGTGCATATCGTGCCTAATAATAAGCACCGAGAAATAATGATGGCAATGCAGTGATTTTTCATGTAGCTTGGTATCATCAGGCCGTGAGAGCAGTATTTTATTTATAAACTTCTTGGACCATGACCCACACTAAGAAGTACCTGTTACAGGATGATTCAGTCTTAGAGACACAAACACACATATGCATCTGGTAAATGTATGTAGTTGGAATTTCAGGGGATCACACTTACCATGTGTAATCATGTACTATTTCATTTTTTACTTTAATAGGCTCTTTTTATTTTTTAAAGATTTTATTTTATTTATTTATTCATGAGAGACGGAGAGAGAAAGAGAGAGAGAGAGGGGGCGAGGCAGAGACACAGGCAGAGGGAGAAGCAGAGGGAGAAGCGGGCTCCAGGCAGGGAGCCCGACACGGGACTCGATCCTGATACTCCAGGATCATGACCTGAGCTGAAGGCGACACTAAACCACTGACCCACCCAGGCTACCAAATAGGCTTTTGTTTAATTTATTTTTTTTAATTTATTTTTTAAAAGATTTGTTTGCTTATTTATTTATGATAGACATAGAGGCAGAGACACAGGAGGAGGGAGAAGCATCTCCACTCCGGGAGCCCAATGCAGGACTTGATTCTGGGACTCCAGGATTGGGCCCTGGGCCAAAGGCAGGCACTAAACTGAGCCACCCAGGGATCCCCTAGCTTTTTTTTAGATCAATTTTAGGTTTACAGAAAAATTGAGTCCCCTTAGTTTCCCCTATTATTTTTTTTAAGTTTTATTTATTTATTTGAGTAAGAGAGAGTGCACACAAGCCTGGCAGAGAGGGAGAGGAAGAGGGGAGACACAGCCTGCCACTGAGCAGGGAGGCTCAGGGATCCCAGGACCCTGAAGTCATGACCTGAGCCCAAGGCAGATGCTTCACCACCTGAGCCACCCAGGTGCCCCCAGGATTCTCCTATTATCAACATCTTGCATTGATGTATTACATTTGTTGTAATTGACAAACTAATGTTGATAAAGTATTAACTAAAGGCCATAGTTTACATGGGTTCAGTCATTGTAATGTACAGTTCTGTGGATTTTGACAAATGTGCAATGTTTATCCACTATACACTATCATACAGAGTATTTTCACTGCTTTGTGCTCTGCTTTTTCATTCTTTCCTGTCCTCAAAACCTCTGGCAACCACTAAACTTTTTATTGTCTCCATAGGTTTCGCTTTTCCAGAGCTGTCATATAGTTGAAATATATCTTGTGTGTGTAGCCTTTTCATATTGGTCTCTTTCATTTAGCAATATGCATTTAAGATTCCTCTAGGTCTAAAATCTTTTTTAAAAATCTTCTTTTTGTGACTTGATAGCTCATTTCTTTTTTTATTACTGAATAATATTCCGCCGTCTGGATGGACCACTGTTGTTTACCCATTCACCTGCTGAAGGACATCTTGGTGGCTTCCAAGTTGGGCTGTTATGAATGAACTGCTATAAACATTGCTGTGTAGGTTTTTTTAATGTAAGTGTCGGATTCATTTGAATAAATATCAAGGAGCTCAGTTGCTGAATCATATGGTAAGGGTATGTTTAGTTTTGTAAGAAAGTGCCAGGCTGCCTTCCAGAGTGGCTGCACCATTTACATTCCCATCAGCAAGCTCTTGTTCTGCCTCCTTACCGGCATTTAGTGTTGTCAGTGTTCTGGGGTTTGGCCATTCTAATAGGTGTGTGGTGTCAGTATTGTTTTATTTTATTTTTTATTTTATTTATTTATTTTTTAATATTTTATTTATTCATGAGAGACATACACAGAGAGGCAGAGACAAAGGCAGAGAAAGGAGCAGGCTCCATGCAGGGAGCCTGATGTGGGACTTGATCCCGGGTCTCCAGGATCATGCCCTGGGCTGAAAGCGGCACTAAACCACTGAGCCACCAGAGCTGCCTGTCAGTATTGTTTTAATTTGCACTTCCCTAGTGACCTGTGATGTTGAGCATCTTTTCTGCTTATTTGCCATCTGTATGTCTTATTTGATCTTTTAGGACCTTTGGTTCATATTTTGATTGGTCTGTTTTCTTATTACCAAGTTTTAAGAGTTTTTTGTATATTTAGGATATAAGTCCATTATCAGATACGTATTTTGTAAATAATGTCTCTCAGTCTGTGGTTTGTCATTTTGTTCTCTTAACACTGTTTTGTATTGCTCTGTTCTACTCCATTAGAAACCAAAACTGGCCCTTGAGGCACTAATTGATTTTACAGCCCACTAGTAGGTCATAGCCTGTCGTTTGAAAATCTGTGTTTGCTCTGCTTCCCTAACATTCACATGGACAATGTCAGTAAAGCAACTGTTCTGGGCAGTGATTCCCAACATTGATCAACAGGAGTTCAGAGTTGATACTGCCCTTTTTCTATTGTAGAGGATTCTTTAAATTTTAGTGAATAGATTAAATTTGATCAGCTGCATCACCTCTTCATCTGATAGTAATGACATATCTAAGTGTAATGGTTAAGCCCCATGAAATTTTGTATTTCTACATGGTTTTAGACAGATTTCCTTAAAATGCATATGCATTTATTTATGTATTTTTTAAATGCATATGCTTTTAAATACTGAAGAGATTCATAAGGTTAAGGGAAGCTAAGGTGTGTACTTTGTATTTCCAGGAATAACGTATGACCTAGATTTCACCTGTTCAAATTGGTGAGATGGAATTTTTGTATAATGGAATATATGCTTTTTAAATGTTAAATCATTTTTTTAAAAATTTATTTATTCATGAGAGACACAGAGAGAGATACAGAGACATAAACAGGGAGAAGCAGGCTCCCTGCTGGGACCCCAGTGTGGGACTCAATCCCAGGACCCTGGGATCATGCCCTGAGCCAAAGGCAGATACTTAACCACTGAGCCACCCAGGTGCCCTAAATGTTAAATCATTAAAGCCAAACAAAAACAGTAATTTGAGCTAAACAGAATTGATATGGTTACTAAGGATCTAATTTATAATGGTTTAACTTTTTTTTTTTTTTTTAAAGTAGACTCCCCACCCAGGGTAGGGTCCAATGTGAGGCTTGAACTCACAACCCTGAGATCAAGACCTGAACTGGGATCAAGAGTCAGACACTTAACCACTTAAACAACTGAGCCACACAGGCACCCCTGGATATTTAACTTTGAATAGATGCTACTCAAATATTTACATGTATTTGCCCTCTCAAAAGGGTTAATATGTATTCTTGCAGTTTTATACTTCTCATTGATTAGAAAAATTTTTCATTGCTCTCCACAGGGCAATTCTGTTTTTTTTTTTTTTCCTAGAATAATGCAAACCCCAGTTTTGGAAATTGAACTTAACATGATTTTACTAAACTATGCTGTTTTCTATGGAGTTAATCTTATTCCTCCCAAATTTTAGAGGGGCAGGGAAAACTCACTCCCTGATACCCTGCAGTGCCACCTTGTGGAAAGAGGGAAGGCTTTAGCAAGGGATGTCCCTGCATCTCTAGGTTTGAGTGAAATCTGCCAAGTGTCACATGTGTACAGACTCCTGACTTTCATGCTAACGTTTTTCAAAAAAATTTTCCCTTCTCTCTGATGTGGATCAACTCACTGATTAGAGGGGTATGATATTGGCAGTCTTTTTCTATGGAGACCTTGATGATAAGGCAGGAGTCCTTCATAACCCAACCTATTGAAAAAAGAAATTTTATTACTATTATTTTTTAAAATTTTATATATGGCTGGAGAAGTTTATTGAGTGCCTACTATATTCTGGGCACTACTGCAGGCAGTAGTGATACAGCAGTGAATTAAGTAAATTTCTTGTTCTTAGGGAGCAGTGAGGAATAGACAGGGGGTAAACATAAATATAGATTGGTGGTGTGAGTGCTAAGAAGAAAAGAAAAAGTGGGACAGTAAAAAGATTGAGTGATATACTAGTGTTATGTTAGATACATTGATTAGGGAAAGCTCCTCTCATAAGGTGACAATGGAGCAGAGGCCTGAAAGAAGAGAATAATACAGCCATAGATGAGGGAAGCATGGTCTAGGTAAAGAATAAGTGCAAAGGTCCTGAGGCAGGAATTGGCTTGCTCTGTTGGAAGAACAGTGAAAACGTGTTCTTTCACTGTGGCTAGAGCAGGAAAATGAAGGGAGGTACGGTAAGGGGTAAGATCAAAGTGGTGTTCTGTGTGATACAGATCATGTAGGACCTTGTAGACAGGACTTAGGACTTTGGAATGTATTCTGAGAGAGGTAGAAAACCACTTGGGGGTATTAGGTGAAGTGATATAACTGAATGAATGGCAGAAGTGGAAATATGGACCAATTAGGGTGCTCTTGCAGAGGTCCAGCTGAATGGTAGTGGTGGGTTGGGCCAGGGTAGTAGCAATGGAAAAGAGCAATCAGATTCTGGGTATACTTTGAAATTAAGATCCATAGTATTACTAATATGTTCTTTGTGGAGGATGAGAGAGAAGGGAGTCAAGTCTACCTCCCAGGTCTGTCTGATTTTGTGTTCCTTGCTCTGGGTGGGGAGGGTAAGGGGGGGAGGAGAGAAGGGCTCCCTGGCATTTGTTTTTCTGTCTTTGAGAGGCTAATTTAGGGAAGTGGCATGAGGCATTCAAGGGGAGATCTTAGACTTAGTTTTCCTTACAGCACTAACATTTCTGAGTTTCTAAATTGGTGAATCGGTGAACAGTGTTACAATATGTTAGGTCGGAAGGGAGCTGAGGCTGATTCTCATATTGGGGCACACAGCCTGTTAGGAAACTTGAAAGGGTCTTCTGACTCCAGGTGGTGCTTTCTATGGCTTTTATGAGCTGCTTACTTATAAGCTACCAGGTGAGTTATTTATTACCTGCAGTAACTGCAGTATGGTATAGCTTTTATCATTTTATTTCTCCTCAGTTATCTTTGTCGTCCCTGTGTTCCTTTTCCACTAGATATGGAAATAGGTGGGGTTGGTGGGCCAAGGCATCTAATGTTTTATTTGAATGGCTGAGGGCCAGCAAAGTCTGAGAAACGTTGTCCTAACCGGTATATCCTATCCACATTGTCTCCTGAACTACTGAGGAGAAGCTGTGACCCAGGGGGGCAGGAGGGAGTGCACAGCAAAATCAGTGATAGAGCCAGTGATAAAATTTGACTTATTTCAAGCCTCTTTGTATTGCATAAGCAGAATTTCTTATTTCCTTTTCTGGAAGTGTGTAGTCCTACATTTACCTTTACTGTGGTATAATTTATATACCATAGCACTCAATTTCAAGTAAACAATTAAGTGATCTATAGTAAATTTGCAGAGTTGTATAACCATCGGTGCAGTCTAATTTTAGAACTTTTATTTCACCCTAAAGAGAAATATTGTGCCTCTTTACAGTCTATTTCCCCTAGTTTCTATCTCTCTGGGTTTACTTGTTATGGACACTTCACATAAATGGAATTATATAATATGTGATTGTTTGTGTAAGCGTAATTTTTTCACGTAGCATAATATTTTCAAGGTCCATCCTTGTTGCAGCCTGGATGTGTCAGCACTTTGCTTCTTTTTATGGCTGAATAATATTCTATTGTATGATATACCTCATCCGTTTATTGGTTAGTGGACGTTTGGATTGTTTCCTCTTTTTGGCTATTATGAATAATGCTGCTTATGAACATTTGCATACCAGACTTTGTATGGACATATATTTTCATTCACTTGGATAGGTAACTAGGAGAGGAATTGCTGGATCATATGGTAATAAATCTGTGTTTAACGATTTAAACTGCTGAATGGTTTCTCAAAATGGCTATACCAGTTTGTATTCCCATACAAGTGCTTGAGAGTTCTAGTTTCTCCACATCCTCATCAACACTTGGTTATTATCTGACTTTTTGATTATAGGATAGCTCCTTTTTTGTTGTTGTTATGCATCATTGTTCCACCAGCTTTACTGAGATATGATTGAGGTGTAGAATGTTGTATCATTGTATAATTGATATATAACATTGTATAACATTATATACAGAGTGATGATTCAATACATATGTATATTGCAGTTAGTTCCTATTTTATGTCTTATACGTCCCTAGTTTGTGCTTTGTTTGGTTTCTTTGAACTGACAGGAACATCCTTTAAATGCCAAGTTTGTAAAAATGTTAAAGTATATATATAGATGTTTGTAGATATATAAATTTGTGATTATTACTGATTAGTTGACTTTATGTAGCTCCAGTGTCCTTGAAAGTAAGGGTAAAGTGAACTCTCAGATTACTCAGTATGGTTATATAGTTACCTGCCTGCTGACCTGTCTTCATTCACTGACCACCATTTAGGAGTCCAGCATTGTACTCAGGTTCTGAGTTCAAGCACGCTAGTCCTGCCCTCACTGGCCTTATGGTAGTTCTGGGGTTTTTAGGTTAAACAAATAATAATAAGTATAAATACAGCTTGAGACACACTTAGATGATTTCAAAGCCTGGTAATGGGTTACACCTCTCTCCTGTGAATCACAAACACTGTTCCAGTAGAGGATGTAATCAAGAAAACACCCATTATTTAGTGTAAGAATGTGGCACTAGAAATAGCCACAGTCTGTCAGAGCAGAATAGGAGGCTCTGTCTCAGGTTGGGTCAGGAAGGACAAACATTGGTGTCTGGAAAACTTCCAAGAGGAGGCGATGAGTGTAGATGATTGAGGAGGAGGAGCGGGGTGTGCAGTCTGTGGGAGTGGCTTGTCTGGGCAGAGGGGTGGTTGGAGGCTGGCATCCTGTCCTCACGTGCTGTGTGTGTTACAGCGCACAGTACACACCTTGGCAGGTTTTTCTGTGATTAACCAGATCTCTTCTCCAGCATATTCATTTTTTAGGAAGGATAAACATTAACTGCTTTTTCTCTGTACTTGTTTTCTTTAGTTCCTATTGAATTTCATCTCTCTATCTTATACTTAGTATTAAAAGAAGAAATAACACTACCTGTCAGATTGTGACATGCTATGAGTTCTAAGATATACTATGATTTTAGAGATACTAAATTGTAAACAAAACAAAAAGTGCTTCTAGGATCCATACAGTATAATACTTGTGTTAGATATGTTTAGTTTTTTTTTTTAAGTGAAGGTAATCTTGCTAGAACGGCAGTCACATGCCTTTTCAGCTTTAATTTTAGGTGAGGCCTTAAAAAGTCTACCATCCAGATCAATACCAGCTTCGTTTATCTGGAAAGCTTTAAATCTGCCATGATTATAACGAAATTAGCTTTGATTGAAATATTGGAGATTACAACAAATGAATTTTGCTAAGATTAGAAAAGATAAGGTTTACTAGACTATAATACAGAGCTTAAAAACTGAAGTAATGTTTAGTGACTTTTGGATGAGTTATCTGGGCGGTCTTAGCTTTTACAATTACATGTCCAGACTCCTAACTGTGCCATTCTTGCCTCTCTCTCCTCCCCCACCCTAGCGCGCTGATCTTACTTGTGAGCTGAAAAGTCTGGGTATTTTAAAAGTGCCCCAAAATAGTGTCATTCCATCATTCATTCTGACAGCATGTTCATCAAGGACTGCTCTTGAGAGCAAGTGAGCACAAGCCATGCTTTTATGAGTGCATGCTAACGGGGCTGCTTGGGGCCCATGGTGGGAGGTGAGCATGCCGATACCAGTTCTGGCTAGAGTTCTGGCATCCAGAAGCCAATGATGTAAACACTCACTGCCTCGTGGTGTTGAGAACATACTGCGGGCTGCTGCAGCAGGCAGAGGAATAAAAATACTCTGAGGAACTGCGGGAAGCAGAGCACTCTACTACTTGTTAGTGAACTATAGTATTAGCACATAAAGGGAAGGTGGTTAAAAAAAATATTTTAACTAGTTTGAAATTTTGATTTACAATGCATGATTTAGGAAAATATATTCTTAAATCCTGAAAAGCATTGTCTGTGAAATTACAAAATGTATCATTAGAAGTATAAAATGTGTGTAAACAAGAATAAAAATACATTCTGGCTCTGTTGAAACTGGGAAAGCATTAAACTGTCCCTTCAGTTCTGGACATGTTTGCACCAGATGCAGGAATTACTATTTTTTTCCCAAATTCTATAGATTCCAGGCCATTTATTTCCATATTCAAAAGCCCCCAATATTATAATTTTCTCTTATGCGCAGAAATAACTGCTGAACTTCTTGTAAAATTGAAATGTATTTATAATATCTAAGAAGAACAGACAAAAATGCTTTTTCATTGAACAGACTGATGTATCTTAGATTATGTTCAGTATTTCCTCTGTGGTATGGTATGGTGGAGGCTTTCTATCCTGCGTATCATTCATGAAGTCAACCAGATGTTGGTGTGCCTACCATGCCTCAGATACTGCCGAGGCAGGGGGAGATGTGGGATTCAGAAGGGGATTGCTTAGAGCCTAGTGAGCAGGGGAGAGACATGTTAATACTGTGATGTAAGTAATAAAGATAGGCATGAAGAGTAACTGGATCACAAAGGACAGAGCATGTAGCCTCCCTGGTGAGAGGAGGAGGTGAAAGGGAGGCTTTGCAAAAGTGGTAGCATATGAACTGAATTTTGGAGGGTGAATTGAAGTTTACAGGCAAGCGGACGAAGTGCTCAGGGACAGCAGCCTGAGAGAACTCAACTGGAGTTGAGGGAGCAAGACTCAGTGTGTGAAGGGGCTGGGACTGGGAGGCCAAGAAGGTTATGCTGCGTTGTGTCTGCTGTGCTGGGAGCTGGGAGCTCACCGTGGAGGCTGTAGGCTTTGTCAGAGGATATTCTCGGGAAATCCAAGCCTCAAAAGCTTCTCTGGGGAAGAAGGTAGAGGTTCACACGAACATTTGACTCTTAAGTGCTCAGTAGAGAAACCTGTTTCCTGTTTATGTACTAGAAAAAAAAATCATTTGGGAAGGGCTGCTGTTCAGCAGTGTGGAACTCCTGAGTGTTTTAAGTAAAGGAATGACTTCATTTGGAAAGTGAACTGGCAACGCCAGAGGTGAGGTTGGAGTGAGGAGAGGTTGGTGGCAAGGAAACCAGTTGAAAACTGTTACCAATTTTGGGTACATAATATCTGATCATCAATATAAAGATGTTTAATCTCAAAACGAATTTAGGGCACTTTCAAGAAAACTATTTTAATAGTGAACTAAAATACTTAATTGACAGCTGAGATTTTAAGTGAGAGGAGGATTTTGGGACATGCACGTTTTGTTTCTGACTTTGATCAAAGAATAAACTGAAATATTTCATAATACTGATTAAAGAAAATCTTTGGTTTGAATTGTACTTCAGGAGTAATTTTTTTTAAATAAATAAATAAATAAATAGAGAGAGAGAGAGAGAGAGAGAGGCAGAGACACAGGCAGAGGGAGAAGCAGGCTCCATGCAGGGAGCCTGATGTGGGACTTGATCCTGGGTTTCCAGGATCCCACCCTGGGCTGAAGGCAGCACTAAACTGCTGAGCCACTGGGGCTGCACAGGAGTAATTTTTTTTAAGATTTTATTTATTTGGAAGAGAGTCAGGGGGTAGTGACAGAGGGAGAGGGAAGAAGCAGGTTTCCTGCTGACCCCGACATGGGGCTCAATCCCAGGACCTCAAGATCATGATCTGAGCCAAAGGAAGACACTTAACCGACTGAGCCACCCAGCCACCCCAGGAGTAATGTTTTTTAAAAAATCCCTTCTAGGGGCACCTGGGTGGCTCAGTTGGTTAAATCTGACCCTTGAATTTAGCTCAGGTCTTGATTTCAGGGTTGTGAGTTCAAGCTCCATGTTGGGCTCCATGCTGGATGTGGAGCCTACTTAAAAAAATAAAATAAAAAAGAAATCCCTTCCATTTTGATCACTTTAGATCTTAGATCAAAATGGTAGGTTTATTTTAAAGATTAAGAAAAATACTGGACAATTTTTTTTTAACACATGATGTATTTTCATGTTTAAGGGCCATTTGCATTTTATTATGATACATTGTTGTATTTGCTCAGCCAACTTTTTAAAACTTTTTTTAAAAACTAGGCTCTAAACCCAACGTGGATCTCAAACTCATGACCCCGTGATCAAGAGTTACACATTCCATGGACTGAGCCAGCCAGGCGCCCCTTCCTCAGCCAGTTTTTGAAATAAATGGGATATTTGGTCTTTTTATTATCACTTTTTAGGAGCTTTTTTATACGTTAAGGAGATTAGCCTTTTATTCGTAATTTGCATTGCAAAAATTTTCCCCTCAGTTCGTCTTTTTTGCTTGAATATATCAATCTTTTTTTATAGTGTCTGGTTTTTTAACTAAAGCCAGAATGAGCTTCTGTACGCCAAGGTTATAAAAATGAATTTACTTGGTTTTATTCTAGAACTTTTATAAATTTATGATTTATATTTAATTTTTTTTTAAACTTTTATTTATTTATGATAGTCACACACACAGAGAGAGAGAGAGAGAGAGAGAGGCAGAGACACAGGCAGAGGGAGAAGCAGGCTCCATGCACCGGGAGCCCGATGTGGGATTCGATCCTGGGTCTCCAGGATCGCGCCCTGGGCCAAAGGCAGGCACTAAGCCGCTGCGCCACCCAGGGATCCCTCCAGATGGGAATTTTAATTGTTCAAATATCAGTCATTGCATAGCCTTTTGCTCTCCTCAGTTTTGAGATATCTCCATCATTTACCATTTTCTGTTTCTGGACTTCATAATTTGTTCCATTGATATATTTATGTACTACTGCCATATTGTTTCGGGGCTTTATAGCATCTGGTAATGCTAGTTCCCTTCTTTTGGAATTTTCCTGACTTATTTTTCATTTTAATTTTTCTACATGAATTTTGTTTATTCATTTTAACTTTATTATTTGTGTAGTCTCCATACCGAGTGTGGGACTTGAACTCACAACCCTGAGATCAAGAGTTGCATGCTGTTCCGACTAAGCCAGTCAGGCTCCCCTCTACATGAATTTTAGAATTAGCTTATCTGTTTCCCAAAACTAATCCTGCAGGCATTTTGGTGTGGGTGGGAGGAGTGGGAGGTGGAGGGAATTGTTTAAATTTACAGGTTAATCTCCTTATGATAGTAACTTTATGTTGTAACTTTAATCTTTTCTCTTACAGATGATATTAACCGTGTTCTTGAGCAACAACGAACAGATTCTAACAGAAGTTCCTATAACACCAGAAACAACGTGTCGGGATGTTGTGGAATTTTGCAAAGAACCTGGAGAAGGCAGTTGTCACTTAGCTGAGGTGTGGAGGGGAAATGGTACGTGTTAGACACTGCAGATATAAGTGCGTAATATTTATAGAATGCAAGGTATTGCTTCTAGTTCTTAGTTATCTGTGGTAATGAACTGAGTAATTAAAACCACATTACATGGGGTAAGAGTTTACAGATGCCTTTTGTAAAAGATACATGATCTGTTCCTTACTGGTGCCATCTGAGATAAGCTTGGAAAATGGATGCAGCTCTTCTGTGAGATCTTTTTTTTTTTTTTTAAAGATTTTATTTATTTATTCATGAGAGACACACAGAGAGAGAGAGGTAGAAACGCAGGGAGAAGGAGAAGCAGGCTCACTGCAAGGAGCCCGATGTGGGCCTCGATCCTGGCACTCCAGGATCATGCCCTAGGCCAAAGGCAGGCGCCAAACAGCTGAGCCACCTAGGCGTCCCTGTGAAACCTTTTTTGATCTCACTGTGAACCATATGAGAGTTCTTTGTCCTCTGAGGCTTTACAGTGTTTTGTTTGATATGTGTTGAGTTGTTCATCTACTTTTCATTTCGCCTCTGAAACTTCAAGGCAGAAACACTTATATTATTTTTCCCTGTGTACAACACCTGTTAAACAGTAGGCCTTTGAAAAATATTAAGTTGTGAAGAGCAAATGCAGTTGACCCTTGAATAACATGGATTTGAACTGCTCAGGTCCACTTGTGTGTGGATTTTTTTCAGTAAATATAGTGGAAAATTTTTGGAGATTTGCAATAATTTGAAAAAACTGGCAGATGAACCACATAGCCTAGAAATACCAAAAACAACAACAACAACAACAACAACAACAAAAAAACATGTTTTCACTTCTCTTAGGCATATACTTAGAGTAGGATTGCTGGGTGGTAAGGCAGTTGTTTCACTTGAGGAATTGCCAGCCTCTTTTCCAAAGCAACCATTTTACATTCTCAGCAGCAGTAAATGAGGGTTCCAGTTTCTCCACATTCTTGCCAACACTTGGTATTATGTATATGATTCTAGCCATCCTAGTGGGTGTGAGTGGTATCTAATTGTGGTTTTGATTTGCATTTCCCTAGTGACTAATCATGTTGAGTATCTCTTCATGTACTCATTGGCAATTTGCATATCTTTAGAGAAATGCCTATTTATTTATTTATTTATTTTTAAAATATTTTATTTATTCATGAAAGACACAGGTAGAGAGAGAGGCAGAGACACAGGCAGAGTGAGAAGCAGGCTCCATGCAGGGAGCCCAACTTGGGACTCGATCCCAGGTCTCCAGGATCACGCCCTGGGCTGAAGGCGGTACTAAACCACTGAGCCAGCCAGGCTGGCTGAGAAATGCCTATTTAAATCCTTTGTCCATTTTTTTAATTGAGCTGTTTTTTTTATTATTGAGTTATAAGAGTTCTTTGGTTTTGGAGTATAACTGACATAAAATGTACTAGTTTTATATATACCTAATGATTTCATATTTGTATATATTGTGAAATGATCACTTTAGTTAAGTCTAGTTAACATCCATCAGCATACAGTTAAAAAATTTTTTTCTTGTGACAAGAACTTTCAAGATCTACTCTTTGAGATCTTGAAAAGTTTTCAAATATGCAATACAGTATTATTAACTAAAGTCACCCAGTAAGAGTTCTTTATATATTCTAGACAAAAGTCCCTCATTGGGTATGTGATTTTTAAATATTTTCTTCCAAAGTCTTGTGCTTTTAATGTTCTCCTTAGCATTCAGAACAAACATTTCAGGGCACATTGAGAGGCGTTTGACTTTGGTAAGTGTTGGGACTATCACTAAACCAGAGGTAGAGGATAGGTCCTCAGTTATCAGTCTGATAACAGTGACAGGAAGCAGTGGGACAGTTACATAATGACAGTGTGTTGGGGGACTGGCAGTAGAGCCTGATCATTCTTTTTTTTTTTTTTTTTTTTTAACCCTGATCATTTTTATTGTTCCTTCTTCCCCAACCACTTAGCATCTTGTTCTTTGTTACTTGTTATCGCTACTAAGTCCTTACCTCATTCTCCCTCCTTTTACTTTTCCGGGAAGGAATAAACTTTTTCTCTAAGTATCATTGCCCCAGTTGGTCCCTGGTCATGAAGAATGCTCATCTCCGTTACAGGAGTCTCTCAATGGTGCTCTCCTTATCTCCAGGCCCACCTGAAATCCTAACCTGTTGTTTTACCTCACCAGGAATGAGGACTAATGCCTCACAGCAGAGGGTCATTGCATACTACATTTGCCATGGCTTTTGTATATGCCGTTCTTATTGTCTAGAACAATCCTTAGCACCCACCCCATCTTTGCTTGACTAACTTCTGTTCACTCTTTGCCTCTCAGCCCTTGCTTGAATGTCAGTGTTAAGTGTCGCTCCCCTGTGCTGTAATGCTGTTGTTGTATTTATCAGAACATAATGCAGTCATGTTCACATCTCTCATTGGATTACAATTCCTGAAGGCAGCAACTTGTCTGTTCACTATCATATCCCCTCAGTAAAAACTTAAATTGTTGAGTAAAACTGCAAAGCTGGGTCTTGAAAAGTTATTTTCTAGTGTGTAAGATTCAGAGAAATGGGAAAGCACTTAGAACAGCCATTTTCAGTCTTTCTACCCTTGAAAAACCCTTACAGTAATTTTTAGGTTTCAGAGAATCCTTGAGTAAGAATTATTGTACCTACAATTCATATTAGTATGATCAGTATGTCATAAATATAATATTCCAGTATAATTGTCAATGCTTTTGAGAAGAGACTGCTTCTCTGTGGATCTGTATATTAGTTTGCTAACCCTGTCATAACACAGTACTACAGCCTATAGGGCTTAAACACCAGACATTCATTCTCTCCCAATTCTGGAGGCTAGAGATGGGAGATCAAGGTGTTGACAGGCTTAGTTTTTCCTGAGGCCTCTCTCCTTGGCTTATAGATGCCACCTTCTCTCTGTGTCTTTCTTCTATGCATGTCTGTCCTAATCTTTTCTAGTCTCTTCATTGTATGAGGAAAAATTGGATTTAGGCCCACCCCAGTGACCTTACTTTTACTTAGTACCTCCTTAGAAATCCAGTCTCCAAAGAGTTGCACTCTGAGGTTCTGGGGGTTAGGAGTGCAAACTATGAAATAGTGGGGGGGACACAGCTCAGCCTATCACAGTCTCAGTTTGGCCAGTGTATCATATTAGCCTGCTATAATTGTGCTTCCAGGGACGCCTGAGTGGCTCAACGGTTGAGCCCCTGCCTTTGGCTCAGGGCGTGATCCCGGGTGCCTGGGTTCGAGTCCCACATCGGGCTCCCTGCATGGAGCCTGCTTCTCCCTCTGCCTGTGTCTCTGCCTCTCTCTGTATCTCTCATAAATAAATAAATAAAAATTAAAAAAATAAAGTTGTGCTTCCCTCCCCACACAGGGCCAGCTCTATTGCAAACTAGGTGTGGAGGTAGAACCTTCAGCTTTTCCTTTTTAAGTTTCCTACTTGATTTTATTTTTGCCTTATCCAAGAACACCTGAAAGTTTTACCTTACATTCCCATGATAGGAGATGCTAGTGAGGCACAGTATCTTTCACAGGTGTAAGGCAGTGAAACTTAGCTTACTTTTTTTTTTTTTCTTTTCTTTTTTTTAAGATGTATTTACTTATTCATGAGAGACACAGAAAGGCAGAGACACAGGCAGAGGGATAAACAGGATCCCTGCAGGGAGCCTGATGTGGGACTTGATCCCAGAACTCCAGGATCATGCCCCGAGCCAAAGGCATACACTCAACTGCTGAGCCACTTAGGCGCCCAGCCTACTTTTCTTAAAATGGATTTTTTCTTTGAAATATTTAATCCATAAAGGGAAGCAATAAATTTGTTAAATAACTGACTTAGTATAAAATCAGATTTAATGATTATAAAGTTATGCTCAGGGGTTCCTGGGTGACTCAGTCGGTCTAAGTGTTGGACTCTTGGTTTTGGCTTTGGTCATGATCCTCAGGGTCCTGAGATCAAGCCCTGCATCAGGCTCTGTGCTCAGCACAAAGTCTGCTGGAAATTCTCTCTCCCTCTGCTCCCCTCTCTGAGCTTACGTGTGCATGCTCTGTCTCAAAGTATAAAATCTTAAACCTTTTTTATTGGCCTGTATACATAAAAAGTGTTATTTTCAAAACTAAAACTGTAGAATGATATTTACTTCTTTAAAATTCACTTTGTGCTTGGATTTTTTGTGCATATACTCAGTTGTGTGCTGAACTTGAGCTAAGCAAACACAGATTTCATTTTCAACTGAGACCATTTCTGTCCTTACTCTGACGTTTAATAAACAAGACCGAGCTTGCACGCATGTCAGGAAGGTGCAGTGTTAGCAGCAAAGTGTGTGTTACCTTGCTGTGAAAGGTGGGACTCTTTTCTTTATAGAAATCTAGAACTTATCTGAGGCAGAGCAATTTATCACACTGTGAATGTATGATTAGACTGCAGCCTGTAAAGTTCTTTCTTTGTCTTGGAATCTACTTCTCTAGGCAGATTTAGAGACAGCTCACTTCTCAGGATAGACGTAGAGTACGGTCTCTCACCTAGCCATATGCTCATGTGGAAGGTGACGGTGCTGCTGTGTCATCCTGCCACTCTCAAGTCACTGCCTGTGAGCCTTCCTCATTTCCAAGCACAAGCAGGAGTAGGAACATTTCAATATTTCCTTTTTTCCCTTTAACTTGATATAAAATCTACATATCATAAAAATCACTATGTGAAAGTGTACAATTCAATGATATTTAAGACATTCACGGTGTTGTGTAGCCATCACCAATCTGTGTTCCCTCCATTCCTTCCTCCGCCAGCCACTGACAGCCACTGCATGACTATCTGGCCCTGTGTATTTGAGTATCTAGGTACCATATAAATGGAATCATAGAATTATGTGGCTTTTTTGGTCTGGCTCCTTCACTTAACCAGACCAAATATTTACAAGGTTCATCCATGTTGTAGCATGTCTCAGTACTTAGTGCCTTTTTTGTTTTAATAATATCCATTGTATGAGAGACCACGTTTTATTTATCCATTCAACAGGTGATGGGCGTTTGGGTGGTTTCCATTTTTTGGTTGTGATAATGCTGCTGTGAACATTCACGTGCAAGTGCTTGTGTGGACATATGTTTTCACTTCTCTTGAATGTAGGCCTAGGTTTAGAGTTTCTCTTATCTCATACCTTGTCTTCAAAAATTTCCACTTTGGGCTTCCAGGAATGTTTGTAAAACACAAACACTAATAAGATGTAAAACACAAAGGCATAAATAAGCAAGAACTTACCCCCAAAATACGAAAATTCCACAATTCACTTTTTACCTACACAAACCACAGTTGTCAGTGTTGGTAACAGCAAAGAGTGGGGGTGGGGGGAGAGCTCCCAAAGCATAAATCTCTTTAGAATGAGAACTTCTCTCCAGTTTCCTATTACAGAGCTAGAGGTTATGATAGGTCCTATGAATCAGTCTTTGGTATGTGAGGAAGTGTTGGGGGATATGTTTCTGGAGAAAAAGGCTAATGTAGTCAGCCTGTGGTCCTCCCCTCCATTTGTCAACTGCCTGTTTGAGAATCAGGTAGTAGTTGAGGTGGGGGGCAACCTGGTGACACCACCTCAGCTAAGCAGCCAAGGCCAGCATCACAGTGATCTCTCATGGTGATGGCACCATGGTCAAAAAGTATAGGACCTTTTGGGTGGTGGGATGGGATGAGAAGGCACCCAACCACTGTGGAGTTCTCCCCAAAGCCCACCATCTCAGTCTAACCATGGGAATAACACTAGACAAGTCAAAGTTAGAGACATTCTGTAAAATACTTGATCAGAACTCCTAAAACTGTCAAGGTCATTAAAAAAACAAAAACATGAGGAAAGGACTGAACTGTTATAGACCAGCAGAGACCCAGGGTTTAGACAACTAAATGCAATGTTGTTTTCTGGTTTAGTTCCCGGAACAGAAAGAGAACATTAGGGGAAAAACTGGTGGAATGCAGATAAAGCCTGGAATTTAATTAACAGTAATGCACCAGCGTCAGTTTCTTAGTTTTGACAAAGATACAATAATTAAGATGTTAACATTAGGGGAAACTGGGTAAACTCTTTACTGTCTTGGCTACTATTCTAGAGGTCTGCTAGCATTCAAAAATGAAAGTTATTTTTATATATTAGGTAAACAAAATCTGTAAGATACAAAGAATAGAATTAAGATTTACAAGACCTCTGTGGTGACGTTAAAAATCATAGAAGAACACAAGGTGCCTGAACAAAATGTAGAGACAGAACCACATTCATGGACTAGAAGACTCGATTTACAAATATTTTGGATCTTCCCCAATTTTTTTTATAAATATGATTGTAGTCAAAAGCCTGCATTTTAAAAAAGAACTTGACAAGCAGCTCCTTTAAAATATATGAGAGCAAAGGGCCAAGCAGTGCCAAGACAGTTTTAAAGATAAACCAAGTGAGGGGACGTAACCTAGCAGACAACAGTGATAGTGGGGTAGCAGTGAAGACTAGCATCACCACGAGGTAGGTGGCAGCCCACAGAATAAAAGAGCCCAGGGCTATCCAAGGCCTGTGCAAGGTCAGAGGTGGCAATCACAAGTCTCCAGAGGAAGGAGACAGGAGTATGTAAATGATGCTGGGACGATTGATGATTCAAGTAGGGAAAACAATGTTCCATAAAGACAATGAAAAGCAGTACTTTATCATTTGTAGGAAAAAACTATAGAATATTCTTTGACCTTGGAGTAGAGAGGATTTGTTGTACAAAAAACTCAGAAAGATTGATAACTGCTTATATTTAAAAATTTTAAACTTCTGTATAATGAAAGGCACCAACAAAAAATTAAAAGACAAGCCTATTTTGGGGGATGCCTGGGTGGCTCAGTTGTGAGTGTCTGTCTTGGGCTCAGGGAGTGATCCCAGGGTCCCCTGATCGAGTCCTGCATCTGGCTCTCCATGAGGAGCCTGCTTCTCCTTCTGCCTGTGTCTCTCCCTCTCTCTGTGTGTCTCTCATGAATAAATAAAATCTTTAAAAAAAAAAAAAGAAAGAAAGAAAAAGGACAAGCCTATTTTCAATATATGTAACCAACCAACCCAGGGTTAGTATCCAAAGTATAAATAGTTCTTCATATACCTAATAAGAAAAAGGCACACAGCCCAGCTGTTTGGTTTGTTTTGATTTCTATTTGTACATGTGGTGTGGTTCTAAGCAAACTAGCAAGAAACCTATGAAATGGTTCCTTGTAATTTTAAGTTATGTTAGTGCTCTTCTCAAGAGCACTTGTGCCAATACTCTGAGTGGGGGGAGGGGGTTGCTTTTTTTTAACATTTGAAGTGTGTTAGTACTTTTGATTCTTAGAACTTATTTTTTATTATCAACTGGGTAGTTTTTGGTCTCTGCAGGTGCTTGCCAACATTCACATCACTGGTACCTGAGTTGTAAGGAGGTACCCTGCCCCATCCTGCGTGTATCTGATTGCCACACACAACATCTTAACCGGTGATGAGGCTAGACCAGTGTGTTAATGTGTTTCTTTGAAGAGTAGGAGTCACACTGTATCCTGATAAATATTCTAGAGGGCATTTTTCAGTGTTCCCAATTTCATGTTGTAGAGTTGACTTTACATATACTTCTTGTGTTTATGTGCTATCTAGATTATTTCCTGGGAAATTAGATTCTTGCTTTTACTTCATTCAAGTTAAAATTTAATGCTTATAATATCCTTGAATTCTTATATATATGTGTGTGTGTACACTTATTTAAATCTATTTTTATTTTTTACTTTTGGTTGGAGTCATTTTGTTTCTGAAATAAATAAGATGTGGTTTTTTTTTCTAGAGCGTCCTATACCTTTTGATCACATGATGTATGAACATCTTCAGAAGTGGGGGCCACGCAGGGAAGAAGTGAAATTTTTCCTTCGACATGAGGATTCCCCAACGGAGAGTAGTGAGCAAGGTAGATAAATGCTTTCCTCATTTGTTAATTCCTGCCATAAAAGTTAAGTAAAATAGGAATAAATGTTAAAATAACTTACATCTTTTTTTCCCTTCACTCACAAGTGGTGAGAGATAGAGTTGGTGTCTGCCATTTCTGTGACTTCTATTACTGCAGTCCACAGCTCCTCCACATGGTGTAGGCCTTGCTTCATTCCCCGAACCCCAGGCCATGCAGGTGATACAGACTCAAACATGTCAGGAGGCCTGTTGTTTAAAGACATTGTTTTTGATAATACTGGATGGGTCAAATATCAAGATTTTAAGAATAAATAAAACCTTGAAAGGTTGAGAAAAATTCTGAGAAGTGTTTCTTTAAAAAATTTTAGAGTGAACAAGACCTTTCTGAGTATAACACTAAGCCATAAAAGACTGGTAAAGCAAATTATTGAAAAAAGAGAACCCCTAAAACTGCGTGGCAATAACCACCCTAAGCAAAGTCAAAAGACAAATTATAAACTGGGAAACAGCATTGATAGCTCCATATTGCAAAGGGCCAACTACCTTTATATATGAGTTTCTAAAAAATTGAAAAGGAAAATCAGTTTTTTTTTTAAAAGGCAAAATGTAAACACACATGGTTACAGAAAAACAAATTTACCTGGCCCTAGGTTATGTGAAAAGTGTTACTCCTGAGAAAAGAAATTCAGGGGAAGCAGTGAGTTAATTTCTCCTGTTAAACTGGTGAAGACTAGAATGCTTACTGACAGTGTTGGCAAGGAGGTTGAGAAACAGGCACTCTTCCATGCTGCCAAGGGAGTACCAGTAGGCAGCTTCTGCAGAGGGCAGTTTAACAATATCTATTAAACTTACAGAAGCACAGTCTCACTTCTGAGAATTTATCCTAAAGCTGTGCCTACACACACACAAAATAACGTAGACGTAACATAGCTCCTGAGGCATTGCTCGTAGGAGAGCCTGAATGCCTGCTGTCAGCATCGGGTCAAAGAAACGACGGTACATCCATAACCATGGGCTGCTCTAGTCAGAAATAGGAAGAAGCTCTGAGCCCTGACCCCCACTCCCCATCTCCTGAACAGGTAAGTAAATAAACAGAGTGCAAAACCATATGCACATTGTGCTGCACTCTGTGTGACACAGACAGAAGCCTAATTCTGTACCTCTGTATTGGCTTATATGTGCATATAGTGTCTCAGGAAACAATGTAAGAAAATGGTAATATTGCTAGCCTGGGGGAAGGCTGGGGGCCGGGGGTGGGGGGGCTGGCATTGCGGTGGGAGGGCAAGTTGTTGATTGTATACCTGTTTGTTCCTTTTGAATTTTGGACCATGGGAATATGCTACCTATTTTTGAATTTAAACAAAACAAGAGAATCTTTTTTTTAAAAGCCTATATATACACTGTGCAGTTAAGAGACCCTTGACTTGCTATTTAACAGTGATTGTGGATTACTTCTGGTATTTAAAAAAAATAAGGGATATCCTTTTGTAAAAAAAAAAAAAAAAGAAAGAAAAGAAAATACCTGTATTGCAAGTTATCTCCTTTTATTTATATTTTATCATAAAGGACATTTTGCCCTAGGATAAGCTACTAGCTACTTTATTTATTTATTTTAAGATTTTATTTATTTATTCATGAGAGACAGAGAGAGAGAGGCAGAGACCCAGGTAGAGGTAGAAGCAGGCTCCATGCAGAGAGCCTGATGTGGGACTCGATCCTGGCACTCCAGGATCAACTACTAGCTACTTTATAACCATCTTTCCTTAGCTATAAGTATTGTTCTAGTGCTATTTCTTACAATGTGCCATTACTTCTGGGTCTTACTCCATCCAGCTGCTGGTCTCTGTATTCAGACCAAGGCTCCAGGTCCAGCCCTTCATCCACTTTTTACCTTAGACAAGGGCCCAACCTCTCAGGACAAAAGCCTCCTGAGAAGGAAAACTAGACTAGTTGACAGCTAAGTGCTATTCTAGTGCCAAGAATTTATGTTAGCTCTCTGCCTGAACTCTCCAAATACTTATACCCCTCCTCTACCTAGCTGTACTTAAATTTAAAATTTCATATTTTACTCTTACTGATATGTGTACATAATCCTTAATGTCTTGGGTGGAGGGCTGAGGGTGAGGTCTTATTTTATTCTCATTTTATAAAGTTTAGAAGTTTTGGGGATACTTGAGCTAACTGTTTGGAGTCATAAGGAAGGTGACAGTGCTCACCTTCCAGTTGAACTTCATCATCACCTACAGTGCTACTCAGCTAGTGGTGCTGACGCAGTGTGTGCAGCAGACCAGTGGGAGGAGGGGATTTTGAGCTGCATGGTCTGAAGGGGACAACTGTCAGCACAAAGCATAGTACTTAGAAAAGGCATACTTGGGGACCTTGAAAGATGAACAGGACGTAGAGGGGAGCATGCAGACCAGGATGAAGGAAGCTGCCAGGGAGGTGTAGTGACAGGGATTCCCAGGTTGGCAGGGACCATCAGTCAGGACTGGAAGAACCAAATTCATCATACCTTGCATCACTTTACAAAACCTTCCAGCAAAATCCCTGCCTCCCTACTTGATACTTCCCGGGTTAGTTTAGATGATATTTGTAATAGGACCTTCCCCATCTCTTCAACTTCCTTCCCCATCCCTTCTTTCTCCCTTTCAGCCACATCCCTTCTTGCATCTTCATATTCTATGGTCCCTAACTCACAAGCCCCCCACCCCCAATGCTCTACCCTCTGCCTTATTTCCTCTTCCCATGCTTATGCAAACTGCACCTATCTCTCAGAGCCCAAGTAATAAGATGGCGAGTGCTTTTGGGCCGCTGTGGTGGCTCAGTCAGTTGGGCTTCCTGCTCTTGTTTTCCGCTCATCATAGGATCTTATGGGTTGTGGGATCGAGCCCTGTGTCAGGCTCTGTGCTTAGCGGGGAGTCTGCTTGAAAGATTCTCTCCCTCTGCCTCTCCTCCCCACCAGCCCTGTCTCAAATAAATAAATAAACCTTTTTAAAAGGGGGGGAGTGCTTTGTTCCCTGATTTGTTTTTGTTCTCTGAGCTTCTCCTGTTTGTATTCTAAGCAGCCAGAGTCGAGGATTCAAGAACATGTTTCCTCTGTGCTTCCCACAGAGCTGAGTATAAGGCAGTTGTCACCATCTGATATTATTTAAAAGGGTTTACATTTGAGTGTGTATTACGTAGAACTACAGCATATACATAACAAGAAGTGAAAGAACTCCCTCACCAAAATGATGAGAATTCTCTATGTGGGAGCTAGAGGAGAGCATAGAGGATGTTCACTTCAATTACTGATTACACTTGGGGAAACATGCTTGAAGTATAAAGTAGCTCGATGAAGGCCATCTGCAGAGCATACACTACAACCCAGGAGCTGGTGCACTGGAGTTGGGAGCAAGCTGCTTACTTAGTGTGGATCTTGGGCAAGTGACTCCGAGGCTCCTGCCCTCACCTCATTTGCAGGGTGCATAGGGCTATGACTGTGGTTGGTGAGGTGTACTGACACGGTGCTCAGTAGGGCCAATGCACAGGAAGCACTCACCAAATGTCACCTCTGACTGTTCATTTTTTTCTGACTCCAGAATGCAAGGTCATCTTTACCATCAAGATTAAGTGGCACTTGGTATAATTTTAATGTTGTGGGTTTTGTAGTATTCCAACTTCTTGGTAGCTTGTTATTTGGAAGAGGGAGAAATTGTAGAGTATTAAATTAATCTGAACACTTTATTCCTTAAAAAATACCAAGAATAATTAAGAATCTAATTTACCCTGTAAGCTGATAGATGCCATAGTCTAAGGGTGTGTGTGTGTGTGTGTGTGTGTGTGTGTGTGTGATTCCTGCTACTAGGAAACTACTCTAGACTCTACAACGTTGCTCTTGTGTGCTGTAGGACTGTGTTTGGCTGCATGCCATGCCACTCAAATCTGTTTAACTTCTTTTTGAATTTTTGTTCCCTTTTTCGGACATTCTATTATTATCTTCATCTTTCCCCATCAGATATACTATGTATTTGTTCCTGTACTCTGTATCTTTACTATATACATAAAAAGAGTAAGGTATTTTTATTCCCCAAGGACTAGTCTTTGCCCTCTAGGGGACAATATTACTGTCTTTGAGAATGCATGCTTTAAAGTGAAGCAAGCCATACCTCCATTATACCATTTTTCTTCAAATGTTTCAAAGTAATAGGAAAGAAAGAGAAAAAAGCATGTTGTCCTGTCTTTTTGTTTTTTAACATGAGGTTCATGTGCTTTTGAAGTCATGGATTTTAGGTACTAAAGCATGCTCTGGGATGCAGTAATTCTCAAATGACATTAAGGAACAGCTGTAGAGATGAGTGGGGTAGGGGCTGGCACTGGGCACATCAAAGACTTTGGCCTCTGTGACTTGAGTTACCAGGTGCACAAGCACGCAGTAGGCTTTATTTTATTTAAAAGATATGGCACATATAATTTCTACAGTTGAAGTTTGAAGCCTTCTTGGGGGAATAATTTAATTTTTGTGGAATAAAGGAGAATTCTGAAGATGTCTAATTTGCACTGATGTCCCGTGTCCGTTGCGACCCTGCCTGTGAAGATGAGTTGTGCAGCAGTGTTCTTATTGCTGGATATTAAGTTCTGTTTTAGTCCCTGCTAAAATATAAAAAAGTCTAAAAAATATTTAATAAAAATTAGTTGTGGTAAAATACATATAGCATAAAACTTACCATATTGACCATTTTTAAGTGTTAGAAATCTTTTGATATGAGTCAATTTCAAGATTCTGAAATAGAAGAAAAATTTCATTTGAACAACTTTATAAAATTATAAAGCATTTTTTCAACTGTGTCAAGTGTTGAGTTGTTCAGCATGGTATTTTTTACTTGTGTTGCATAAATAATTAGTGAAGAGATGGGAGAGTATCATCTTACTCGTGTATCTTTTAGTAAGTGTGGCCCTCTCATTTCTCTAGGTGGCCGTCAGAACCAAGAGCAAAGAACTCAGAGAAATATAATAAATGTACCTGCAGAGAAACGCACGGAAAATGGCGTAAGTAATAGTGAATCAAGTTGAAATTTTGGAATTGCTTTTTACAGGTACGAATGACCTTGGGTTACAATTTCTCTTTAAAGACTTATTTGGGGGGTAGAAATTAGCATTTCTGTTGAATATTTCTAAAGTTTTCATGAAGTTCCACAGAGCCACTGAGTGGTTTTAGCAGTCCACGTCTGGCCCACACACACAGGCTGGTCCCGGGCACAGCCACTGCCTGCCGCCCCCCAACATCCCTCATACCCCACCCCCACCCCCACCCTCAGCCATGGCGCCTCTTGGCACAGCAGCTGTTCCCTTCAGGGCATGTGACTGATTGGCCCGTCCCCAGAAGCAGGTGCTCTCAGTTCTAGACTGGGAGATGAGCAAGCAGACTCGCTTGGATCTTCCATGTGGATGTCTCAATCCTTCTGTCAGGTTTTGAAAGACAAAATGCCTGGTGGGTTGTAGTCTCCTTCCTAGTTGTCTTAAGCAGAGGACTTGCTTTATCAGATGGTATAGCCCTGGAGAACAGGCCTGACGGGGGAGGGGGGAGTGGGAGGAAGTGTGTCTCGGTGGAGGAACTCTTTTTAAGAAATGTTGGTGTCCGTGAAAAGAATGAGCAGAAATGAAGGAATGAATGGAGATGAGTGAATGAGAGAAATTTTCAACGTAGTCTTTTCTGGAAGTTTTAGTAATAACTTTTCCAAGTAATTTTCAGGCTAGAGAATTAGTTTCTTTTTCTGGCTCTGCCACTAACCAGGTGTGTGACCTTGGGCAGGTTACTTCCTAGCGCAGTGCTTGGCACAGCCTGATGCGGGTAAAGAACATGGTCTGGAGTATGCAAGGCCCATATTCAGGCACTGGCTTCAGAACTTCATGGCTATTTAAACCTGAGCAAATTACTTTGCCTTTCTACTTCCCAACTTAGTGTTGTTGAGCTGTGATTTTAGTTTATTAGCTACTTTTGTGACTTCCTTGAAGTGGCTCAGCAGTTGAGCGTCTGCCTTTTGCTTGGGGCATGACCCCGGGGTCCTGGGATTGAGTCCACGTGGGCTCCTTGCAGGGAGCCTGCTTTTCCCTCTGCCGGTGTCTCTGCCTCTCTCTCTCTCTCTCTCTCTCTGTGTGTGTGTGTCTCTTGTGAATAAATAAATAAAATCTTAAAAAGAAATAATATCCTTATCTTTCTATTACTTTGTACAACTTTAAACCATATCTCTGGACCTCTCTCCTTGAGGGTGAGGGTATGAGCACCTCCCCTTTTTTAAAGATTTTTATTTATTTATGAGCAACACGGATTTGTTCACTCCAAATCTAGAGTCTCAGGTTCTGCGAGGCATATCTGCTTCAGAAAGTCTTAAGAAATAAAGGCCCAGACCCCATTGGTAGGACTTTTGATTCAGTGAGTCTGGGGTGGGCCTGCAAAACTCTGCCATATGACTGTGTCGCCCTGCCAGGATGGGGAACCTCCAGGTTATATGCATACACTGCCAAAAACATCCAGAACTTACTTGTCAAACCAAATTTCAAAGATAAAAGAATCTTTTGAGTTCTAAGATTGCCTATGACCTGAACTTCAGGGAAGGTGAAATAAATTTATTGAGTGTTAAAATACAGTGCTTTGTATTGAGGTGGAGAGTGTATATATGATACAGGGAAAGGGCTCAGGAGGAAAGGATGAATTCTTTTTTTTATTTTATTTTATTTATTCATGAGAGACCCAGAGAGAGAGGCAGAGACACAGGCAGAGGGAAAAGCAGACTCCCTGCGGGGAGCCCGATGCGGGACTCAATCCTAGGACCTTGGGATCATGCCCTGAGCCAAAGGCAGATGCTCAACTGCTGAGCCACCCAAGCGTCCTGAAAGGATATGAGTTCTAATGTTTAGATGTGGGGGGTCTGTGATCTCTCCCAGATGAAGTTGTTTCTTAACATGGAGATAATCTTTATATCTCAAGATCAACAAAACTGAAACCTGAAACCAAAGTTAAAAATATGTTTGTAGTCTTTATGTGAGTTTTTAATTAGAGGAAGGCAAAGAGCTGTTAGGAGGTGTAACTTTGCACTGGAAGCATCACATCAAAGACGCTGATGTATTTTATGGCTCGTATACCTGCCTGTTAAGCCCAATAAATATCGCATTTGTAAATTTCTTACTGACTACAAAGTACTTCTATGTGCATTTTTAAAGTTCATAAGATACTAAAAACATCTTTCTTCAGCAATGTTTTTGTATATACCCTGGATATAGAATAATGGAGCACTGAGCCTTCTGCTTTGTAAGCTACAGCAGCCAGGAATGGATCAAGCTGCAGCTGAGGGAAGAGGGTGTGTGGGTTTTTGGAGGACAGGAAGCTGAGTTGGTGTGATTCATGCCCATTAGCAGCTGCTGGGACAAGGAGCTTGGGAAATTTTGCTGTCTAAAAATTTCAGGTCAACAGGTCAGGTTTTCTAAGAAATAAATGCCCACGCCACTGGCCCAACTTTGATTCAGTGAGTCTGGGGTGGGCCTACATATGACTGTGTTGCCCTGCCAGGTTAGGGAACTTCCAGGTTACATGCACACACTGCCAGAAGCATTCAGAACTTACTTGTCCAATAGAATTCTGGGGATCTGGTTTGACCATATGCCATAAAGGCAGATGGATTTATTCTGTTAGTATATACTTGTGTCTGGGCTCTCCAGGACCACCCCTAGTTTTAGTGACTTACCAGGAGGACTCACAGGACTCAAGATCTTATTGTGCTTGCAGCTGTGATCCACCACAGTGAGAGGATACAGAACAAGCTCAGCAGGGTGCAAAGACACATGGGGTGAAGTCTGAGGACAACAGGTACCAACTCCAAAGAGTCCTTCCCCAGTCGTGGTGGGGGGTACCACAGAGGACATGCTCAGTCCTCCAGCAACTGGCTGTGACAAGTGTGACACGTTGTTAACCAGGGAAGCTCAGTAGAGCCCCAAGTGCCCAGGTGGTCTAGGAGAGCTGGTCATGTAGGCAGCTTCTGTGTAGCAGGTACAAAAACACCAGACTCCCAGAAGAAAGGTATTTAACACAAACCATCTTACTTGCACAAACATTCGAGGTTCAACAAGCCTCTCTTACCACTTCTGGGAATGGTGGGAACCCTCCCCAAATCTGAGTTCCCAGAGGAGAGCCCCAGGGCCCCCCTTCAGGCAGGCCTATAAAGAGAGTGGTCTCAGGTCTACGGCGTAAACACTTCTGTACAGCATCATTTTCCTTAGGTGTCCTGGAAGTGCTTTTTCCTTGTTTTCTCAGCCAACCGTACTAAACTCTGAGTCAGTTCCTGTTTATTCCTGTACACATGCAGTAAACTGCTGAAGTGAATTGATCCTGCCCCCTCTGCTTTCTTCTAAAAGCTCTATAGTTTTAGCTCTTACATTTGGGGCTATGTGTTGGTTTTTCTGTGTGGTATGAAATAGAGGTCCAAATTTATTCTTTTGCCTGTTAATATCTAGTTTGTGCCTGCAGCATTTGGTGAAAAGACTGTTCTTTCCCCCATCAAATTGTCTTGTTGGTATCTTTGTCAAAGCAATCGGCTGAAACTGTGAGAGTTTATTTCTGGAAGCGTTTGTTATTAATATGGTGACTTGGTTCAACTGTGTCTAAGATCTCTAGATCAGGTAACATTTCAAGTGTCTGGAGGATAAACCTGGAAAATTCTGCTGCTTCTAGAGTCAGGAAGTGTTGCCAGTTCTCAAGACACCTATTCTGTGGTGTACCTGGGCCTGTCCGGTCTCCGCTGCTCCCCACACCTGTCCAGCTTTGGGGACGTCTCAGACCTCCTCGAGTTCCTTTCCCATTCATTTTCTTTTCAGGTCCTGACATTTTTGTGGTCTCCTCTCCTGCTAGATCATTTCTGTAGTTTTCTGTTATTTGATGTCAGAATCCCTTTACTGTAATTTAGTGGTTTGGGGATTTAATGAAATTAGGATGAAAGAGTCCTCCTCACTTTTCCCTGTTGGGATTTGTTGAATTTACTAATTCTGGGGCTCAGCATCTATCAACACGTCTGAAAAATTCTCTGCAGTTATCTGTACAGGTATTTCTTCTTCCACATTCTTTTTTATTTCTTCCGGAACCCTTCTTAGACATACGCTGTGTCTTTCCTTTTATTCTCCTTGTCTTTTACATTCTCTTTTATGTTTTTACTTTCTTTGTCCCTTTGTACTATGTTCTGGATGGTTTCTTATGGTATATCTTTCAGTTCATGAACTCTGCCATTAGCTTATTTATTTGGCTTTTGGTACGTAAAATGTGCTTTTAATATTATTTGTTATGAAAAGACAAGACACAGTCTGGGAGAAAATATTGCAGATCCTTTATCTGACAAAGGACGGGAATCCAGAAAATACAAAGAAGTCTTAAAATTAATAAGAAAATAAACAACTTGATTTTAAAAGAAACAGGCAAAAGATTTGAATAGGTGCTTCACCAAAGAAAATATATGTATGTCAGGTAAGCACATGGAAGGGTGTTCAACATCAGTAGTCTTTAGGAAAATATGAGTTAAAACCACAGTGAGATATACTATATACCTATTAGAATGTCTGAAACTAAAAAGACTGATCCTAACAGGTATTGGTGAAGATGTGGAGAGCCCAGAATTCTCAGACACTGTTGTTGGGAATGTAACATGTTACCATCTGGTAAACAGTGTGACAATTTCTTTCAAGCTTGAACATGAACTGGGGCACCTGCAGGGCTCAGTTAAGCATCTGCCTTCAGTTCAGGTCATGATCCAGCGGTCCTGGGATTGAGGCCCAAGTAGGGCTCCCTGCTCAGCAGGTGGGCAGCCTGCTGCTCCCTCTGCCCCTCCCCTGTGCTCTCTCTTCAAATAAGTAAAATCTTAAAAAAATAAAACTAAGAAATCAGTTACACTGAAAAAAAATTAAAATAAAACATCACTTAATAGTTTTAAACAAATATCTTGCTTTTTGTTTTTAAAGATTTTTATTTATTTGACAGAGAGAGCCCAAGCAGGGGAGGGGAGGGTGGCAGAGGGAGAGGGAGAAGCAGGCTCCCTGCTGAGCAGAGAGCCCAAAGCTGGGCTCAATCCCAGGGTCCTAGAATCATAACCTGAGCCAAAGGCAGACACTTAACTGACTGAGCCACCAGGCACCCCAAAAAATATCTTGTTAAATTCCCAGATAGGGCCCTGGCTGTTTGGTTTAATTCTTTATTTTTTACTGTTATATTGTGAAATATGCAGAAGAATGTATAAAATATGCACAGGTTAAAGAATTACTAAAACAAAAACAAAACTTCATATTACTATCTAGGCCTAAAGTTTCTCTTTATTCCTTTTAAAGCAATTCTGTCCAATTTATTTTGTTTTGGTTTCTTTTTTAAAGATTTTATTTATTCATGAGAGACACACAGAGAGAGAGGCAGAGTCACAGGCAGAGGGAGAAGCAGGCTCCATGCAGGGAGCCCAAAGCAGGGAGCTGATCACACCCTGGGCCAAAGGCAGACGCTCAACCGCTGAGCCACCCAGGTGTCGCCTATCCAATTTATTTTGGTTTTAGACAGACCAAAGACATAAAAGCAAGGTATTTGGTGGTAGCTACTTGAAGTCTGTTTCAAATTCCACAGAAAAAGAAAGGCTGTTTTTGGAGACAGGTATGTAAATAAAGAAATCACAGTATAGTGTGAGAAGTGCAATAAAAGTAGAATAAGGCACCAAAATAATAGGATATGATTTGATTAACTGATTGAGGGTGGATATTAATAGGAGAGATTTCCCAGAGCAGGGGACAGAGGCATCTGCTAGAATACAGAGGAAGAACATGAAGGATTACGGGTGGCAGAGAATGATAAACATGTTGGTAACAATGGAGCATAAAATGTTGAGACAAGGAGGTGGGGGATGGCACTGAGGAGGGAGGAGAGCTGAGGTCTACTGGTCAGGGAGGGGCCAGATCCTCACTGTGCTAAGAGCCTGGACTTAATCTTGCAGGATGTTAATCAAGAGAAAGACAGGATCATCTGTGTTTTAGAAAGAGCTCTCTGGTGCCAGTGTTGTGAGAATTAGATGTCCGTCATAGGGCGTTGGAATGAGACTGGAGACAGGGAGCCCTGTCATTGCTTGCTGTACTTGACAGTAGACTCACAACTAGAATCCCAGAGGAAGACTTACTTTTTTTTTTTTTTAATTAAAGATTTTATTTATTCATGAGAGACCCAGAGAGAGAGAGGCAGAGACACAGGCAGAGGGAGAAGCAGGCTCCATGCAGGAAGCCTGATGTGGGACTCGATCCTGGGACTCCAGGACCATGCCCGGGGCCAAAGGCAGGCACTAAACCGCTGAGCCACTCAGGGATCCCCTGGAAGACTTACTTTTATTTTATTTTTTATTTTTTTTAAAGAGGTTTTCTCTTTTTTTAAGATTTTATTTATTCATGAGAGACACAGAGACAGAGAGAGACACAGAGACACAGGCAGAGGGAGAAGCAAGGCTCCACACAGGGATCCTGATGGTGGGACTCGATCCCAGGTCTCCAGGATTACACCCTGGGCCGAAGGCAGGTGCTAAACCACTGAGCCACCCGGGCTGCCTGGAGACTTTTTAAAGAAGACTTTTTAAAGAGACTATTTAAAGGAAATATTTGAAAAGAAGAATTTCCAGGTTATGGAAAGCTCAAAAGGCATACATCTATAAACTACACTTCAGAAGAAATGAGGTTTTAATTCAGTCTGTCTTGGGACACCTGAGTAGCTTAGAGGTTGGGCACCTGCCTTCGGCTCAGGGCGTGATCCCGGGATCAGAGATCGAGTCCTGCATCGGGCTCCCTGCGAGGAGCCTGCTTCTTCTCCCTCTGCCTATTATGCTTCTGCCTCTCTCTCTTTCATTCTCTGTGTCTCATGAATAAATGCATAAATATTTTTTAATTAAGTCTTTTATAATTCACATGTACCTGCTTATATGAAATTATCCCAAGAAAGTGAAAGGACAGAGTTAGGTTTTCTTAGGCTTCCTTTGGAATAATATAAGCAGTGATTAGCAGGCCTCCTCCAGGAAATCCTCCACTGTCACCGGTCAGGTGGCATTAGTCTATTTTGTCATTTCTCATAAACTTCCCAAACTAAGTAGTAGCCTAGAGCACTTATTCTTCTCTTTATTTCTTTATTATTATACGTTAGAATCAAATTATCTTTAGCTTTTTTGTTTTTTAGTGGGGGAAATTAATCCTTTCCTGTTATGTTGAACCATATGAAATTATTGATGTTTGACCATTTTCCGTCTACAAAAACAGCATTTTCACCTGATTCAAATGAATAATCAGTAGATGGTATCTGGTAGAGCATTTACCCTTTGATACAGTAAGTGAGTGGCAGTTGGAGCAGTCATACGTGCCGTGCTACAGCCTGGTGAAAGAACAATGGGAGGCCAGTGTGTCCCTGTGAGGGAAAGAGCCTCCTGCTTGCCATCAGGAGACTTGGGTTGAGATGTTGACACTGCTGCTGACTCACCACTGAGCTTGGGAGAGCTCCTCAGCCCCTGCCAGAGCTCAGCTTTCTCATCTGTGAAATAGGCTTCAGAACTTTCCTCAGAGGGGTTGTGTAAGCATCTATTAAAATAACCATAAACTCAGGTTTATATGAATGATATGCAAATGCTCGTTACATGTTGTTGAATCTCTAGAATTCAGAGTTCATTAAAAAAAATAGAGTTCTCTCCTGTCACTGGAAGTGATGTCAGATCCTGAGTGTCAGAACAATTGTATGAGACATTCTGTAGAGGATCAGGAAAAGCCTCAGGAAGCAGATGGCATTGCCACTAGATCTTAAAGGATAGATAGAGTTTAGGAAGTGGGGGGAAGGGCTTTGTAGCCAGAAGGAATAATGTGAGCAAAAATATGAAGGTGGAAAGTGTCAGTTTTGGAATGAAGAGGCAAGCATGGATAGAAGAGCGATAAAGAGCACTGAGCAACAGCTTATATTTTCAGCAACGTAGGCTCAAATCAAAGGCAAGGCCCAGGTTCCTGGGGGAAATGCTACAGCCATTAATGGAAATAAATTGAGGAAGCCAGGGTTGGAAGGAAAGGGCGGAGTTTGGTTTTAGACATACTGAGGGTAAAGTGCTGGCATGGCATATAAATCAAAGTATGAATCTAACCAGAGGAAGTGGGGCTCCTTTGAGAGAGGTCAGAGCTGGATGGCTAGACCACCCCCACCCCACCCAACCCTGCAAAGGGTGCTCTGCATTCTTTGTGGAAACAAGTACAGAAAGGAGAAAGCAGGACAGACCATTGAAGTATAGCACACCATCTCATACAACTTGAAAACTTAGGGAATTGTCTTTGTATAGGTAATAATACAGTGACAGTCTCATCTGTAACCAAGGATGAAGTTATTTAGTTGAATATTAAAATCAGCATATCAGGATTAGAGCTGACATCCAAAGTGACCATTAGCCAGTAGGTGCTTAATTGCTGACAAAATCCACAGGTTTTTTCTGTTAACTGACTACCAAGGAATATATGTTAGTCATTGAGGATAAAAGAATTTATAGTTAAAACCTTTATCAGGGATCCCTGGGTGGCGCAGCGGTTTGGCGCCTGCCTTTGGCCCAGGGCGTGATCCTGGAGACCCGGGATCGAATCCCACGTCAGGCTCCCGGTGCATGGAGCCTGCTTCTCCCTCTGCCTGTGTCTCTGCCTCTCTCTCTCTCTCTCTCTCTCTCTGTGACTATCATAAATTAAAAAAATAAATAAATAAAAAAATAAAATAAAACCTTTATCAGGGATCCCTGGGTGGCGCAGCGGTTTGGCGCCTGCCTTTGGCCCAGGGCGCTATCCTGGAGTCCCGGGATCGAGTCCCATGTCGGGCTCCCGGCATAGAGCCTGCTTCTCCCTCTGCCTGTTTCTCTGCCCCTCTCTCTCACTCTCTCTCTCTCTCTCATGAATAAATAAATAAATCTTTTTTAAAAATAAATAACAAAAAAATAAAACCTTTATCAATTGCATTGTTAGCTAGCTATCTTAAAAGTATGCCCATAAACAAACATTCTCTCTCCTTGTGCTGTGACAGTGTTGTTGGGAGTAACAACCAAACTCCTGGAAGTAGTGAATAATAGAATGAAAGAAGTAGAGAGTTACTATGAGATTTTTTAAAAATATTTTATTTATTTATTAGAGACAGAGAGAGATGGGCAGAGGGAGAAGCAGGCTCCATGCAGGGAGCCCGATGTGGGACTTGATCCCGGGTCTCCAGGATCAGGCCCTGGACTGAAGGCAGTGCCAGCCAAACCTCAGCCACCAGGGCTGCCCGAGTTATTATGAGATTTTACAGTAAATGGATGTGATGGTTTTAAAATAAGTTTGCAAATTCTTTAAAATGGCTCCCTTCAGGGCACCTGGGTGGCTCAGTTGGTTAAGTGTCTGCCTTCGGCTCAGGGCATGATCCCAGGGTCCTGGGATTGAGCCCCATATTGGGTTCTTTGCTCAGTGAGCAGTCTGCTCCTCCCTCTCCCTCTGCCATTCCCCCTGCTTGTGTTCTCTCTCTCTGTCAAATAGATAAATAAAACTGTAAAAAATTTAAAAAAAATATGCCTCCTTCAAAAGGTAGAGTCTAATTCCCCCCTCCTCCCAAACATAGTGACTTGCTCCTTCCAGATAGAATTTGGAGAAATCTGACTTCTGAGGCTAGATCATTAAAGATAGCTTCCCCATGGCACTCTTGGATTGTTTGCTTTGGGGAACATCAGCCACCATGTTGTGAATATACTCAGGCTGGTCTGTGAAGAGGTCCACTTGGTAGCCAGCCCCAACCTGGTAGCCACGTGAGTATGCCATCTTGGAATCAGATCCTCCAACCCCAGTCAAACCTTAAGACAATTACAGCCCTAGAATTTGACTCAATTTCATGAGAAATCCTTTTTTTTTTTTTTTTTCATCTGTTTGTTTTTAAGAGAAGGAAGTGGGAGAGGGAGGAAAGAATCTTAAGCAGACTCCAAGCCCAGCATGAAGCCTAGCGCAGGGCTTGATCTCACAACACTGAGATCATGACCTGAGCTGAAATCAAGAGTCAGATGCTTAACTGAATGAGCCACTCAGGCACCCCAACCTCATCAGAAATCTTTTTTTTTTTTAAGATTTTATTTATTTATTTATTCATGAGAGACAGAAAGTGGGGGGGGGGGGGGGTCAGAGACACAGGCAGAGGGAGAAGCAGGATCCATGCAGAGAGCTCGATGTGGGACTTGATCCTGGGTCTCCAGGATCATGCCCTGGGCCGAAGGCAGTGCTAAACCACTGAGCCACCCGGGCTACCCCTCATGAGAAATCTTAAGCCAGAAATGCCCAGCCTAGCTACTGCTTAATCCTTTATCCACAGAAACTGTGAGCCATAATGAATATTTGTTGTGTTTTAAGCCGCAGATCAATTTAGATGTGATCTGTTATCAGCAATATTCATCCTTTGAATGAATAATACGGGCTGTTGATTCCCAAATCATTCTTACAAGTATACAATATATGAATTGGTCAGTGGAGACATCCTTACATAAGCAGTAAACAACACATAGATACATTTGGAAAATAAAATGTCATGTAATATGAGAGTGTTGTACTTGCCAAAGGAGGAAAAGAAGGCTTCACAGTAGGCATGGTTGGTGGAGGTGGAGAATAAAAACGACTTATACTTTGGAATGGCATTGAAATGTAAATTCTTCTCTTTTTTTTTAAGATTTTATTTATCAGAGAGTGAGAGAGCGCATGTGCAAAAGCACAAGTAGGGGGCAGAGAGGGAGGGAGAAGCAGGCTCCCCTGTGGAGCAGGGAGCCCAGTGTGGGGCTGGATCCCAGAACCCTGAGATCATGACCTGAGATGAAGGCAGGCTCTTAACCAACAGAACCACGCAGACGCCCCTGTAAATTTTTCCTTTTGTATATTCTTCACCAGTTTTTCAACTTTTGGGGAGATTGCACTCAAACTGAGCTTAAAAATATAGTGCAGCAGAGCATCTTTAGCGTAGCACAAGCTGAACAAGAGCACTTTAAGGATTGCCTGGGTGGTTCAGTGGTTGAGCATCTGCCTTCGGCTCAGGTCATGATCCTGGGGTCCTGGGATCGAGTCTGGCAAGAGGCTCCCTACAGGGAGCCTGCTTCTCCCTCTGCCTGTCTCTGTTTCTGTCTGTCTCTCAGGAATAAAGAAAATACTTAAAAAAAAAAAAAAAAAACACTTCAAAATGGGCAGAGTTAACCCATGTACACAGTGGATCAGAGGGTCAGAAGAGATGTCCTGTCTTTGTCATGTGGCATATGTGCTCAGAGTACACCACTGGGGCTGGTCCAAGCTTGCTTTGTTTTGAGAACCTTTATTATTTGTTTTTAATACTTGAATTATTTCGGGGATCCCTGGGTGGCACAGCGGTTTGGCGCCTGCCTTTGGCCCAGGGCACGATCCTGGAGACCCGGGATCAAATCCCACATCGGGCTCCCAGTGCATGGAGCCTGCTTCTCTCTCTGCCTATGTCTCTGCCTCTCTCTCTCTCTCTCTCTCTCTCTCTCTCTCTCTGTGATTATCATAAATAAATAAATAAATAAATAAATAAATAAAGCAAGTTTATAAAAGCGCAAAAAAAAAAATACTTGAATTATTTCAACACCAGTTTCAAAATTATATTTAAAACATTACCTGAAGAGGGTGCCCAGGTGGCTTGGTTGGTTAAGCATCTGCCTTCAGCTCAGGTCATGATCTCAGGGCCCTGGAATCAGAGCCCCGCTTCGGGCTCTTTGCTCTGTGGGGAGTCTGCTTCTCCCTATCCTCCCTGCTCGTGCTCTCTGTTACTATCCCTGTCTCTCTTTCAAATAAATAAAATAATTTAAAAAATAAAAATTAAAAATTACCTGAAGAGACCAAAAAAACCCTTTTGATTAAAGCCATGTTACCTGTTGGCTTGTGATCCAAAGGTTTCAATCTTAATTATCAAGTGAGGTGTAGTCTTTCTGAACATCTTGAAAAATCTAGTTGTGATAGCCTGTTTTTCAGATGTATGGTAGCTTCAGGAGTTGTGACTGATACACATGGTTAGTACAAATGAGATAATAGCCTGGGAAATAAGCCCCCTTTTCCTCATCTAACTTTTGGCAATTCTTACTTATTGATAACTTATTTATTAAAAATCTGATCATAGTATGTTTGGGGTTGATCACTTAATTATGGACATTTTTATGCTTTTTAAGTTACTTACCTAAATACCATTTATGGAACCCTCTTTTGCCAACAGGTTAATATTTTGTTTAAAAAGAGGATAATTAAAATGTAAACATTGACAACACCAAGTGTTGGCAAGGATGTAGAGAAGCTAGAACTTTCTTTCCTATGTGGCTATGGGGGTGTAAAATGGCACGCTTCACTTTGGAAAAACAGTTCGGTAATTTCTGTAAGTTAAACACACAAGTACCACACAACCCACCTGTTCTACTTTCTTGACATTAGTCATCCAAGAGAAGCCAGAACACTTGTCCACGTGAATACTGACACATAAATACTCAAGGCAGCTTTATTCATTATAGTCCAAAAGTGGAAACAACCCACATGTCCATTAACAGGTGAATGGACTAACAAAATGTGATCCATCCATACAGCAGGATACCACCCAGCAGTAAAAAGGAACAAATTACTGATACGTGTAGCAACATGACTGCTCAGAAGCATTGTGGGAGTGAAAGAAACCAACCCAAAACATACTATACAGTCCCCATTTGTATGGAATTCTTGGGCAAACAGATGAAGCCCTTAGGACATAACAGCAGGCTCCACATCTGTGGAGAGTTGGGTGGGGTTGGTGGTATAAGGAGTGCAAGTGACTGGCAGGTGTCAAAACTCATTCAACAGTGTACCTTAAGTGGGTGTATTTTATTGCCTAAAGCTGTACCTCAATAAAGTTGATTTTGAAAGTAAACATAGGGGCAGCCCGGGTGGCTCAGTGGTTTAGCACTGTCTCAGCCCAGGGCCTGATCTTAGGGATGTGGGATCGAGTCCCACATCGGGCTCCCTGCATGGAGCTTGCTTCTCCCTCTTCCTGTGTCTCTGCCTCTCTCTCTCTCTGTCTCTCATGAATAAATAAATATAATTTGTTTTATTTAAAAAAGAAAAAGTAAACATAGGGGCACCTGGGTGGCCCAGTCAGTTGGGTAAGTGTGGTGAGATCAAGCCCCCTCAGGTTCTGCACTGGGCATGGAGTCTGCTTAACTCTCAATATGGGGCAGCCCGGGTGGTTCAGCGGATTAGCGCCGCCTTCGGCCCAGGGTGTGATCCTGGGGACCTGGGATTGAGTCCCATGTCAGGCTCTCTGCATGGAGCCTGCTTCTCCCTCCACCTGTGTCTCTGCCTCTCTCTGTTTCTCAGGAATAAATAAAATCTTTAAAAAATAAGAAAAATTTAAAAATCTCAGTATGGATTTTTTTATCCATTTTTTTAAAAGCCTAGCATTGGGATAGAAAATACAATATGGATATTTTTGAAGTTTTGTGTATGAAATGGACTAGAATATATGCTTATCAAGTTTTTTAAGTTGCTAATATCTTAAATTTAATACCATTATCTTTTAATAAAAGGGTAAAAAGTTTTATTTATGCTTTTTTAAAAAATGATTTATTTGAGAAAGCATGGGTGGGAGGAGGGGCGGAGGGAGGAGAGAGAGGGAGAAGCAGACTCCCCGCTGAGCAGGGAGCCCAGTGCATTGTGAGATTATTGCCTTATTGATCAGACTCACTGAAAACGGGGAGATACTGCATTGTGCTTGTCTTAAATATTAGCTTCAGTGTCTCAGATTATAGCCGGCATAGCGAGGGCAAGTGAATTTTCATGATATGGTGGTGTTGAGCATGTATCACTCAAAAAACTCCAGTTCCTGTGACCCCTTCACAACTGCCCTACAATTTGTCCTCTGTCACTTACATTGGGATCTCTAGCACGTAGTTTAGTTACTTCATTCACAATGCTCCATTGCCACTGTTGCTTCCAGCCTTTCCAGGCAGGCAGGAAAAAGGGGACATGGTCAGAAGGAAAGCGATAAGGGCCAGAGGAGGCTTGGGTTAATGAGATGTTGAGAAAAATCTGGGGGCACCCCATTGGCTCAGTCAGTGGAGCATGTGACTCTTGATCTCAAGGTTGTGAGTTTGAGCTTCATATTGGGTTTAGAGATGACTTAAAAAAAATAAAAATCTTTTAAAAAATCTGGAGAGGCAGTTGAAATGGTGAGGAGGATGTAGACTCTTCATAGGAAGACAACGAAAGATGTGTGGGCTTTTGAATTTGTAAAGATGCTGTCTCTGGAGGGTGATAGCGTGCAATAGAAGTGTGAGGAAGCACCGAGTTGTGTATAAAATCCCACTCAACAGACCTTGGTTGTTGTCAGGGCTGTGGCTGGGTGCCATGGGCTGGGACCTGTGGCTGCCAGGGCCAGAAGTCTTTTGAAGTCTCATTAGTTAGAGGGTCCCTGGTGTAAGTTTTCTGTCCAGTAAATATTTTGTATGTAACAGTATTGTAAGTTAGAGGAATAAGTCCGTCAATTTATCACTTTTGTAAGATTTGTGGAATTTTAGAGAAAGAAGGGGATACAACCAGATAAGTGATCGTGAAGGCTGGGGCTGGCAGCTTTTTGTTTTTCTCTGCTCGTGTAAGGGGGTGGAGAAGTAGTTAGACATGGAGTTGTGTGGGCCACATTTGTTGTGAGAAATGGGAGTGTGACCTGCATTCATGGGGTACCTAGAGCATAGACACTTTCCCTAGAGTCCAGAGTTGAGGTAGAATGTCACATGAGTGGGGCCTGAACCACGGGGCCCCAGGTAGCAGCCATTACTGGAAGGGTGCTAGACCAGTCTAGAGCCTGGGTATGTCGGAGCCTGCTGGACCCTCACCCAAAGAGCTTTTGCAGTAATTGTGCTGCTTGTGGAAGCGGCTCGTCCTCTCTATGACCTAGAGCTGAACTCACTAGGTAACTCTGCCAGGAGGGACCTCAGTGAGCCTGGGGAGCAGGATTTGATTTCTTCTTACTCAGTGCAGTCAAAAGAAATAAGTGAGGAATTAGGTCATAGGTTTGTTTGAATAAATTGAGTGCATATGGAGAATTGAAAATTGTAAGGACAGCTGAGTTGGCCTGGAGAGACTGCACAGGGATAGGCTCGTCATAAAAAGATTGAATTTGCATTGAAGGTTTTTGTTTTCTTAAAAAACTGGAAAGGTTCTTCTGTTGGCTAAATTTTCACATTGAACAAATGAAGAGAATACATATTAACGTGTAAATGTTACGTATTTCTTAACCTACAAGTTTCTGGTGGCTGGTGTTTTTCTAACCCATTTAAAATACTGGTTAAGCTACTCAGGGGTGATGCTGGTTTTGGCAGCATATATGCTGAAAAAGTTGAATAATACAGAGAGGATTAGCGTGGCCCCTGTTCAAGGATGGCATGCAAATTTGTGAAGCATTCCATATTTTTTTATGTTAACTGTACTGGAATTAACATAAAATGAAATAAAATAAAGTTAAAAGGTGTAAAATAAAGTTACATCCCAGGGATGTTCACTTTGAAAGGATTCATTGAGACATAGACTGATGTACAGTTTTCTGTCTGTAAGATCTACTTACACCTGGGTGGCTCTGCATTTAAGCACCTGCCTTTGGCCCAGGGCGTGATCCTGGAGACCTAGGATCGAGTCCCACATCAGGCTCCCTGCATGGAGCTTACTTCTCCCTCTGCCTATGTCTCTACCTCTTTCTCTCTGTGTGTCTCCCATGAATAAATAAATAAAATATTATTATTTTATATTAATAATAAATATTTAAAATATAGAAATATTTTATTTATTTATTCATGAGAGACACACAGAGAGAGAGAGAAAGAGAGAGATGCAGAGACACAGGCAGAGAGAAAAGCAGGTTCCATGCAGGGCCCCTGATGCAGGACTTGATCCCGGGACTCCAGAATCATGCCCTGGGCCAAAAGGAGGCGCTAAACCGCTGAGCCACCCAGGGATCCCCAATAAAATCTTTAAAAAAAAAAATCTACTTCAATACAGTGTTCTTAATTACAATATATATTAGCATATATGGAAGATATACCTAAATTACTTATGGCAGCTGCAGGTCATCCTGAGCAGCTGAATGTCTCCCCTGTGATCTTCTCATTGTTACTGTGAGCCACTGGTAGAGAGAGGAGACCAAATACTGTTTGCTTAAGTTGTAAAGTAATGAAATTAATGTAAATTGAAAGATTTAGTGAATGGACATAACTTTTCTTGAGTCAAAAATACTATTAACAAGTTAAAGTTCTGAAGGTTTCAAAAAAAAGTCTTTTTTTTTTTGTAGTAATTAGAAAATCTCTGTAGGTGGAAATTAGTAACCCTTTTATTAGAGTTTTAAAAAAAGGTTTGGGCATTTTAATGGTTCTGCCAGAAATTTTTTTTGGGGGGTGGAGGGTGGGGAATAAAGGAATTTCTTTTCAAATGGAAGTTTCTGTAGTTTGGCAGTTTCCAGTGTCTAGTTTTGAAAAGGGGCTTGCTCCATATTGTTTCCTCAGGAAACAGGGTGGGGGTTCCAGTTGAGATTGTTGAACAAATTCTGATTCCATTTTTCAAGAATGTGCTTGAATACCTTAAGATCTGGGGATGCCTGGAGTCGGTGGAACAGGGGTCACAGAAGTAGGGAAGTTAAAAGGGTTCCTGAGGGGACAGATGAACCTAGTTGGAGAGCAGTGGTCTAGGGAGGGACTGTCGGCCGCCACGGTCAGCACAGAAGGGACGGGAGAAAGATGGGCGTGGCTGGGACTGGGGCTCTGCTCCCTCGTCAGTGCTGTGCCCTACACCTGTCTTTCACCTTTCCCCTGCGGTTCCTCGCCCCGAATGGGCCTCCTCTGCTCTCCACACAGATGTGTTCTGAAGCTTAGGTCATACAATGCATGTAACATGCCCAGCATGGTGGTTACACACAGGTAGTGTGCGTGTGCTCAAGAAGAGTGTGCTTTACTGATGTTGGAAGCCGAGGACTCTGCGTCCTGCTTTGCTGCGTGTGCAGTCTGACCTGTGGCAGATTGTGTGAACTACTCTGCTTGTTTTCTCATCTCTGGACCGGGGATACAGTAGTACTTACCTGATAGTGTCCCCGTGAGGCTCAGATGGATTATAGAAGGTACCTAGTCCAGTGTGTGGCACGTGATAAGCACAATAAAAATGCCTGATGTTATTATTTATCATCATTAGCAGAGAATAGGAACATTCCTTCCAATTCTATCAGTTGCCACTCTTCTAGATTTTACCTTTTTGTATTCATTTCCCATATATACTCCCATATATATGGAACATTCCTTCCAATTCTATCAGTTGCCACTCTTCTAGATTTTACCTTTTTGTATTCATTTCCCATATATACTCCCATATATATATTTCCCATTTATATTCCCATATAATTCTGTCGATAACAGGTCAATCCTTGAGGTAAATTATGGTGTTTTTAATGAGGTGTTTGTATTTTTAGAATTTGCTCTAGATTTCAGCTTCTCAAGACCAGGTGGCAATGAGGATGACATTTGTCCTCTAGTGTCACCTACATACTTTAGGTGGTGTATCTTCAAAACATGTGACATCCCCATTTATTCAGATATACCCTTAAATAACCAGTCCAAAAGAGGAAAAGAGGAATGTCCTTTTTAATACACTTTTGCAAAAATTTGCTCAGTTGGGTCTCTTATTTTGTTTTTTAATTCCAGATAACATACAGAGTTGCAGTATTAGTTTTAGGTGCACAATGTAAGGATTTAACACTTCTATCCATGACCCGGCTCAACAAAATAAGTGTCCTCTTGGTTCTCATCACCTTTTTCCCCTCCTCCCTCCTGGTAACCATCAGTTTGTTCTCTGTGGTTAAGAGTCTGTTTTCTGGTTTGTCTCTTTTGTCTTTGTTCCTTTGTTTCGTTTCTTAAACTCCACACGTGAGTGAAATCATATGGTATTTGTCTTTCTCGGACTTATTTTACTTAGCATTATACTCTCTAGCTCCATCCATGTTGCGCAAATCGCAAAGTTTCCTTCTTCTTTGTGGCAGAGCAGTATTCCACTGAATTCAGGCCACATCTTCTTTATGCATTCATAAAGACAGTGGACATTTGGGTTGCTTCTGTATAAATAATGGCTTTTATAAATAATGCTGTTATAAACATAGGGGTCAATATATCTTTTTGAATTAGTGTTTTCGTACTCTGTGGGTAAATACCCAGTAGTGGAATTACTATATCATATGCTAATTCTATTTTTGTTTATTTTTAATTTTTTTTTTTAAGAAAGAGCATGAACAGAGAGGTGGGGGAGGGGCAGAGGGAGAGGGAGCAAGAGAATCTTAAGCAGGCTCTGTGCTGACATAAGGCTTGATTTTGAGACCCTGAGGTGGATGATGACCTGAATGGCTATCAAGAGTCAGATGCTTAATCGACTGAGCCACCCAGTTACCCCAATGGTAATTCTATTTATAATTTTTTGAGGAAACTCCAGCTTTCCACAGTGGCTGTATCAGTTTGCATTCCCATAAGGTGGGTCCCTTTTTAATATAGTATCTAGTTGTTTAAAAAGCTGTTACTTGGGATCCCTGGGTGGCGCAGCGGTTTGGCGCCTGCCTTTGGCCCAGGGCGCGATCCTGGAGATCCGGGATCGAATCCCACGTCAGGCTCCCGGTGCATGGAGCCTGCTTCTCCCTCTGCCTGTGTCTCTGCCTCTCTCTCTCACTGTGTTCCTATCATAAATAAATAAAAATTTAAAAAAAAAAAGCTGTTACTTAATAAAAGCTGTCAACAAGTAAGAATAGTTATTTTTTTTTAAGATTTATTTATTTATGATAGAGAGAGAGAGAGAGAGTCAGAGACACAGGAGGAGGGAGAAGCAGGTTCCATGCAGGGAGCCCGACGCAGGACCCGATCCCGGGACTCCAGGATCGTGCCCTGGGCCAAAGGCAGGCGCTAAACCACTGAGCCACCCAGGGATCCAAGAATAGTTCTTATGTACAATTATTTTGTATTATTCTAACTTCTAGGGGCGCCTGGATGGTTCAGTGGTCGAGCATCTGCCTTTGGCTCAGGGCATGATCCCAGGGTCCCGGGATTGAGTTCCACATTGGGCTCCCCGAAGGGAACCTTCTCCCTCTGCCTATGTCTGCCTCTCTCTCTCTCTCTCTCTCTCTCTCTCTCTCTCTCTCTCTCTCTCTGTCTCTTGTGAATAAATAAAATCTTTTTTAAAAAAATAGTATTATCCTAACTTCTAGAAGGGAAGCTATTTTAAGATCCTGATGTGTATGTGTTCTGACACTAGAGAAGAATAATTATGCAGATATGCAGATAAACCTACATTCTAGCCTGAGCATGTTTTGTTCCCTGTAGGTTGGAAATCCACGTGTAGAACTCACCCTCTCAGAGCTCCAGGATATGGCAGCTAGGCAACAACAGCAAATTGAAAATCAGCAGCAAATGTTGGTTGCCAAGGTGAGTTGTAAAGCAGAGGTGGGAAAATGTTCAAAAAGAGTGTTCTTCAGCGGTTATTTTAGATTGGAGTTACTGCATTCATGGGTACCACTTGAACCATGTCACGGAAGTATTGAACAGTGTCTTTCTGTCTTTGTGATCTCTTCTGTAAGGATAAATGAGTACTGCAGCTTCTTGAAGTTAGGAAGGTATCAGAACAGGACTCTTGACTTGTACATTCAGACTCCCCAGAATAGAAAATGGTTGACCTTCATTCATCAACTGGAGATAAAATTTGGATGAAGACACTGTTCATGGGCCCCTGAGACAATGACAGTGGGTTATCCAGGCTTCCCTTTATGCCACTACACAGAGTTTGTTTGGTTTATAACGATGCAGGGGAGTTAACACTTTTTATGTACACTGAGTTCTGCATTTGTCATTGAAATGCTGTGACAAGATTTGAAATTATTCTTGTCACGGACTAAAAAAATCAGACCTATCACTTACGCATGCTGGAGAGTATTCATGTTGTAATGATTTTGAATGTTCTGAAACTGCTGTGAAAAACTGAGATAAAATACATAAACATTTCTGCCAGGGTTCTTGTTGCTTCCTCATAGAGTTGCCTGAGAACCACTTTTCTCACTTACTGAGTGGGCATAGAATTCATTGTACTAGTCACTTCTTCATGGATATGTAACAGCATAAATTGAATTTGTTTTTAAAAGTTGTCTTGCAAATTTTATTGGATTTACAAGAATAAAAAATAAGAGTTAAGTAAATTGGGAAGTATTTCATCCCATTAATAAGATTTCTAGGATGAAATGTACATAGTATTATGCAATTATAACATTTCTAGTTTAGCTTTTTCTTTCCAAATATTGATCCCGAGTATTACTAATAAAAAGATTCTTGGGTATTTTCTGCAGTGTAAATGATAAGTTAAATCTAATACAAGTATGTGCTTCACATATTCAAGTATGTGTTTCCTTACTTTAGAATGCAATGTGTGACTTGCATTGTCACACTTAATCCTCTTTACTTTGGTCTATTTTATGTCTATGTGTGGGACCGTGAGTATTTTATGTCCACTGTTACCCTCAAAGCATGTTTTTTATGAATAGGAAAAAGGCTATTGAAGAGTACTGCATATATTTATTTTTTTTTAAAGATTTTATTTATTTATTCATGAGAGACACAGAGAGAGGCAGAGACACAGGCAGAGGGAGAAGCAGGCTCCATGCAGAGAGCCTGACATGGGACTCTATCCAGGGTCTCCAGGATCACGCTGTGGGCGGTGCTAAACCGCTGTGCCACCCGGAGCTGCCCTTTTTCTTTTTTCTTTTTTCTTTCTTTTTTTTTTTTTTTTTTTTTTGCCCTTTTTCATTAGTTTTGAAGAAACTATCCCTAAAGACAACAAGCACTTCTTGACTATCCATTGTTACCTAGCAAATTAGAGGTTTTTTTTCCTTACTGATCACCTTGTCTGTTTTCAACATAAGACCCTGTGCTGGTCAGTGCCCATTTCCTTAAAGAGGTAACTAAGGAACCTTGGGAAGCTGCTTTGTGGCAGCAGGAAACGTTGACCTGACAAGCAGGAAACTAGGGCTGGGATTGGGCTTCCCAGACAGGAAGGAGAGGAGATCGTATATGAGTGCATGGGACACACAGACTTGACGTTCTCCTGCTGGGAGATGTTCTGAGGAAGCATCTTGATAAACCAAGCGGTGTAGGTCAGCATGCCTAGTAAAATGCACTTGGAAACGTCTCAGACTCTCACTGATATGTGCCCAGTAGTGTTGGCTCTGTGTGGGCTGGTGTTTGCAAGATTGCCAAGCATTTCTCTAATATTCATTAAGATGGGTGATCCATTGGGAGCCACTCAAACCATCTACATGTATGACCGTGATCACGTGCTTCAGATCACATTTCCCTGTTTCTCTCTTTTCCCAGGAGCAGCGTTTACATTTCTTAAAGCAGCAGGAGCGCCGCCAGCAGCAGTCTATTTCTGAGAATGAGAAGCTTCAGAAATTGAAAGAACGAGTAGAAGCCCAGGAAAATAAGCTGAAGAAAATCCGCGCCATGAGAGGACAAGTAGACTACAGCAAAATTATGAACGGCAATCTGTGTACGCTTGCGCGGCCTCCCTCATTACCCATGCTCAAGCATGGATAAATGAAAGAGTCCAGCTACGGACACTTTCAGACACAGACTGGTGCCAGATCTTGCTATAGGAAGTGCCCTGAGGTTTTGCTCTGTTACCTGCATCTAAAAGAACGGGATCAGTTAGGTTAAGTGGTTTGGGAAGGTCCTTGGTTGCATTTGTAATTTATTAGCTGCCCTCTGGGCTGGGGTTGCAGGGCCATGAGACTGCGCTTATTATGAGGGTCTATTTTAATTGAACAGCTTGAACTTCATCTGGGTAGTAAGATAAACCATACAAATGCTCACTTTTTATTTTTGTGCTTGTGGATTCTTTATTGTTTTATTATCAGTTCGTTTAGTGCCTACTTTGTGTTACAGTGACAAGCAAGACAGATTGGATACCTGCCCTTACAAAGCCTTTGCTCTGTGGCTGCATTGGGATTCCTAAGTGGCCTGGCCAAGCCAGCCTCTGGATGGGTTGCCCTCACTAAAGAATATCCAGTAGTCACTGCACATAAAGTTTGCCATATGGGCAGTCACATCATGTGTTCCAGAGGCTTGTTGAAAAGTGTGTTGGATTATGCATATCACAGTTCTCCCCCCAAAGTCTGGCACTAGATGACACTAGAGTTGAATGTATAGAAATGAAGAAATCACAAAGCCAAAATAACAAAATACTCTGCGGAAGAAAAAAAAAAGACTATCAACTAAGATATGTTTTTTTCTTTATTGCTGGGAAATTATAGCTGCTGAGATAGAAAGGTTCAGCGCCATGTTCCAGGAAAAGAAGCAGGAAGTACAGACTGCAATTTTACGAGTTGATCAGCTCAGTCAGCAACTGGAAGATTTAAAGAGAGGCAAGCTGAGCGGGCTCCAGTCTTACAGTGGCAAGCTGGCAGGACCGGCAGCAGCGGAGTTGAAGAGACTGTGCCAGGAGCTACAGGTGACTCGCAGGGTTTGGGGAACACTGACATTAAGCATCTCTCAGGCTTTCTTCCTAATGTGGGCCGAAACCTCAGAAAGTGGAGACAAGTGAATGGCTTCTAGGGTAATAGTAGGCACAAACTGTGCTTACTACAAAGAGTTTTTAAAACAGCTTTAAGATATAATTCATATCGCATACAATATACCCATATACCGTGTACAATTAAGTGGTTTTTAGTATCTTCATAGAATTTTGCATCCGCTACCACAGTCAGCTTTAGAACATCTTCATCACCCCCAAAAGAAGCCACGTGCCTCTTTGCCATCACCCCCACCACCCCCTATCCCTAAGTAACCATGAATCTACTTTCTATTTCTCTGGATTTGCCTATTCTGGAAATTTCATATGAGCAAATCATACAATATTTTGGTTTTTTGTGACTGGCATCTTGCATTTAGCATGTTTTCAGTAAAGAAATTCAGTACAGAATTTAATTGACAATGTAATGAACTAGGGGAAAAATTAAGCTTTAGATGATATTCAAGGTCTCTGTGTTCACTGTGTTTTGATGAGATAGATGCCTGTTGTTACATCCTTGTCCCACTAAGCTGGGGCCACTCTGACAGACCTGCACAGCCTGGGGGACTGAAGCACAGACACTGATTTCTCACAGCTCCCGGGCCTGGGTCCAGGATCAGGTTCCTGGTGAGAATCTGCTTCCTGGCTTCTTGCTGTGTCCTCACAGTTTGGTTCCTCTCCTTCATCTTATAAGGGCACTAACCCCATCATGGAGTCTCCACCCTCAGAACCTCATTTCAGCCTGCTCACCCCAGAGGCCCCACCTCCCCATACCATCAACTTGAAGGTTAGGGCAACTTATAGGTTTGGGGAGGACACAGACATTCAGTTCAGAACAGCCCTCAAGATTTCCATTTCTCAGAAGTTATTCAGCAGGTGATTTTCCAAGCCACAAAGAAGTTCTACAGTTCTGTTAGCACTTGCCAGAAAAATTATTCTGTCATTTTTTTATGAAATGAAAATATTTAATTACAGAGAGTGAAATGCTTTTGTTGCCATTAAGTTCTCTAACATAGGTGCATAGAAATAAAATGTAGGAATTTTAAGCAATTGTTAAAAGTACAGAGTTTTTTATTTTATTTTATTTATTTGAGAGCGAGAGAGTAGCAGAGGGAGATGGAGAAGCAGGCTCCCCACTGAGTGGGGCTCGATCCTAGGACCCCAAGATCATGACCTGAGCCAAAGGTAGATACTTAATGACTGAGCCACCCAAGTGCCCCAAAAGTTTTTAAGGATATTTGTGGTGAGGTGTGATTAATGTAGGATATTTGCTTAAATGTATCCATTTGCAAGCTTCCTGACTAGAGTCTAGGCTGCAAAGTTCATATTGTCTCCTGTCTGGTGCACACATGTGAGTGTTCCTAGTACACGTGTGCCCCTGGAGGAACTTAATAAGCCTTAACCTTACAGTGCACATGGATGCCTTCTGTGGTTCATTTGTTTTTTTAAGTGCTGGTTACCATCTGCTAGAATAATACCCGTACATTCCAGCGGGCAGGCGAGACCATCTCTTGTAAATTTCCTGCTGCCTCCACGTAAGATGTTCATTCAGTGCACTGTGTGGAGTAGAGCAGACACCTGTCCTCTGGTCCCTAGAGGACATGCTCCAGGTGGGTGTCCATGACATGCCTTCCCAGGGGCCATGGTCATGGTGTCTTGCATTCATTGCTGGCACCAGTTGCTCTGGAAATAGAAAAGCTGTTCTGGCCTCATATGTGCTATAGCTGTGAATTAGCACAGGGGAGACAGTGCATATATACAGATACACATAAGTACTTGATGTTGCTTTTTCTTCTTGTTTTACTTTCCCTGGAAATGAGCATTTGACTGTTTAATGCAAATCATGAAAGTTGTATTTTTATTTTCAGATTCGTAACCAGCTTAACCAGGAACAGACTTCAAAGCTCCAGCAGCAGAAGGAACTCTTAAATAAACGCAACATGGAGGTGGCCGTCATGGACAAGCGGATCAATGAACTGCGTGAACGTCTTTATGGGAAGAAAATTCAGGCATGTGAGAAAGAAAATATTTGTGTGAGATAAACTAAAAATGATTCAGCACACAATTGTACATCTTCACTATAATGGCATTTTGCTCTCCTGATTTACCACAGCTGATAAAACATACATTGGCCATAAACCATAGAAAAAAATGACAGCAAAAAGCTCTCTTTCCAAAACTACGTTTATTTCCTGGTGTCTGGAATCCAAACCAGCACTGTCCACAGCCACAGCTGGTGTTCCCCGCCCCTTGGCCCCCATGCAGTCCTGTCCCCTCCCTGGGTGACACTCTGGCTCTGGTGTTATACTCTACCACTGTAAGCCGTGCCATGTGGGCATATTCCTTGACCTGTGTAGACTCGTGTCCTCGCTATAAAGTGAAATGTCCTCCCTGCCCCCGCAGTCGTGTGGATTCTTAGAATAACCCCCATGGAAGGGCTTTGTAAACTCTCAAGCAAAGTGCTATGTAAAGGGTTAGTGTCTTTTAAAAAGCTTTGTTTGGTATTTTGACTTTTTTTTTTTTTTTGGTATTTTGACTTTCAAAGGTAATAAATGCTCTGAAAAATGAAAACAATACAGAAATAATTGAAGGAAAACATGAAAGTCCTTTCCACCCTGTTCATATTCTCCAAGGATGATAGTTTTAATGATTTTAGTCTTTTGCTTAATACAGATGAAAAGGTATTTAATGTTATTTTAAGACTTTATTTATTCATGAGAGACACAGAAAAAAAGGCAGAGACTCAGAGGGAGAAGCAGGCTCCAAGCAAGGAGCCTGATGTGGGACTCAATCCCAGGAATCCGGGATCAGGCCCTGAGCCAAAGGCAGATGCTCAACCTCTGAGCCACCTAGGTGTCCCAGTATTTAATTTTTAATTGAAAATGGACTTGTATGAATTATATCATCCACACTGTTCTCCTCATTTTTTGTTTTAACTGCAACATAGGTATCTTCCCAGGTCATTACCTCACTCCTTTAGCAGCTTCTGTATAACATGCATGTCCCAGGGCCTCTGGCCCTTCGCCAGGCTAGGTGTCCCCCAGTCCTGCCATTATTCTTGGCATTTCAGTGAGCACGAGCATCCTCAGAGTTTGTGGGAGAAGGGACCGCTGTGCACCATATCTGGCTGGACATCACTAGTGGCATCAGGGTTTGAAGGAAGCAGTGCCTGCGTGCAGAGCCCGAGTCGGGGGAGCAGCCATGAGCTAGCTGGGACCCTCAGCCACAGCCAGTAATTGGTGCTTTCCCAATGTGACAAGTGGCCTCTGGTCAGCTGCTGCTGCTGCTCTGAAAGCAGCTCTCGAGAGGCCAGTGTGGGCGTCTGGGCTTTTCCAGGGGTGGGTGGGTTAGGAGGGTGCCAGAAGAAGAGGCCATTGCCCCTAGTTTGAGTGTCATAAGAGGTAGTGTCAGGGAAAGGCTTTATTTATAGATCAGTCTCCTCTTGTTTTTAACCAGAGGGTCAGGGGGTAATCTGTGTAACTCTGTTTTCAAATAACCGCTTTCCTTTTTCTCTCAATGAGCAACTGTGTGCGTGCTCTCCACACTTGCTCACACAGCGTTCTTTAGTTGTGCTCTGTCAGTCAGGGCTCTTCTGGGAGATGGAACGAGGAGGCATAGGGAGACTGATTGATGGGTGCGGAGATTGACGTTAAGTGATCGGCTTGCATGGTTGTGGTGGCTGTGCCCCTGAACTCTGCAGCCTGGACACACAGGGGACTCTGGGTGCTACTGCTCAGGGCGGCAGGTCATCTGCAGGCCACTTCCTTCTTTCTCTGAGCACCTCAGTCTTTGCCTCTCAAGTCCTTTGACCTGTTGCATGCAGCCCACCCACATATGGAGGGGGATCTGCTTCATTCAGTCTATTGATTTAAGTGTCAGTCTTAGGTAAAACATATCTTCACAGCAACATCCAGACATGTTTGACCAAATATCTGGTACCATGGCTTCACAAGTTGACACCTAAAATTAAGTGTCACAGATGGCTAGGGAAATGTGACTTCTTGCCTTCCACCTGATAGTTCAGGTGATCTTCTTGAAGAAATTGGTGACTCTGCAGAGATGTGGCTCCACCCACAGGTCTTAGGCACCTTTGGGCAGTTGTGAAAGTCCTGGACCCTCTCTCCAAAGTGATATGCTCATGTATAAAGAATTTTGCAAACAATTCTAGGAGCTTATGGATCTCTCACAGCGTATGTGGGGGCCTGTGAGGTATCAGTGATTCTCCTGTTAGATCCCTGGTATGGACCCTCTTGTTAGGCAGCATTACGTGATCACTGTTCTTGTGGCGTCCTTGCTGAGAATGGCAGAGCTGTCTTCAGGGATCTTGCCAGAGCCTCACCTGGTGCCAGGCCCTGTCATTGTGCCCTGCATGGCTTGTTCAGTCCTTACAGGAAGCCTTATCTTGACTTTACGGACATGGGCACAGAGGTTTAGAGACACTAAGTCACTTGCACTTGCCCAAGGCAGCACAGTGAGTAAGCAGCAAAGCAGGGTTTGAAGCCTGGCTCAGAGCCCAGACTTTGACTGAAGGCTCTGCTCACCTAGGGGAGGGAGAGCATCCCCCAGGTAAGAGGGCTCCATGGAGGTGTCCTGGAAGCTGTTCTGTTCTGCCCTTAGCTCTTGTCTCTCTCGGCTCACAGATGGGTAGAAGTTATCAAAGAGAGAATCACTCAGATGGGACTTGGATTGTGGCCCTTCTTTCAACACTTGCCCTTTCTAGGTGCTGATTTTTCAGGGTGATAGAGCTTCCTAAGGGCACATTATTTAGTGGGTGGCTCAAATGAGAACAGTCTAGGGTGCCTGGGTGGCTCACTCGGTTAATTGTCTGCCTTAGTTCAGGTCATGATCTCGGGATCCTGGGATGGAGCCCCGTGTCAGGCTCCCTGCTCAGTGGGGAGTCTGCTTCTCCCTCTCTCTCTCTGCCCCTCTGCCTACTTGTGTGCACATGCTCATTCTCACTCTGTCAAATAAATAAATAAAATCTTAAAAATAAACAAATGAGAGAGCAGACTGTCACACTATGATTTCTTTTAATTTAGGGGAATCTTAACTCTCATTTCTTCTCGTTTTATAGCTGAGCCGTGTGAATGGCACATCGTCACCACAGTCACCGCTGAGCACACCTGGCAGGGTTGCTGCAGTGGGGCCTTATATCCAGGTTCCCAGTGCCGGCAGCTATTCCGTCCCAGGGGACCCTGTAAAGCCCCAGTCTCTCACTATTGCCTCGAATGCTGCCCATGGAAGATCCAAATCCGGTGAGTGGCCTGGGTCCTCACCTTGGGGGAGAGCAACTGAACAGGGAAGGGGAGCCCTGGAGGTCAGCAGCTTCAGAAGAGGCCCCCACAGTGCACCCCAGGCTCTGCCCACCCTTAGATTCCCCCAAAGCACTTTGTCTTCTGGGCAGTGTGTGGGAGTTGTGTGCCACCACAGTAATGATATGACCCCACATTGAGAACACATTCTCTTTACTGAGCTGAATGTCTTTACTGTGTGGCTCTTCAAACATGAATTACTTAAGACCCGATCCTCTCATGCCACGGGTTTTGTTTACCCGTGAGGGCATTTGAGCTTGCTGCTCCTGCCAGCACAGGCATGCCTGGGCAGAGGGGCAGCCTCTCCATAAGCAGTGCACTGGGGCTGCTCTTTCCTTCCACCGCTCAGCATAGTCATGATTGATCTGGTCTACAGACCATCACTTTGACCCTTGGCTGCACTGAACCGTGTGCTGTGACCAGCACCATGCTGCCGCGTAGCTCTCCCGATGGGATGCTTCCCAAGCAAGGGCAGGGCAGGTGCTTCAGAGAATCTCCTCTCCTTGCTCAGAAGAAGGTGGTTGTTTCTAAGCATTAAGAAGCAGAGCTTCTTTGCAGTGAGACTTCTTTATGCTGTGCTGGCACATTTCCCCGTAACACACGGACTCTGGGAGTGCAGTGCTGCTGTGCAGCGTTCCTTCACTGAGCTGTCCTGAGGGGTGATTTCAAGTTTCATGGTAGATCCGTGCCGTCTCCTGTCTGTTTGCTCGTGTTCCCTTGCCTGGCACCTAGTCTGAGCAGCAACAGGTCTGCCCCTCCTGCAGTGGGGCACAGGGCTTCTTCTCACCCCGGCTCAGCTCTCTCCACGACTGTGTCTCAGCAGCCACAAGGAGCACATGGTCCATGCGAATCTCTAATGGCAGCTTTCTTGGGGAAGCTCTTACTTATAGTTTGAACCACCCTACAGTGGGAGTAGATATATCTGTTCCAATGGCAGATTATTCGCACAGCCAGCTACTTCTCTGCTGACTTCATTTTACATGCTTCCTGAGACGAGGACGGCTCCCATCCCCTCTTCTCTGTGGATGTGTGCTGGGCCACCTCGCAGGCATTGCCAGGGCCCGGAGAATGTGTCCCACAGAAGTTCAGCCATCGCCTAGGTCTTTCCACTATGGTGTAAGATGATTGGACACAGGCAGGCGTGCACACCCCCCACACGGGAGACAGAATCTTGGCCCAGACCTGGAGCTGGGAGGAGAAATCTCCCTGGGGGGACTCTGACTCATGCTGTCGACTGTCCTTCTGGTTCCATGTCACACAGATGGCCATGGGAAGCCCAGAGTGACTGGCTTGTGGACAGTATCAGACCTCGACGTCGGGCCTGACTGCAACTCCTCAGGGCACTCTGCAAACCCGTTTGCAAACCGTATGTCGGCTGGCAGGCCCAGTGGGGGACTCTGGCCCTCTCTGCTGCTAAATCAGCAATCATTTGTTTTCCAAACTGACAAAGGTCTGCTTATCCCATCTAGACTTGGAAAAAATTCCACATTTCCTTCAGTAGATAGGTGTGGAGTTTGGCCTGGACCACACACACCAGCTCCTCCTCAGGAAGGGTTTCACAGGTGCTGCACAGCAAGGGGTTTTTTTATTTTGTTTTTAAGAAATTAAGATGATTTTTTTTCTGAGTTCATTAAGGACTTCAGATTTGGCTCCTATACAAGAACCCCCCATCATACTTGAAGATAACCATTGCATTATAATCTTTTATCATGCAAATAAGTGATCTTTCTTCTGCACCCCCTGCCTCACCCTGAGGAAGGAAATTCCCAGTCCTATCTTCAGTCCCTTTGTGGCTGATGTCCATAAAACTTCCCATCGCTGTGGGGTTCAGAAGCAGCTGCTGGCCACACTCCTTGAGGCCCCTGGGGCTGGCCCTCCCACCCTCCCTCCCTCCCAAGTCGGCTGGGGCTCTGTTTCCCCATCAGCCCAGAGGGGCCACCTCTGTGTATCCTTGGTGAACCCATGTGCTTCTGGCCACACGTCCCCCAGTTCTAAGGTACAACCAATGGGACATGAAGGCACACACACTTCTTGCCTGGAAGAGGCAGACCAATCATGCGGAGCAAGGCGGTAGTTTGGACTGGGGCCTCGGAATGCCTCGCCAGCACCCTTGCAGTCTGGCCAGAACCATTCTGGACCCTGCTGCCTGGAGCAGTGGGAGACTGCCCCGACCGGGCCCAGCAAGGGCGCTCTGAGGCTCTGCCCCCGTCACTGCACGAGAGGCACCCTCTGGGCTTGTTCTCAGAGCACCTGTGAGCATTTACTCAGACTGTCTCCCGAGTCGCAGTTCTTGGTGCAGGCACTGTTGCTCTAAGAAGAGCGATTTCCCTGCTGCTCGTGCTGGGTGGTGGGGGCAGGAAAGAGGAAGTGCTGTTCCTGTCAGAGGGCTGATTTCCGTCGGTTCCATGTGGCTGATGGCTGGGGTCTTTCCCACTTCAGCCCAGTCCTGCATCAGTGCCTGCCGTGGAGAGAATGGGAGCCTGAGTCCGGCTAGAACCGGACTCCTGCAGATGCTGTAACTTATGTCACTATGACTGCTAGGAGGGATTGCTTCTGCACCTTTCTCAGTTTGGAAAATACTTTGTTTAAAAACAACAAAAGAGCATCTTTTCAGCAGCTTTCCTAAAAACACGGGTTCGACTAGCTTTCTAATCACTGCAACAGAATGATAGCTTGCTACTCCAATCAATGGGAATTTGTACTGGCCTCTTGTGATCTTGAATTATTCTAACAAATTAAAGCCAAATTCTTCCTTTAATGTGCAAGTAGTACAGGTCTAACCTGTTGTGAAGTCAAAAGATAAATTTTTTAAATTGCTGTATGTAATTGGTTTTATAAGTCATGTTTGAAAAGTAAGGGCCGATGCTTATTTTATTTATTGGTGTTGATGTAGTGGATTTGACCTGTATTTATTTATTTATTATTTTTTATTATTATTTTTTAATTTTTATGATAGTCACACAGAGAGAGAGAGAGAGAGGCAGAGACACAGGCAGAGGGAGAAGCAGGCTTCATGCACCGGGAGCCTGACGTGGGATTTGATCCCGGGTCTCCAGGATCGTGCCCTGGGCCAAAGGCAGGCGCTAAACTGCTGCGCCACCCAGGGATCCCTTGACCTGTATTTAGATAGGGGCCTGGGAAGGTTTTCACAGTCCGCTGGCCCCTCACCTGGGTTGCAGCAGCCCCATGCATGGTGATCGAGTCTCTGTACACATGAGAGAGTTGCCTCACCAGCACACACCACCCTCGGGTTTGCTGTGTACCAGCCTGTGTGTGGGGAGGGGGGCGGTCAGCCGCCTGGTTCATGGAGCCCCCATCAGGATATGATCTCCCAGAAGGTGATCTTTGCTTCTGGCCGAGGGTTATTAGGTGCTTGCTCCCACTAATTTCAAGAAAAATTTTATTCAAATTCTGTGTTCTTTTCAAGCCAATGATGGAAACTGGCCAACATTGAAACAGAATACCAGCTCTTCAGTGAAGCCCACGCAGATCAGCAGTATGGACTGGAAAGACCCAAGCATGGAGGGTCCCCTCAAGCAGGGGGCTGTCTCAAGCCAGCCGACGCCCTTGTCAGCTTTAGGAGCCACAGAGAAGCTGGTAGGCTGTTTGTCTTTATCACAAAACACCAACAATATCATTTCTGCCTTCATCTTCATCTAAGGGGTGACAGGTGTCATGAAGCAAATTAATCCTGTTAGTGTCTAAATATGACCGCATCTGAAGAAGTTCAAGGACCCTGAGCCAGCTGAGTGGTGTGCAGGTGTAATGCTTTGCGGTCAGGATTGTTCTGTTGCAGATGGGCACCAGGCCCTGCCGTGTTTGATTCCCACACTGTGTCCTGTGCCTGGTCGCCTTCTAATTGGAAGGATTACAAGTCCTACTTTGTATTCTCTAATGACTATGGATAGAAATTTGCTTAACTTTTCAAAGGGTGACTTTGTTTTTCTTCTTAACATCTAAATTTAGGGCATCGAGATTGGTAAAGTGCCACCCCCCATCCCTGGTGTCGGCAAGCAGCTGCCTCCAAGCTATGGGACGTACCCAAGTCCTGCTCCCGTTGGCCCTGGCTCCACAAACTCCCTGGAGAGGAGGAAGGAAGGCAGCTTGCCCAGGCCCAGCGCAGGCCTGTCCAGTCGGCAGAAACCCGCCCCACTGCCCCCCACGGGCAGCAGCCACCCTCCGGGTTCCTCACAGCAGATTCAGCAGAGGATTTCCGTGCCACCGAGTCCCACATACCCGCCAGCAGGGCCTCCTGCATTTCCAGCTGGTGACAGCAAACCTGAACTCCCACTGACTGTGGCCATTAGGCCCTTTCTGGCTGATAAAGGGTCAAGGCCACAGTCCCCCAGGAAAGGACCCCAGACAGTGAATTCAAGTTCCATATACTCCATGTACCTCCAGCAAGCCACACCTCCTAAGAATTACCAGCCCGCAGTGCACAGCACTTTAAATAAGTCTGTTAAAGCAGGTACAGTGGGTTTGTCCTTTTCTCTTGGGGCTAACAAACTATACTTTTCCTTAAAATGCCAACCCATAGTCTTACGTTTGGGCCACATACTACTTAGGATTAAAACTTGGATTCTTACATACAGTGTGGCCTCAGATGTCTGTGTGAGATGGGGGTAAAAGATGACACACACGGAGCTCTCCCTTCCTATCTAAGTACCTGCCTCCCCGTGGTATTTGGGTAGCCCAGCTCCTAGAAATTCCTCTCTTTCTCCTGCTTCATGGAAACTTGTGCAGGAGCTTTCCAGGGGTTGCTGAGGGGGCTCTGCCCAGATGTGGTCTTCTCGCCACCCTGACAGTAGCTGAGCCAAGCCCCTGGAGGGAAGGCAAGGATGTGTGTGCTGAGGGGGGGGGGCACTACCCCAGAGTCCACAGGGGAGAAGAGCCCTGATGTGGTGAGGGGCAATCAGCCCTGGGAGCTGAGGTGTTCTAGGAAGGCAGGTGAGAGAACAGAGCCTGGCTTCATACATAGCAGGGCAGGTGGTGCTGTGACCAGCCCACCAGGGTCCTGCGGGTCAGGCTGGGCTAGGGCCTCCGTACACGTTCTTGGGCGCGTGCTTCCAGACTCGTAGGAGTGCCTGGCTCCCCCAAGCCCCAGCGGAAGCTCACTGCTTACTTTGGCAGGGCTCTGGCCCCGTTCTCCACAGCTCCTGGGCCTGCAGGCAGAGCCGTCCTGTCCAAAGCAGCCTGTGTTTCACAGCATGAGACTGAACCTGAGGGTCACATGCTCTGTAGAGATGGTGTCTTCCTCCTCGGACAGAAAACAAGGAGGGTTGGTTTGGGAAGGTCGGGTCTGCAACCACTCTTTTTTTCTTTCTTCTGTTTGAAAAAGCCCAAACTCTAGAAGCCCAAATGTAAAAACCCGTAAGAGAGACACTCTGCATTCCAAAAGGGGTCGGGGTGGGGGGTTTGAACAGAGGGTTCCTGGGGGATTTAAGAGTAGGTCTCAGCAGCACCACAGCCCTGCAATCACAGGGACTTAGTTGTCCCTGTCCTGTCTCCTCCAGTGTACGGCAAACCCGTGTTACCGTCCGGCTCAACGTCCCCCTCGCCACTACCGTTTCTTCACGGGTCGCTGGCCACAAGTGCATCGCAGCCCCAGCCGCCTTCCGAAAGTGCTGAGAAAGAGCCAGAGCAGGACAGCCCAGCCCCACCCGGAGACAGCGGCACCGGCACTGTGGAGAGCCTGCCACGGCCGCTCAGCCCCACCAAACTCACACCCATCGTGCACTCCCCGCTGCGCTACCAGAGCGACGCCGACCTAGAGGCTCTGCGCCGGAAGCTGGCCAACGCACCGCGGCCCCTGAAGAAGCGCAGCTCCATCACGGAGCCCGAGGGGCCCGGTGGGCCCAACATCCAGAAGCTGCTATACCAGCGCTTCAACACCCTGGCAGGAGGCATGGAGGGCACCCCTTTCTACCAGCCCAGTCCCTCACAGGACTTCATGGGCACCCTGGCCGACGTGGACAATGGAAACACCAACGGGAATCTGGGAGAGGCCAGCCCTGCCCAGCCCACAGCCCCGCTCCCCGCTGAGCCTGCCCCATCTTCAGACGCCAATGATAATGAGCTCCCTTCCCCTGAACCGGAGGGCCTCATCTGTCCCCAGAGCACCCACCAAACCGCTGAGCCCGCCGAGGATGACAACAACAACGTGGCCACAGCCCCATCCACAGAGCAGGTCCCCAGCCCTGGGGCCGAGGCCCCCTCACCAGGGGAAGACCAGGACCCCCAACCACTGCCCCCTGCTGTGCCCCCGCCAGGAGCCTCTACGGTGGGTGTCATCCTAGACCAGGGCCACGGCTTCCTGCTCGGCCAGCCAGTGTTTGTGGAGGACCTGCCCGTGTTAGCCATAGCGCTGGGGGCAGTGGGGCTTGCCAGACTCTCGTCCCTGTCCCCACTGAGGCCGAGGGGGAGGGCAGTACATCAGTACACAGATGGGGCTCTGGAGAAGCACAGGGCTGCAGAGCTCTCTCTAGAGGACCCAGTTAGATTTCCCCGAGGAGGGGAAGCTGTGGCTGGAATTTGAAGGGCAGGCAACGGGGAGAAGAACCTTCTAGACAGAACCCTCTGGTGGGAGGTCAGTGTTGGTGAAGCAGAGAGGAGGAAGTGAGAGTCCGCTGTAGTTGGTAGGAATGAGCGGCCGGCTCTCGAGCTTGACTGTCACCCACCTCACTCCCCAGCACGGGTGCCCTGAAGAGCCAGGGCCAGCCCCTGAGCAGCTCTCCCCAGCACTCCGGGCAAGGCACAGCGGGCCTGGCTGGGCCTGCGAGTGGGCGTGCCTTTTGACGCCAGGGGCTGCTCAGTGCTGCTGGCTTCCGTCCCCGTCCCTCCTCTCCACCAGGGCTTGGTGCACTGGCACATGACCTTTAAGTCAAAAGCATGCTTTCCTCCTGGCAGACCAAACGGACCAACCTGAAGAAACCGAACTCGGAGCGCACAGGGCACGGGCTGAGAGTCCGGTTCAATCCGCTGGCGCTGCTCCTCGATGCTTCTCTGGAAGGGGAGTTTGACCTGGTGCAAAGGATCATCTACGAGGTGAGCTGGGGGTGGCCGCAGGCCAGGGCTGCCCCCTGTGCTGAGAGGTGGGGCTCACGAGTGCCCCGTGCCCTTAGGTGGAAGACCCTAGCAAGCCCAACGACGAAGGAATCACCCCCCTGCACAACGCCGTCTGCGCCGGCCACCACCACATTGTGAAGTTCCTGCTGGACTTCGGGGTCAACGTGAACGCTGCGGACAGTGACGGCTGGTGAGGGGCCCCAGGGCGCTTGGTCTCCAGTAGGAGGTGGCCCCCCGCTCCTCCCGCACCATCAGGACATGGGGAGATGCAAGGGCAGGAAAGGGTGGGCGTGTGCGGCACGTCACCCCAGGCCGCCTCGCCTGGCCTCCGGCTCTAGCTCTCTGGTTCTCTTGTGAAAGGCACAGGTCTGATCGTGGTTTCCGTAGACCTGATCGCGTAACGCTGTGCGCTGCACCTTTGGCAGATGGTTACTCTTACCCTGGCTCTAAACGACCAATGACCGGTGCAGAGGGGAAGCGGAGTCCTGCTTTAGGTGGACGTTTTGTGGCTGCCCACAGGGCCCTCCTGCTGCTGTGCGGGCCCTGGGTCTCCTGCAGGCTTCGTTGGGAACTTCAGGCACCTGCCCGTGGGGTTTGAACATCTGGGTCTTTTAAATTGTGTCAAAATACGCCTGACACCTTCCACCATCGCCCCGCCGAGGTGTGCCCGGGCTGTCGGTGGGGATGTCCCTGGGGGCCCCGGCTACTCAGCAGTGCACATGCGGTGTGCCCTGGGTTAGGGGAAACCATGTCGTTCAAAAGACCGACACAAACCTGTGGGGCTCGAGTCCCGGCCCGGCCCTGGACGTCCCTGGAGGTCCCCGGCCGGCCTGGGCGGTGCCTCGAGGTGTCTTCACCCGCTCTCCTTTCTAGGACACCGCTGCACTGCGCCGCGTCTTGCAACAGCGTCCACCTCTGCAAACAGCTGGTGGAGAGCGGCGCCGCCATTTTTGCGTCCACCATCAGCGACATCGAGACCGCCGCGGACAAGTGTGAAGAGATGGAGGAAGGCTACATCCAGTGCTCCCAGTTCCTGTATGGTACGCGGGGGTGGGGTTGGCCCGCGCCGACGCCCCTCCCCGGGGTGCAGGGCTGACAGCGCGGGGTGCTGCTGGCCCCGGGCAAGGCCTGGCTCCCCTTGGGAAGTGGCCCAGCAGGCTCGTCAGAATGGAGGTCACGCTGCCCCTTAGGCTCATCCTGAAAACCTCTGAAAATCCATGTTGTCAGGTTTTTGCCAGATTGCTGAAAACACAGCGCTTCTCTGCGCAGATGGCCCCCCTGGGTGGAGCAGCTGGGGGCGGGGGAGGCTGGGCAGCACCCATCTGTCCATTTCTGGGGCCCCCCAGGGCTTGAAGTCCTGCCACGGCGGCTGCAGGCGCGAGCCAGGGTGGAAGCGCCCCCCACGGCCTGGGGTGACCGCCGAGGAGGAGTGAGGCTCATCCTGTTCTAGTTAAGCTGCGGACGCCACCGTCTGGCTTCCTGAGGGCTGGAAGGGGTTCGGCGGCTGCAGGGCGTCCGCCGCACACCTACCTCGAGACCCTGCGGGCCCAGCCCCCCACTAGACCCTGGGGACGCTGTGACGAACCAAAGCGGGCACCAAACCCCTGAGGCTACAGTCCCAGTGACCGCCGTGCCGGGAGGAGGGCAGCAGGAGGTCACCCACCCATCCAGGTCCCTGCAGTCACGCAGGCAGGAGCTGGCGGGGTGCTCTGCCACTGTTGGGGGCCCCCACACCCAGAAGCAGTCACGCGGCTTCCTTGTCACCGACTGGTGGCAGTTGTCGGGTGGGGACCGTCAGGCTCCCCAGCAGGAACACCGAGCACTCGGGCCCCAGCCCCTCGGTAGTGGGCTCCTGGCGGGCGGAGAAGGGACTGCGGGCCCTGCCCTGACCGCTTGCTGCCCTCTCGTCCCAGGGGTGCAGGAGAAGCTGGGCGTGATGAACAAAGGGGTGGTGTACGCTCTGTGGGGCTACGAGGCCCAGAACAGCGATGAGCTGTCCTTCCACGAGGGGGATGCCATCACCATCCTGAGGCGCAAGGACGAGAGCGAGACTGAGTGGTGGTGGGCTCGCCTTGGGGACCGGGAGGGCTACGTGCCCAAGAACCTGCTGGGGGTAAGCACTGGGAGCTCGCGGCTCGGGGTCCCGCGGTGCTATCCTTGTCCTACCGGCCCAGAGAGCACAGAGCCTGCAGGCGACCCCCTGTCCGCCCTCAGCGCCACCTCTGGGAATGGGGAGGTCCCGTGATCGCACCCTGGGGGCACCCTGTTGAGCCCGAGCGCCCCGACACAGGAGCTTTGGCGAGCAGCCAGTCCCGAACTGTTTCCGGGTGGGGGGACTGCCGGTCGCTACCTCTGGCGTTTACAGCTGCGTCAGCCCTGGGGCAGAGCAGGTGCCTGGGCGCCAAGGCCCACGGGCCGAGGCGCCGGCCTGGACGGGGAAGGGAGCCTCTCGGTCACGGCCGCAGGTCTTAGCGCCAAGGCCTAGGAGAGGCTGTCCTGGGGCGGGGGTGCAGCCGGTGGGGGGTGGCCGCCGAGTGTCGGCCTGACGGGACAGCGGCCCAGGGACCCCGGCCGCCGGGCGCACCCTCCGGCTTGGCGTGCCGCGGCCTCGTCCTGACGGCTCCCTTGCTCCCCAGCTGTATCCACGGATCAAACCCCGGCAGCGCACGCTCGCCTGAACCTCCTTGGGAGCGCTGCCCGGCCTGCCCGGCCTGCCCGGCCTGCCCGCCGCGGAGCCGCGAGACCGGGCCCGGGCCCGGGCCGAGACCGCTGTGCTGTTCTCCGGGAACGCGGAAGCAGGCGTGGCGATAATGGTGCTCACTTAGCAGACGGCATCCGGCATCCGGCATCCGGCATCCGCAATGTGAAGTCCCTGCAGCTTCTCGGTGAGGCCCTTTCTTCAGTTTGCCCGTAACTGGGAGAGGTACTTTTGCCTCCAAGAAGACTGAATTTTGCCAATTACTGTAAATCCAAATAAATATCCAGCTTTCTAAACGACTGTCCCTGTTGCCAATAAGAAACCCTATAATTTATCCCTGGTTGGTTGCCAGTGACGACAAACCCCTTTACTGATTTGGCCCCACAGCGGTCCCTCGTTCTTGATGTCACCCCCACCCTAACACTGAAAACCTGCAACTGCAGTGAGGTGTGCCCCCCTGCTAGAGCCTGCCCTCCTGCCACTGGAAACCACAGCACCCCACTGTCCTTCCCACCCTGACCACATGCGTCCCCTCCTTCCCCTACCAAAGGAGCCCCCCCGGATGGAAGCTTCTGTGAGTGGTGGTGCTTGGTGCGTGTGTCCCGGGCATGAACGTAGGTCACCTGCATACAGGCTGACGGTGCTGGGCTGGCCTCGCATGGCCCAGGCGCCAGGGCTGTTAATACCAAGTGACGACAGTCAGAGCCTCAAGACAGCACCGTCCCCTCCTCCGTTCACAGCACTGCCTTCCCCGCAGCCTCTTGCTGCTCAGGTGTGCGGCCCACAGGCCGGGGTGGGGAGGACGTGGGGTGCCTGCGCGGCAGGAGGGGCAGCTGGGAGGGTGGGAGGGCAGGGGCCAGCCACGATGCAATAACGTTTGCCCAGTCCAGACACCAGTTTGAACTGTACGCACAGACTTTTCTATACCAAAAGTATTTTTTGACTAGACCATTCAAAACTACCAGAATGATGTCGGAAATGTTTTTTTCTCTCATTAAAATCCAGGCCCTTAGGCTTTATTTTCCATGTATGAGTCCCGTGTATAATTTATGTATGAACACGTGTGTAGGTCCTGCTGTAGTCAGTCACCTTTAAGCATTGATTGTACACAGTGTGGTGGTGAAGCGTGAGGCCCCGTGGGACGGCCTCTGCTGCTGGACGCCCCCGCTGCGCCCCGCCACCGCTCATGCCGTGTAAATGTGCACAATAAACCGCTGTCTCTCACCGGCGGCTGCGAGTCTTGTGTTTCGGAGCCGCAACGGAGCTGAGAGCTCAGGCTTTTCTGGACACAGCGAGGCAGACCTGATCCGTATTTTCAAAATAGGTTTTAATCATAAGCTTTATATACAAATCGTTGTACAATTATTTTAATAAAGTGAAACAGTAAGTGAAAAGTACAAAAAGCAAAGCTGGCTCCTCCCCCTTAGTGAAGTAAAGTATCAAAGGTTTGTTCGTAGCCCAGAATTAGTGATGTGGGAAGTGAACAGTCTCTAACGGGCTCCGGCAGACCGTACAGCCACGCACAGAGCCGGGCTCCCGAGCGCGTCAGGCCTGCCCAAATCCTCACTGTGCAAGAGTGAACACTGAGGGGCCAGAACCTTCTAGCAAACCTGGGCACCCATAGAAACATGGTTTTCAGTTATGCTAAAAGTAGTTTAGCAGTAGTGTGACTCAGTCTCTCCCACCTCCAATTAAGTATCGACGAGATAACACACACACTCTAAAGCATGAGGCTGCCGAGAGCATTACTAGACTGTGCGGATGGCACTAGATAAGCGAGCACTTCCGTCTTCTCCAACCACGGGACCTGCGTCTCCCAGCACGTGAGGGTCGGGGAGCAGGCTCCGCTGTCGCAGGCTGACCGTCCGTCCTGCCTGCGGTTACTGGTCCCGCGACTCGTAGAGGAGCTTGGTGGCCTATAATGTGACCAGAGAGCGTGCTGGGTCCTGTGCCTGGACAGGCTTCCTCTGGGAAAGGCGGGCCTGCGCTCCAAGCAGAAGCGCCCAGCGCCCCGCACCCCGACCCGCCGGGGCCCAGGTACCTTGTGCATGGCTGCCAGCCACGCGGTCGCCTGCCTCCTGCTGGCATTGGCGTCCTCCGCAGCCCTCAGCTTCAGCTGGGTCACGCCCTCCGCCCCGGGTGCTGCGTACTGCAGGGACATGCCTGTGGCCCGGGCGTTACCTCCTGGAGGAGGGAGATGAGCTGAGCCCACGGGCACCCCCAGCCACCCCGAGCACCCGGGCTTCCACCTGCCCTCCTGGGTGGTGGCCAGGGCGCCTCCTTCCAACCCCTCGTGCTAGGGCAGGAGGCCTGGGGGCAGATGCCTGTGCTCCGGCGGGACCACGTCACTGACGGGAGACGACCACGTCACCCGGTCCCAAGTGGGCACTCCTGCGGCCAGGTACCCTGACCCCACCCACCTACGGCTGAGCCGAGGCCACCCAGAGCACGGGGGCCGGGCCACCACGGAGACCCAGGGTCAGAGCGGAGGGGATGCTGCTGGGCCACGGGGTGGGCAGGGCCAGCAGAGACGTGAGGGTGAGCGCCTGCGGACACGCTGGCGTGGGCAGCGGCGCCCCTCGGGCTGGTGCCAGCTGCTCGACATCGGCGGTTCACAGAACGGGCCATCCCTCTCAGGCACGACGCGTCAGCAAAATCCAAGGAGACCAAGCCTCACGGGAAAGTCCACCCACAGCTTTTGTACTTTGCTCCTTCAGGACAGAAACTCCATTTTGAGCAGGAGTCCACCTCATGGAAAACCGCTTCAATCAGACACTGATCCCTGAGTCAAAACTGGGGGCCTGCCCCCGTCGTGGGCCTGCGGACTGTGGATGGCGCCTGCGGACGGCTGGGGGAGGCGGGCCGCTGTACGACGGGAGCCGGGAAGGGCTGCCCATCCGAAAGCTAAACCTTCACGAGCTGCGTTCCCGCTGTGCGTGTTGCCAGGTGGGTCCCCGACTGGGGTCCTGGCAGGAGCACCCACTCGGACTGGGGGCCACGCCAACCACGGCTCTGCCCACCACCTGCTTTTGTGAGAAGTTTAACTGGCACAGAACAGCCACGGCCTGTTTCCCAGTCACCTCTGGCTGCTGCTGCGCGTGCTGAGAATCCAGGGAGCCGACCACGCTGACCACAGGGACCGCCCAGCTCCAGACCGGCCGGCGGGCAGCGCCCGACTCTGGGCATCGTGCCACCCCCACCCCCCGCTGCCCACCCCAGGGAAGACAGGGTCCTGGGGTTTCAAATGTTTAGAAAACTTCTGGCAGAACAAGGCTCATTGCACCCCCAAAACTGCCAGAAGGGGGGCGTGCGGCACCAGAAGCCACAGGGCCCTGCCCAGGAAGACCACCTGGGCTGACCCCTCGCTCCTCCACACCCTGCCCTTTGTGCCCAGGGGCCTTCGACTCCCAGCCTGCCGCTGGTTTGCACGCTTCCAACGTGTGCCAACGTGCATACCCTGTGCCGGCCTGGCCTCTCGCCTCCCCATGTGGGGGCTCAGACCGAGGCGCGGAGGAGCACCGTGAGCCTGGCTGTGAAGGGGCAGGAAAGGACTGGATGGGGGGGCACCGTGGGCGGCTCGCCAGCTCAGAGCCAGCAGATGCTGACGCACAGCTGTGAAATACCAGGTCAAGCTGCCTAGAGACGGAACAGATTCACCCGTTCCCGGCGCGGGGGTATTTTCATCCATGCTTCGTGTACCCCCGTCGAGGGCCCAACCCTCTTTCAAATCCCCCAGAAGCAGTGCAGACTTGAGCGCCGCGGGGGAGGGCGGCGCAGGCTGAGGCTGACCTTCAGAGGCGGGCTGGCTCCCCAGGAGGCTGGTGTAAGTGGGAGGGTCTTTTTCTACGTCAACAAGGTAGGCGGGCAGGCAGGAGAGAAGAGCCAAGAGCAATCAGAAAACAGAAAGTGAGAAGGAATCAGTGACGAGGATTTTCTCCGCACTTGACCTGGAGCGCAGACTCCGTGGAAAGGCAGCTCCTGAAGCAGCGTCAGGGTGGAAAGATGCAGGCAGGGTGGATGCCCTGGGAGCTCACCAAGGAAATGTAAGGGGATCCGATCCGATCTGTTCCCACAGACCCCTGACAGGAGCAGAAGCGCTGGTTCCCAATTAGCCACCAGTCCAGAGCCTTCTGAGCCCATGGGGGACGCCGACTGCACGGAGCTTTATCCCCGGTTTGAGGCCAACGACAGCACAGGGCTTTCCCGTGGCACGTTCGGGTAAACTCTCCTTCGTTACCCTACACGTTCAGCCCCATTCACCTGGCAGGTTCCTGAAGCCACTTAGTAAATACAAGCCCCCAGAGGACGGCGGGCAGGCCCCCCCTCAGAGACCCGCGGCCAGGCTGAGCACGAGGACCCGAGAGACCCCATCCTGCACACCACGGCGTCACCCCAAGGCCGCCCACGCTGCCGCTCCTCCTGTTGCATTTACCTCCTGGTGGGAAGCCTTCCGTGAGGATCTGCACAGTGGAAATACGTGCGATCTCAATCTCATGGCGGCTGTCCCCATCCAGAATCAGGTACCTACGGGACAGAGCGGGCACACGTCACTGCGGGGCCGACGTGACAAAGCTGTCCGGGCCGAGCAGCGCTCTGCCTCTTACCTCTGGTTGTTGGAGAGACGGCAGACCATGGTTTCTGGCTTCTCGGAGTTTCCAAAAGTCACGAGGAAGGTGGCTCCTTGGGAGACAAGAACCAACATGAGAACACCCCAGCTCCTCTCACGGCGTGCCCTCCCTGACCCGGCGAGGCCAGCTCCCAGGGAGAGGCGCACCCAGGACCAAATGAGCCAAGCAAGACAGCGGCAATGGCTGCGCCTGCAGGTCCCTCAGGTAGGGCAGCAAGGCCACGACAGAGGAAGAGCAAAAGGTACTGCTGTCGGGAGGGGCTCTGTGCACCTGGAAGCTCCTAGAAACTTCCATCCCTCCCCAAAAGGTCCTGAGGGCTCCATCCCAAGGCCCGAACCCCGAGCACCCCAGAGCACCGAGGCCTCCCCCTGCACACTCCAGAAGCAGTTGGGGCAGGGCCAGAACGGGGAGAAGGCACAGTGCCCGCCTGGCCAGGGAGGAGCGGGGCCCCACTGGGGAGGGGGGGTGGGGCCCCGGAAGCTCCCAGAGAGGCAGGCCCTTCGTCCCTGCTTCTCCAGGAACGCGGGGGAGGTGGGGACAGAGGGACACAGACCGCCAGGCCCAGGTGCCGCGGGCTTACCGGTCAGGAGCACTTTGAGCTGCTTGTCGTAGAACTCGGCCTCCTTGTGGGACACCAGGGCGCACTCGGCGCATTGCCTGACGGGGTCCACGAAGCACATGCGCCGCAGCGCCACCTTCTGGCCGCAGCACTTGTCGCAGAAGCACTTCCCGCAGCGGCGACAGTGATGCTGCGGATGCAGGGGTGGCAGTGAGGGGCTGGGGGACCACCCCCCACCCCGGACACGGGCCCTGCGCGGGTGTTTGCCATCAAAACGATGAGGGGGTGAGGGCCGCACGCATGGTCGCTCTGCTGCGTTCCGCTCCCTCCCAGCTCCGAACCTTCCCCACCTGTGCAGCGGGGCCACTCCTTCGAGGGCAAGCACCCAGCACGCTCCCACGGGCGTGCAAGCTGCTCCCGGGCCCCGGGACCAAGTCACAGTCTGCTCTCCTGAGGCGGGCAGCCGCCCCCACCAAGGTGCTCCCCGCTGGCCTAGCCCCCCACCCGATGGCCTCAGCTCACCTTTCTGGTGAGAAAGTCAAACTTGGCGTCGCACTGCATACATCTCGGGCACTAGGAGAGAGCAGATCAGGACCCCGCTCTGAGCGCTGCTGGGACAGCTCCCCGCCTCTCCCCTCCCAGCCCAGACACCGGGTGACCCCCAGCCCCATGCCACGGGAGCGGGGGGCACCAAGGACACAGGTGGGGTCCAAGTTCACGTGGCTACCGGCGGGGACTGGTCCAGATGGCATCCCTGGGACACTGAGGGATGCCTGGACCCCAGATGTGCACGCCAGGGACATCCTGGTGCTGGAAGCAAGAATCTATGTCACGGAAGGACCCCGAGATTCCAGGGCAGGAATTAACCTGAAGCGGCCAGGCCGGGTGAGCACCCCACTTTATAAATGAAGGAAAGTGCAGCAAGGGGCTGGGGGAGGCCCGGCCGGCAGCGGCCCACACACGGCCCACTCAGGGCACATTCTCAGCACGCGTGGACACGTGTGGAAGAGGCTGAGCAGGACGGGGGGTGGTGTGGGCTGGGTACGGGTTTGACATGGTGGCTGCCAGGCCTGGAAATGCTCTCGAACGCTCCTCGGAGTAAGGACCCAGAAAGAGCACTCGCACAGCTGGCCTCAGGGCCCTGGGCGCCCAGGAAGCACGGAGACCGAGCGCTGAGTGTCAGGGGGAGGGCTCCCACGCCCCAGCGCCCCGGCACAGACGGAGCCCTGCTTCAGGACGAGCTCAGGCCTCTTCTCTAACACGGGCCCCAAGCTGGTTCAGGTTTTGCCAGAAGCACCGATGGGCTGACACAGCCCAGCTTCCCGCGGTGGGAAAGCTGCTCCTGGCCCCAAACCCCAAGCAGAGCTTCAGGCCGACACGGAGACGAGGAACGTGCCCCCTTGCCCCCACTCCCAGGCAGGGAAGCGGGCTTCCGGCAGGACTGGTTCCAGGGACAGCCAATCCTTCCATCGCCCCACAGACCCTCACCCCACAGGGGCAGTGGGGGCTGCACCGACCGGCAGGTTCACCTCTCCCCCGCTCTGCACGTCCCCCTCTGGGCCTCGGCCTCCCCCGGGGTGGCCGCAGCCGGCGCACGCAGGCTCCACAAGTCGGGCAAGCAGGTGGCCCTGAGGAGATCGCAGACAGGAGCCGAGTGCCCACCAGTGTGCGCAGATGCTCCGGGAGGGAGCCTGGGACCCTCAGCCACACCCCGGCACTGCGACTGGTGGCTGAGCTTTTCAAGATCCTGTGACTAACATTTTCTTATTTCCTCTTTGCTCTTAAGCTGCTTTCTGGACTGGGACACAGGGCTTGCTTGGCCCACCCTGACCTTCCAGAACCACCCATAGAGTCCCCGCCTGCTTCCAGTGTGAGCCGGTTGCTCACCGTGCAATTGCTGCTTCCTCCGCCCATCCCCGGCCACTGCCTCTCCCCTGTGAGAGTCCTGGAACGTTGCTCGTGTTTGGCACTCAGGCTTCCGCACCATGGCACGGCCGCAGCCGCAGAATCCACTGGAGAAAGCCTCCACCGACGGCGAGGCCCGTGCACGCGGGAAAGCCCGCCGCCCAGGCTCCTCACCGCCACCAGAGGCTGTCTTGCGTCTCCTGCTACCATAAGGCTCGCGTGTTTGCGGAGGTCGAAAGACAAATTTTTAAATGTAAGACCACATCCAGAATTTAATATATGCTCCCTTAACAAGGTAAGTGATCCAGCAGTTTATCACCCTAAACAAGCAAGGAGAGGATTCAGAAACCTGACGGATTTTTAAACAAGGTAGTTTGCTGATTAACAGAAAAGACACTTAAAAATCAACAAAGCAATTGAATCTAAAGAGAACGAAGTAAGGAAATAAACGCAACGGGCAAAGAGATGAAAGTCCAAACACGGCCAAGGACCAGACACCAGCCTGCCCACCATCCTCAGAGCAAACGGGGAACCACAGGCGCAGGCCCGGCCCAGCAGCCCTGAGACCACCACTAGACCAAGGGGCCCTCTGAGGCCGGGGTAAACTGAGTCAGGGCCCACGCTCACCACGGGCCTCCCGCCCGGTGGACAGGATGGAGGGAGCTGGCGACAAGGAGTGGCCTCCGGAGGGTGCGCTGGGCACCGCGGGCATCTCCAGCTCGGCATGGGTGCCCCTGGCCTTGGATGCCCGGCTGCTTCCGTGAGCCCCCGGTGGAGCCAGCATGGCCCCAGGCATTCAAGAGCCATCTGCCCACCGCTGCCCGACCTTGGCACAAGAGCCCCCAAAGGCGCTGGGGGCGACTCTTCAGAACCTGCCTGGCCCCAGGGGCTAGCTGACAGAGCTCTCCCCTCAACGTCAAGAGAGTCAGAAAATAGTCTGGAGCATTGAAAGGAATGTCAGAAAAAGAAGAGCCTGAGGAGGCCTGCCCACCCACCCGGGGACCATCGTGCCCCCTGCGGCACTGCCGACAGTGCTCCCTGGCTGGCTGCCTGGCGCCGGACCCTCACATGACACCGCGTCTTAGGTTCCTCAGAGGCAAACAAACAGATCCTGAAAATAAACTTTAAAAACGTTTGTATTAACGTATCTTTATTGAAAGATAATCTTCTCTATCAGCGCCTGGTCAGCTCAGTCGGAAAAACACGTGACTCTTGATCTTCGAGTTGCGAGTTCAAGCCCCATGCTGGGTGCAAAGGCTGCTTTAAAATGTCTAGGGCAGCCTGGGTGGCTCAGCGGTTTAGCGCCACCTTCAGCCTAGGGAGTAATCCTGGGGTCCTGGGATCGAGTCCCACGTTAGCGCCACCTTCAGCCTAGGGAGTAATCCTGGGGTCCTGGGATCGAGTCCCACGTTGGGCTCCCTGCATGGAGCCCGCTTCTCCGTCTGCCTGTGTCTCTGCCTCTCTCTCTCTCACGAATAAATAAATAAAATCTTTAAAAAAATAAAAATAGGGATCCCTGGGTGGCGCAGCGGTTTGGCGCCTGCCTTTGGCCCAGGGCGTGATCCTGGAGACCCGGGATCGAATCCCACGTCGGGCTCCTGGTGCATGGAGCCTGCTTCTCCCTCTGCCTATGTCTCTGCCTCTATCTCTCTCTCTGTGTGACTATTATAAATCAATTAAAAAAAAAAAGTTAAAAAAATAAAATAAAATGTCTAATGATAATTTAAAAAAAGATAATCCTTTCTAAAAAGTAAAAGCATAACTCCTAAAATATAAACTGACCCACCCAAAGATTTAACTCCTTAATTAGGGAACCAGTAAACTGCTAAAATCCCAGCTCAAAGAGGGGGCAGGGAACAGGACACATGAGGTCACAGGAAATGGGATGAATGTGGCCAAAGAGGCAAAATGGCAGCTATCACAGGAGATGAGCCTCCATGGGACAGAGCCGTCTGTGTCCCAGGCCCCTGTCACCGCACATTCTGCAGAAGCTGCAGCCGCAGGGCCCAAAGACAGAAGCGCAGCCCTGCCCAGCACTCGGGGTGCTCAGACCGCCCCCCCAACCCTCACTACCCTCCACCGGTGATTCCTCAGTCAGTGCCAGCCAAGGCACAGGGGTCCTGGGCGGCATGAGGCAGTGCGCCCCCTGGCGTCCCAGACAGACAATGTGAACCCCACCTTGACTGTGCTGGAAAAGCTTCTGCAGAGAACCCCTTTGCCGTGTGACCCAGATGACTCAGTTGCCCCCAATCACTGGTGACAAGGTGGGACAGGGCCCCAAGTTCATTCACCCTTCACCCCGTTCTTGACCTGCTGACCTGTTGGTCCAGGTTCATCAACTGGGACAAATGCCGGTTAGCCTCAGTTGGTCTAACTGGAGTCAAGCTTTTGTCACCCTTCAGGCCCGTAGATGACAACCTGGGGTGATGCGTCCCCTGACGACAGGTCACACCACCCGGGGCCTCCAGGGCTCCGGGCCTCCGGCTTCCCAGCACCTTCCCCTCCCACCCTGCTCTCCTCCAGCCACTCAAGCTCTCCCTCCTGCAGCCGCCCTCCCGCCCCCAGTGACCCCAAGGAATGCAATCCGTGGGAGCCCAGGGCTGGGTTTGTATGTGACACACCTGTGCCCTCCTCTGGGCACAGTCTGGGTCACCAGTGTCCAAGTGTCCAACTACCTGCTCAGAGCTGCGCCCCTGTTGGCCACGCCCAGTGCTGGAGATGGGAAGGCGGAGGTGCAACACAGGACGGTTTTTCAGGGTCAAAGGCAGTATCTCCGCCGCTGGTGACAAGTCCCCATGGCCACCCAGAGAGCCCGCCAGCTTCGCACAACCCCGAGGGCCCTGCCGGGCTTGCTGCGCACCTGCCCCAGGGAGGTGGGGACTGTGCCCTTGGCCCTTGTTCTCTCGGGGGCAGGAAGGGAAGCTGCGGGCTACAGGCCCGCTCGTGCATGCACGTCTACCCCCCAACCGAACAGTCTTAAGGGTGTCCCTGCAGCCGCAAGCTAACAACCTGGCGCAGGGTCAGGCACCCGGTAAGTACACGCGTGTGGAGCGGGCTGGCCTCAGGGTGACCCAGCGCAAACCAGCCAAGAGGACACGCGGAGGACCACCCACAGACGTGCCAAAGACACTAACTGGCAAACGACGGGAAACAGGCGGAGGCTGGGGGTCTGCGGGGCCTCCTGCCCGGCTCCCTAGTTCCCCTCCCCCATCCCAAACCACGAATAAACAAACCTACTTCTCACAGCGGCGGGCGCACACGGAGTCTCCTCCTGCGCACAAAGCTCCGGGTGTCCCAGAAGTGCCCCCGGGCAGAGCGCGGGGGCGGGGACACACGACCCGCCCGCGGCGAGGCCCCGCCCCCCGCAGCGCCCAGCCCGCACCGCCGGGCCAAGTGTCTTCCCTCCAGAACACACCGTGCGCGACCCTGGACTCCCGGACCGGGCCCCACAGGCTTCCAACTACTTCCTGAAACTCCGCGAAGTGCACCGTTGGCTCCTCCCTCCGCGCGGCAGGGCCTGCTCGGGCTCCTCAGAGCCGGGCTGAGGCGTCCGGCGGGGGGGGGGGGGGAGGGGACGGGGGCGCTCCCGGCCTGGCGACCCCCTGCCCCCCCGCCCCCGCCGCGCCGGGACTTCTCAGAGTTCGACAGGGGCCGCGACGCTGTGTCCTCGGGAAACGCCACACGGGACCGGGAGCCGGGGTGCGGCCATCACCCCAGCCACCAACCCTCCCGACGCGCAGCGGGCGCCAGGGCCGGCGGCGGGGCCACGAGGGCTGCTAGAGTTCCGCAGGGGTCGGTCGGGGCGACACGTCTCTAGCGGCGCCGGGGAAACTGCTGAGCCGCCTCCGTCGCCTTCGCGACACGCGGCGACCACCCGGTGAGGTGCCTACGGGGGCGGGGTCGCGGCCGCCGGGGGTCACGGCCTCCCCTCCCCCACGGGGAAGCGAGCCCACGGCTTCTGCAGGCGCAGCCACCTGCCCGTCCCCACCTGCTGCTGCGGGAACCTGTCCCGGCCCCTCGGCGACCCCGAGGGACTCTGGGACACGTACTCAGGCGTGAGAGCCCGACGCCGGGCTGCTTTCCCCAGCGCTGACGAGGGGCCACGCGCGGAAAGGCGCGCGCCGTGCGGGGCCGGAGCCCGGGGCCCACAGGGCAGGCAGGGGCGCGGGCACCTGAGGGCACCTGCGGGCCCCCCGCGACTCTCAGGGAGGAGGCGGCAGGACGCAGCCCGGGCCCGGGCGCTGAGAGGTGCCGGCGGACGGCTCACAGGCCCTCGGGGCCGCCCCCGCCAGGGCGCCCTCCTCACCGTCCCGCCAGAGCGGCTCGCGGCCCCGGGGCTGCGGACGCGGGCCTGAGCCTCTGAGGGGGGCGGGAGGGGCGGGAGGGGTCGGGCGGCGGCGACCTACCTCCTTGTCCGGGACCCACTGCGGCTCCTCCAGGCCGAAGGGGCTGCCGAAGGCGCGGTGCTCGGGCACCATGCGCAGGCCGCTGGGGGAACGCACCAGCTTCTTGGCGTCGCGGCGCGCGGCCACCTCGGAGGACATGACGCCGCCTCAGCGCTCGCCAGCCGCTCGGACCCTCGCCCCGCCAGGAGCCCCGCCCACCCGCCCGCGCGGATGACAGGGGCCGCGTCCAATCGCCACGCCCGGCCCGGAGCGCGGGCCAATCGCCGGCCAGGCCCCGCCCCTTCGCCGCGCTCTCCAATCCGCGCGAGGGCACCTCCCCGGCCACTCTGCGGTCGCTCGCCAATCGGCAGTGAGGCCCCGCCCGAGCACGCCCCGCCCCCTCGGGGCGGCGGAGACTTCGGATTGGTCAGGAAGTCTGAGACGTAGCGTGGCTTCCTCTCTGATTGGCGAACCCGGGGCGGGGCGCCCGGCTCTCATTGGAGGGGGAGGTGGCGAGGGGCGGGGCCGCGCGAGGTGGCGGACGGAGCGGGAGCGGGCGCGGGGTGAGTGGCGGGCTGCTGGGGCGCTGGGGCGCTGGGGCGCTGGGGCGGGAGGCGGCCAGGGGCCCCGGGGGGTCGCGGGTCCTGCACCGGGTGCGGACCTGCGGGCGGGCGGGGCGGACAGCGGAGCCGGGTCCTGGCGGGGCGCGGGCAGCCCGGAGCCGGGGTGCGGAGGCCGGTCCTGGGGGCTGCCACCCGCAGGGACCCGAGCAGGCCGCCGGGGCGGGGCCCCCTGGGGTCACGGCGGCAGCCTGGGGGCGGGGGTGGAAGGTGAAGGTGGGGCGCCCCGGGGCGGGCAGGCGCGGAAGGCAGGTGCGCTCGGGCGGCCGCGGCGGGAATGGGGCGAGGTGGGGGGCCGGGGGCCCGCGGCCTAGGCCAGCCGTTCTGGAGAAGCCGTGCTGGCGGCCGGCCAGGCCCCAGGAGGGTCACCCGGGGTCACCGGGGAAGCCCCGCCGGCTGTGGGTGACGCCGCGCCCGTCGCCGCTCGGGGAGGGGAGCGCAAGGGATGCCCAGGCCGCAGGCGGGCGCTCACCCCCGGCGGTCACGCGGGGCGGGCCAGCCTCCGGACGACCGAGTTTGGCGGAGTCTGCACACCGAACTGTCCAGCCCCGCGCCGGTGTCCGGCTTGGCAGGTGCTCCGTCGGCGGCCGCTCTGCTCCCTGACCGCCCGGCCCCCATCGCGTAGGCCTGAGCCACCAAGGTCGCCCGCTGCTTTTCCTGCCCTGGGTCCAGCTGCTGTCAGCCCCCCCCCCTTTGTCTCCAGCGACTCCCCAGAGGCAGCAGCCTCAGCTAGAACCTCCCCCGCCTGGCCTTCCTCCCCACCGCCCGGACCCCAGCCCAGCCTGCTGGCTGTGTCCCCTCCATCCTCTGGGCCCCGTGGCGCCTCCCTGGGGCTTTCAGTCTAGGGGAAGGACACACACACACACACACTTTCTCCAGAAGTTGAAAACAACAGTTTGCTGTTTAGTCCAGGTGTTGTGTTGTCCTGGGGGTGGTTTGGGGTGGTGCCTCCCTGGGTCACCCCTTCCCATTCTTGTCCTTGGGGCTCCTAAAGCTGATGTCCCCGCCAAGCCGAGAAGGCGCGCCGCTTCTCCTCTGACAACTTATCCATTCCCCAGAGATGTTATTTTTCTTTATTTGCGTCCTGTCTTCAGGAATCTAACACACCTACCGCCAGCCTGGCCGGCATCTTCCAGACACTCGGGGCACCTTTGGAGGTGGTCACAGTCCCCATCACCTCTCCCCATGTATAGCTGGCCCTGGGGCCCCATGTTCAGGTGCCTCTTTCTGAAGGAGACCCCAACCATCCTCCAGCTTGCGGTCCTGGTGGCCTCGGGAGTGGGGGTGGGGGGACCTCTGTGTGTGTCCTCCCCGGGTCGGCAGTGCAGACATGGGACCTGCAGCACAAGCCCCTCCCTGCAGCGCTGTCATGATCACGGGGTGCGGTATGCCTGGCGTCAGGCTCTGCAGCCACCCAGACCAGTACTGTCAGATCCAGGCATTTCGGCCCTCTCCATGCCAGATGTTTCCCTGGACTGGCCTGTGAATGTGACAGTGCAAGTGACCTGATTCTCGAAGCTCCAAAATCTCACTGATGTTGTCCACATAAATAACGCTCCAAGCACTGCAAGGGGAGGTGGCCTTGCTGCTGGACACCGACGCTGGGTTCAGCCTGAGTGGCTGCTGGCCTTGGGCTTCCTGCACACCCCTCTGCACTCAGCTTTGCTGATGCAGGCGGCCTGCGTCTGGGGGACCCTGGGCTGAGCAGGGCCGCCAGCAAGGGTTGGGTTGGGCTCCAGTCCCATAGCCTGTGGGGCCCGGGCCATGGAAGGGCTGCTGGCCGGGGGAGGGGCGGGGACTGCAGGGCAAGGGTGGGACAGTCTCCACTGTCCACTGCTCAGCTTGGTGGTCGTGGGGGTTCCGACTCGCAAGCATCCTGCAAGATTCGGAACTCGCTCTTCCCATTCTTTCCAGATCCTCCATGGAGGGGAGAGTAAGGCAGAGAATGCAGAAGGCACTTCGTGCCCGGTGCCTGTGATCTCCCAACTGTCTGTGTCCTCCCCACTGAAGAGGGGTCCAGGCAGGGTGCTCACCTGGACACCAGGTCCCCGGGCCAGGCCTCAGGGTGGGAGCACCTGCTCCTTTCTGACACCTTCTGCAGGGGATGGAATGGGTCCGCCCTGTGTGCAGGGACCTTTAGAACGCAGCTGGCCTGGGGGCATTTCTTTAACCGCGAATGCACGGTTCCTAACTTCCGGAATGCTTGCTCTAGCCAGTGCTGCCTTAGACCTATCTGGGTGGTTTTCCTGGTACAGTGCAGTCTATTCTCCAACCTCAGGGCCGACGGTGAACCCTGGTGTCAGAGGGGACCACATACCCTGGCCACTGTCACCCTGTTGTGCTCAGCTCCTGGGCGGTGTGAGGTAACAGCCAGCACATTGGAACTTGCGTACCTGGGAAGTAACTTATCTTTGTGGCCGGCCTGTCGAAGAAATGGATTTGGATCAATTGGACCTGAATCCCAGGATTATTGCTGCAGTTAAGAAAGGTATACTTCCTGACGTTTGGGTCAAGTAGATATGTGAAACGTACGGATGTGCGTATGCACAGTGCGCGTGGACAAGTTAACAGGGTCCTGTCCAAGTGCCCCCGCCCCAGGAAACCGATCCTCATCAGTAACTGATGCTGGAATGTGCTGCAGGTTTTTTTCAGTTGTATGTGTGTTTCACTGAGGACATTTTTAAAGTTAATTTTATTTTCATCAAAGGTAATACACGTTTATTGTCTAAAAAGTGAAATGGAACTGCTTAAACCCCTTATGAATCTTTTATCAATTTCTTGTGTTTTTGAATCTGGGTTTCTAAATACTGTGCTTATGTTGCTGTGTTCCGTTTGTCAGTGTCAGGAACTACTCAGAGTGCGTGTTACAGGGATGAGGGCTGGCTGACTTGTGCCCCGACTTCCTCCCCCCACAGTTGGAACACAGTTTGGGCCATTAGGGTTTTGACTGGGGACATAATGACTGCTGCTGAACTGGGAGGTTAAGACAGTTTCCTTCCTTGGACCATCTTTGTTATTTTCCCCCAGAGTTGGTAGTTGCCTCCTTTTTTCAAATGCTATGTTTTCTGTGTACATCTGACTTTTCCCACATTGTCCAGTATGTCCATCAAGTTCCAGTATCTTTTGTTTAAATGCTCAAAGGGCTGGACAGCTCACCCATTCTGTCTCCTGGTGTGTCTGTCCCCAGCTACCCTGCACCAGCTGGCGTTCTGAGACTCCCTTCCCTGTCCCCTGTCTCCTGCGGCACGTGATGGGGAAGCTTCAATATTCAGATGCTCGTTGATCTAATAATGTAGAACCCTAAGTCTACGTGGAGGCCAGTGCTGCAACGTGGTGATATCCTACATGGGGACAGGGCCTTGGGGTCCTGCTCCCTCATCCTTGGCTCTTGGTTTTTTCTGGAGCCTATCAGTCATTTTCCTTTGTTCTCCCTTTCATCCAGTCTGTCCATCTGTCTTAATTGGCACATTCAGTACATATGTATTTAAGGTAATTCCTGATACGTGTGTTAACTCAGCCTGGTCACCAGTGGACTGTGCTCGGCTATTCTTCTTATTTCTTTTTGTGGTGGTGTCTGTCCTTTTCCGGCTTCTTCTGGATTGGTTGGATATATTTTTAGCATATTTTTTCTTTCTACTAGTTTGAAACTGATGTACTTATCCAAGCCCAAAATTAATTTATCCACTCTTCTCCCCAGATACCAGGCCTTTTGGACACATTGACTCTGTAACCCTCCCTACCCACCTTGCCCGCTCACTCATCTTTGCTGTTTGTCCACTGGCCATCCTGCCATCCCCACATCCCAGAGGTCTGGTACAGTGGACACGTTTGGAAGCCGGCTCAGCCTTCCTGCACTGCCCCCCCATGCATGGCCCTCACTCTGCCCTGGGATCATCCTGTAGGTTTGCCTTCCGTGTAGGCCTGACCGGCCACAGAAACCCCCTTTCTGGACAGATGTTTCTGGGGTGTGAAAGTGGGCGGCAGCCACTGCTCTGAGCACCTGGGGGAGGCCCCTCCTGCTCTGAGGCTCCTGCCACTACAGCTGTGAGGTGGGGCTCCCCAGGCCCCTTCCCTCCCCACTGTCCTCATCACACTCCAGCCGGGGGCTCCCACAGCTTCAGGGAGTGGACCGACTGGGCTCCGGTTGGAAGACTGTTCCTGCAAACACCGTTGTCGTTGCCGTGTGGCCTCGCGGTACCATAGTCTGAGCTTTGCCCTGGAATTTCTTTGTTCAATTTCAGCCAAACTGAAATCGATAAAGGAGGTTTTGCATTTTTCTGGCCCGGACCTGCAGAGACTGACCAGCCTGTCCAGCCTGGACGTGAAGCACTTGCTGAGAGCGGCCTCCTCACGCCTGCGGGGAGGCGGCGTCCTCACAGGTAGGCAGGGGGGCGTCTGCTCTGCCCTGGCGCCTGGTGCGAGTAACCGCAGGGCCAGGACACAGCGTCGGGGAGACACCTATGGGGGGGGGGAGCAGCCCTGGGGGCCTTGCTCTGGGGGCTACTTCTCGGCCGAGAGGGAGGCCAGGCCGCGGGGGCGGGAAGCAGGGCTGAGCCCCGCCGCGCCTCCCGGCAGCGCTGCAGCTGTGCGAGCGGGAGGGGGGGCTCCCCGCGCGGCCCCGGCGCCTGAGCCTCGGCTGCCCCGTGCTGGACCGGCTCCTCCGCGGCGGCCTGCCCCTGGACGGCGTCACCGAGCTGGCCGGCCTCAGCTCCGCCGGGAAGACCCAGCTGGCCCTGCAGCTCTGCCTGACGGTGCAGTTCCCGCCGCGCCACGGGGGCCTGGACGCAGGTGAGTGGCCGTGCGGGGCCGCCCCCGGGGCCCTCCCCAGGCACATCCTTCCCCCCACTTTGCCCGGATCCCACCCCCGGGCAGGGGCCTGACGCCACCGGCACTGCCGCCTGCGCGGTCCCCTGCCCCGGGCTGGCCACGACGTCCCCGTGACCCTGGCAGGGCAGAAACCGGGATAAGCAGTGTTTTATTCCCCCCTGGGGAGGGGGCTTGCAGGCTGCCGCCCTGGCCGCGCCCCTTGCATCGTGTCGTGGGGGTGACACGGGCCACATGGCACAGGGACGTTTCTAGTACCCACGTGGGCCACTCGAGCGGTAAAAATTTCAATTGGTTTTTACTAAACGGAGGTAACGGAGCGACCGTGATGCTGCCTGGTAGCCCCTCCGGGCCCCAGAGCCCACCCTGGACAGGCCTGTGGTGCGGCCCCCACGGGGCGCTGGTCCCGAGGCCCCCGCTTCCCACCGGCTCCCGGAGCTCCGAGGGGTAGGGCCGGCGCCACCACGGGCAGGGGTGTTGCTCCCAGCGGGCCTGAGGGCGGGGGAGCTGGCACTGGCTGCGCTTGGCCTCGGAAGCGGGTCACCCCCCCAACCCCCATGGAAGAGCCTGGAAGAGCCGCAGTGATGCCCCATGGGGGATGCAGCGCAGTCTTAACCCGGAGGCTCTCCCAGCCAGGCCACCTGCGCTTCCCTCCCTATTCATTCTAGAACATCTTGTGGCCCCAGGAGAAACCGCCCCCAGCTTGGCCCCCTGGCGGCACCGCCTCCCCCCCCACCTCCTGTTCTGGAAGACTCAGTGGGACCCTACAGTGAGCTGTGGCCTCCCCGCAAGGCTCACTGTTGGAACCCACGTCGTCCTTCCCTCCTCCTCACGGCCGACGCTTCTCTGATGTGTGTCCAGGGCCCGTTTGCTCGCCCTTTCGTCCATCCATGGGCGTCTGGCTGGCTCACCCCTCTCTGAGCGCGGGGGTCCGAGGCTCTTGGAGCGCGTGCACGCCCGACTTGACCGGAGCCACCCTCGCGGGTGGGAGGCGGTGCCACTGTGGGCTTGATTTGCACTTCCGGGCGACGGAGGGTGTTGGGCATCTCCTCGCGGCCCACTGAGCACCCGCACGGCCCCTGCAGGGACGCGTCCGCTCAGCTCCTCTGCCGGGTTCGGACGGGGCTGTCGTTTGTGGTTGAGCTGTAAGAACTTCTGTAACGTGGGTGCGAGGCTCTTACCGGATGTGGAATTTACAGCGTCTCCTCTTCTGTGGATGGTCTTCATTTTCTCGATGGTACCATTTTGATCAAGTCCAGCTTCTCCCTCTCCCTGTGCTCGCTTGTGCTGTTTGTCAAATCCGAGAATCCAGTGCCGAATCCGAGGGCATGAAGGTTTACCAGCTCTTCTCCGCAGCTTGTGGGCATCGGCTCTGGCGTCAGGTGTGCGGCCCGTGAGGACGGGCCGGTGTGCGGTGACCCGGCTGTCCCGCGCCGTTTGCTGGAGGCCATTCTCTTGCTGAGTTGTCCTGGCACCTTGGTTGAAAACCAGTTGCCACAGATATTAGGGTTTGTCTCGGAGGGTCCCCACTTCTTTCTGGCTGCAGACTCGGGGCCCTCTGGCGCGGGGACCCAGGCCATGGCCAGGCTGCTGCCCCACAACATTCAGGCTTCCAGGGACATGTGGCCCATTGTTTGCTTACCGGCTCCTCCAGTCACACGAACCCGAACCCATGGTTACCACCTCGGAGCCAGGAATGGCAGGGGGAGCCTTGAAAGGAGCGCCTCGGGAACCTGCGCTCCCGGAAGCCTCAGCGGCATGTCCCCGCGCGCAGGAGGCCCATTCCCAGCAGCCTAGGCCTTGATGACTCCGCTCCCCTCCACTGGGGCAGGCCCACGGGGTGGCGTCCTGGCAGCGAGGGGCAGTGTTGGCACAGCGGGCCCTTTGCCTTCCCAGGGGCCATGTACATCTGCACGGAAGACGTCTTCCCAAACCTGCGCCTGCAGCAGCTCATCGCGCAGCAGCGGCGCCTGCGGACAGACGTTCCGGGAGAGGTGATCAGCAGGATAAAATTCAGCAACCAGATCTTCATCGAGCACGTGGCCGACGTGGTGAGTGTCCTCTCGGCCTCGGTTCCGAGGGGAGGTCGGTTAGGGGCCAGTGGACGGGGCCACCAGGACAGGGGAGCAAAGGCGCAGATGCCAGTACACGTGTGCCACACGTTCGATCCCTGTGATCTGGTGCCTAAAACCCATCCTGTAGATCTGTCACCCACACAAGGAGGTCCAGCGTGCCACTTCCTGTCCCTAACAGCACCCGAGACCCCTTAAAGGCGGCAGCTGCAGGGAGCACCCCCCGCTGCCTCCCACTTCCCCAGCCTGTGGTGCCCCCTGCCCAGGGGAGGCCAGGACCTGCTGTCCAGGCCACCGTCCCAGCGAGAGCAGCCTGTGTTGGGTTTTACTTCTGCCTCTGACGGAGCAGAAAGGTGCCTGTCAGGGCACAGAGCACCCCTCTCCCTGGCCAGGGCCTAGTAAGCCCCCAACGAGCCCCTCAGAGGGCCGGCTGCCACCTAGCCCCACCACTCGGGGGACAGACCTGGAAGGACCACCAGGGGACGCAGGCCGCGGCCTGGCCAGCCTAGAGCGTTATTAGGTGGAGAGACAAACAGGGAGGGGGGAGGGAGAGTACAGCAGCACGCCCAGAGCAAGGCCTCTCCACCCCACCTGGCGCCCCCGGACCAGAGCCCCGGCAGGCAGCGCCCCCAGATCCTGGCGGGCCTTCCTCCCACTTAAGGATTGTTATAAAAATACCAAGTAAAAGATACAGCGTATAAACTTTTAATTTTTAAAAAATTTACAATGAAACATTATCACACAGCTTGGGGAGGTATGCGGTAGGGTGCGGCACCCAGGGCCCGCAGCCACGGCCTCTTCCCCGGGGGCTCGGGACACAGATGGCCGGGAGGGAGGCCGCGCCCACCCCGTCCTCCTGTGGGACCGGATGTGGCCACGGCTCTGCAAGCGACACGTGTCCCGATGAGCAGCGTGGTTAGTAGTACAGTGTGCTCCGTGGCACGGACACGGGAAGGCGAGGTTAGTGCTGCAGGCTCCCAGCCCCTCGGCCCTCCAGCCTCGGCGACGGTCCCCTGGCTGTTCACACGAGCAGCGTTGTCCCGCCTCTTCCAGGGCTGGGTGTGGCTTCACTGCGAGAAAAGCCGCGGTGACCCTGGGGCCTCTCGGGTTGTTCTGGCCCCACAGTGAAGCCCCCAGGCGCCCCCCCCCCCCCCGAGCTGCCCGCGGGGACGGGGGGACTCACATTACTGCTGGCATCCTCGAGGCCGCTGCTACTGCTGTCATTTTCCACAAAGAGAGGCTCCACTGGAGACGCCCTGGAGATGGAAGCACAGGACCGGGTTTCACTCAGGGAGGGACAGCCACGCTATGGTCACCCGGCCCCGCTGGGGCACAGCCGGGAGTCTTCACAGTAGAGGCAGCCCCTGCCCAGCTGCCTCCACCTCCCACCACTGGGGTGTAGGAGGGGGTGGGGTGGGGGGTCAGGGCCCAGCATGGGGCCCCCGGGGAGGAAGGCCCGGTCACAGTGATGGCCTCATGGAGGCAGGGGTGTGTCAGCCCCACTGGGGACTGGGGAGAAACTGGACAGATGCGAGGTGTCCCTCAGGCGCAGGGCAGGGGGAGCCGTGGTGGCACAGCCGGTGACGGCCATCTCCCCGTGGTTTCCAGGACTCCCTGCTGGAGTGTGTGAGGGAGAAGGTGCCCGTGCTGCTGTCCCGGGGGATGGCCCGTCTGGTGGTCATCGACTCCGTGGCGGCCCCATTCCGCTGTGAGTTTGATGGCCCAGCCTTGGTCCCCAGGGCTAGGCATCTGCAGGCCCTGGGAGCCGCCCTGCGCCGGCTGAGCTGTGCCTTCCAGAGCCCAGTGCTGTGCATCAACCAGGTGGGGGCCCCACCACCACCCCCAGACTGCAGGCCTCCTCCATTTATTCTTTAGGGAAGCAGCTGGGGGGTGGAGTGGGGGGACAATGGGGTCCCTGCTGCAGCTGACCCTGGTCTGCACGTTCCAGGTGACAGAGGCCACAGAGGAGCAGGGCACAGCACCCCGGCCACACGGGTGAGCAGGGCCCACCCCCTGGACAGGACGGCGCAGGGGGTGCCGGGACCCCGCGGCTTTGAGTCGTGGCTGGGCCTGTTTTCTCTCTCAGGCTCCGGGACGAGCGGGTTTCTCCAGCCCTCGGAATGACCTGGTCCAACCAGCTCCTCATGAGGTTGATGGTCCACCGGCGCCGCCCCGGGGACGAGGCCGTCACCCCAGCCGGCCCCCCTGACCGCACCCTGAGCGTGGTCTTCGCCCCTCACCTGCCGCCCTCCTCCTGTTCCTACACAGTCAACGCTGAGGGAGTGCGAGGGACCCCGGGGACCGAGTCCTACTGACACGGTCCCAGATGCCGGCCAAGCCTGCCCTGTCTGCGGGCACAGGACTGGCATCCCGACTCCGCACACCCATCACCGGGTCAGGGGCTGCTCGAGGGTGTCATCTGCACCTCAACGGCAGGAAGGCAGTGAGCACAGAGGAGCCGCCCGACGTGGCCTCCACGCAGCCTCCACACAGGCAGGGCCACGTCCACGCTCGTGCTGCACCGCGCTGCCTGGCACAGCGGGCCCCGGGCCGCTTCACCACAGCCTGCTCTGTGCCAGGCTCTGCCCTAAGTAACTCCATGTTGGTGTGGTCTTCACAGCCCCTGGGGACCGGTACACTTACGATCCTTGCTCTCAGGGAAACTGAGGCACAGAACAGCTAAGCAACTTGACCAACCTCCCACAACTCTACAAGCCAGACACTGAGCCCCGGGGCTGGTGCCAGGAAGGCAGGCCCACGCCGGACCCATACCAGGGTGGAGGCACAGGTCCCTGTAACTGGGCACTCTTTCTGTTTGGATGTTTTCTAGAGCAGAAACATGGATTTGAAATGTCCACCCAGTTTTTAAAGTAGTCTGTGGCCCTCAAAAGGGTAAGAATGGCCGCTGTAAATAGAAAACAGGTTGTAATTTTATACAAGAGCCTTTCTGCAAGTGCACGGACTTTGCACCAAGAAATAAACCATTTATTTTTTAATAAAATACAAACAATCCCAAATTATTTTCTAGGCAGATCACACTAACAGTAAGAGAACTATAACTATAGCCCAAGACAGCGTGTACACAACAGATGGGCCTCCCCCGGGGGGCACGTACGCACGCCAGCACTCGGTGGGGGCCACCCTGCCCACCCACCACAGAGGGACGCCCCTGCAGCAGGGCGGTCCCAGTGACAGAGGGCCTGGGCTCCCAGCCCCGCACAGCCCCACGCCTGCACCATCCCCTCCACCCCACGCACTCCTCACAGCCCTGGGTACCCCCTACGGTGGGGACAGGGTGGAAGACAGCCTGTCTCTAGGACTGCCCCAGTCACACGTGTGATGCCTTCTGCCCTGACCAGACTCCCTCAGCTGACTGGAGCCTCACCCTTGGCAGGTGCGATCACGCACCACCGTATAGTTTCCAGAAGCCTGACGACCATCCAGTGCACTACTCAGAAAGAAGTGCAAGTAGAAACATCAGAATACAGCCGCATCTATGCAATGTGCTTCCCCAGAACATTCTATAAAGTTAGGACTATGAGCGATATCTTCTATAAACTGTAAACTATATATTTTTAGCAATATTTATACGTTACCATAAACACTGAATTTCTCATTACATGATATTCTTAGCAGCTTTCTGAACAAATGACAATTTTTTTTAACTCCAAGACATCAATGACTCCAACACTGCAAACACCGAGTGAGCGGCCCAGAAACAGCCCACTGGCCCCGTCACTGAGCCCCGCTGAGTGAGCACACCTCAGGCTGCCGGGTCCAGCACCTTGGGAAGAGCTGGAAGGGTCGGAAGGCCCGGCCCTCCACAGCCTCCACCTCCCACGGAGGCCCACGGAGGGCTCTGCACACGGTGCAACCCCGGTCCACTCCCCGTCTGGCCTGTGGCCACGGCCTGGAACCACAGGCACTAGGTACCAAGGGGGGCTGGCGCTCCAAGGGTCCCCTCCCCCAGAAAGGAAAGCACGCTGCCCGCACTACTCCCTCCGAGAACGTGAACATGCACACTTGAATGAAGCAGTGACAACCGGGCTCCTGTTTTGTCCAAGTTCAGAAAGCACAGATCTGCAGGCAGCGTCCCGGGGGCAGGAAGGTTTCTTGCGGGCTGGGTCTGGGCTGGGTCTAAAGGAGGCCGCTGGCGCCCTCAGAGAGGCAAGGCCAACAAAGGCCTGCCCGTACCCCCTGGGGCCCAACATGAAATCCTATTCTCACCCCGTGTTCATCCTTCCCAAACGCCCTGTTCCTCCAGAGAGAAGCGTCAGTAAGGGAACCTGGCTAGGTTTCCGACGTACTGGATCAGCTTCGTGGCACGAGAGAGCACTTCTGACGGCGGGGGCGGTGGGACGGGGGTTGGGGAAGGATGACCCGACATGGGGCAGCTTCCAGCCAGCCCCCCCAGCGCTCCCAGCGGCCTCCACACCCAGACAGGACTGCAGAGCGCACAGTGCCTCTGCGGGGACATGCTGTGCGCTTCTTTCCTCGGGTGTCTCCCGATCCACCCCATGTGCAGACCAGCCCTGGACAGCATTTACAAAGTCAGTTCCTCGTCCACCAGAAGCTGCAAATTGGGACGGTCGGGCGCTGAGCAAAGAGGCACGGCCACAGAGGCCACGGGCAAGACCCACAGGCACCTGTCTCTGGGTGCCACCAACCCCCTCGTCATCTGCTCGGGATTTTCTAAAGCTACCAGCTTGACTCACACATCTATTGAGGGGCAGGGCTGCAGCGTACGCTGGGCAATGTTTCCATCAAAACCTACCCCATGTTGACAAAGAAAACCTTTTTCAACATAAAACCTGCATCTCTACATGCTCAGCATTCAGGGACCAACAGGGGGGAAAAGGGGCTCCGAAGGGGCAGGCCTGGGAGCCCACGGGGCGTCTGGCAAGGCACGTGGATGTGCCACACTGCAGGAGTGGGGACCCGGTGGGGACCCAGACCCACCAGCATGTTACCCATCTCCCCCGCTTCTTAGCACCCCCCCTCTCAATTCCAGGCAGCTCTGCCACAGATCATCAGATGCTTATTCTGAAAGGATGCAGCGTAAGGTTCCAGAGTCTTAGGTTACAGCCTTAGTATACATTAACACGCACAACAGATTCCGGTGTAGTCCGTGAGCAGCGGCCCATTCCAAACGTGGGGAAGCCAGCTGCCAGCGCCACATCGGCCTCCCTGACCGCCAGGCCTGGCCGGTCTCACGCTCCTGCTCCGGCAGCTCCTGGTCGCTAGGACTGCAGACAGCTTACCAGAATTCGGGGCAGGCCTCCAGGAGGCGAGGCGGTGGAGGATCACTATCTAGAGAAGCAAGTGACCCAGGTGGTGGGTCCCCTGCAGTTAGGGGAGGGGGCTCACTCAGCAAAGCTTTGAGGGCTCAGTGCTCCATTAGTCTCGGGGATTTTATCTAGCTCAGCCTCGACCCTCAGCGGGCCAGCTCAGTGTTGCTGGCACTCAGAGCACGAGAGTCTGCCAGACAATTATTTCGTTCCTGCGTGAAAAAACAAAGGAAAAATTATACTTAACCAGTACTCCAAAGGACGCTGGCTTCAAGTGGCTCCGAGCTAACAATAGTGGGAGTCCTGACCATTGCGTGCAGGGGGCCACCCCCGAGGGGGGTGGAGGGAGGACTGAGTCAATCCCACACCTTTTAAGACAAGACGCCTCTTTACTGTTGTCACCAGGCGCATCCAAGCGCACTGCCCAGACACTACCTGCACCTCCCGTGTCACCAAGGGCCTGGCAACAAGCACCTTGGGAACGGCCACCTCCTAAGGTCCTGGGGAGGAGAAGGGAGGCCCGCGGCAGCCAGTGAGCGTCTGGGGTGAGCAGCAGCACCACGGCAGCTAAGACGTGCGACGGCCAGGGAGCCTGGTCACCAGTGGACGAGCACTAACTGCCAAGTCAGAAGGTTCTCTGTGCCCTAAGTTCAGCTGCCTGGTCTGCTGGGCACACTGGGCCACACCCGACAGCCACATGAGACATTGAGAAAAAACGGAAAATTAAAAGGCCCTTCCCGACAAAGAAGGTGCCAGCAGTTTTAAATGGGAAGGTGACAGGTTTGTGCAAGCCTTGGGACTGCTAAAAAAAAAAGTGCTAAACATTGGATGTAAAAGTGACAATGCATCAGTTACTCACATTAGTAAAGTTCTAACAGTCTTAAAACATTGAACAGTTTGACAAGACAATGAATTAGTTACAAACTTACCAGAGGCTGAGATCAGTTAATACACATGAGGTGGCCAAGTTTTGACATTAGCAGAATATTTAAATTTTAACTAGCTTAAGCAAACTAAAGATCAATAATTAATAGACTGAGAATGTTTACAACATGTACGTTCCCATAATTCATGGAATCAAATTAACACAGATTCCGGAAATACCACCATGATCCCTCTTTGTCTGCAACTCCTAACTACTGTGTTCCTAAGGCCCCCCAAAGTGGCAGCAACGCCCGGGAAGGGCCTGCGGCCGCCCAGTTAGCCCAGGCTGGGACGTCAGGGGCACGGAGTGGGGCAGGGCTCCTTACTTGGAAATGGTCTTCAGCGGCCTTGCCACCCACGTTAAGGACATTCAGAGAACTGGCACGCTTCATGCTGCAACCAGGGCAGTGGACATGCAAAAGGACAAACCAGCAGCACATCAGTGACCCGGGAGCAGGAAACAGCAAACCACCCCCCTTGAAAGGAGCTGTCACCGCGGGGGGCCCCTGGAGCCCTCCCTCACGGAGAGCGGGCCTTCCTCTCGCCCCAACTGGGGCGTCTGCCAACTGCACAGACGCCCTGGGTCCATCCATAAAGCCCAGGAGAAAAAAAGCAGCTTCTCTGCATCTTTCTCAGCAAAGCATTTTTCTTAAATACTACGTGTAAATTCAGTGTTGTCATGCTCTCAGGCTTTGAAGCCCGGCTCCCGTGGGAGGCAAGCAGCTCTGCCGGGCACAGCGTGCGTCTGCAGGGGGTCGGGTCGGTTGTAAGAAGGGAGCCTGGAGCCCCTCCAAAACCCAACACTCACCCCAAGTGACCGTGGAAAACAGCCACACTCGACACTCAGCGTTAAGATCAGATACATACATATACGCTTGTGTACTTTACGTACTGTTCAATATTAAAAGTAAAAATAATTTTTTATTAGCCAAATAAACTCAGCAGCTTTCTCTGCTTAGAAACCAAAATCTAAAACAAATTCCATGGCTTTACATTTAAGGAAATGTAGTGATTTAAATGTCTATTTGTTTTTTTCTCCATTCTCCACTTTTCTCCATTGACACCTTTAAAATACTTATGAAATACCCTGCAAATAACCTAAAACCTAAGCTTAAAATTATGGGCAGCTGTAAAGTTACTATCATCACTTACTGCCACCATGGATGTCCTCAAACAGAAAATCTCTGCTTTTAAAGTTAAATAGCTGATATTAAGGGTTATTTTGAAATATTTCCAACCAGGAACTGTAATAATGACTTTGAACGACCTACGACACAAGTAGTGCACACTACTATTTGCTCTGTGAGTTGAAGGCATGGCTGTGAGGCTGAAGCACAGGTGTGAAGGGTTAGCACAACCAGACACACATAAAAAAACGCTCCAGTTATGTGGATGAAGGCCCAGGTCATGACTCACGTGCCCACCAGCGCCACAGGCACAGCGCCCAGCAAGGGCAGGTACTTACCAAGTTCTCACTGATGAAACTACACCAGAAGCAAAGACCTTAATATAGTTAACCTCAAGTAAAACTCACTCCCCAGATCCCCCAACCAGGACAAGCCCTGGAGCCCCACTTAAGTGCTGCTAGAATTCTCTACATAAGCATTTACTCAACAAGAGATAAAATCAAACCAAATCACATTGGTACACTTCATCTTTCTGTTATTTAAGTGGCCGATGGACGAGCTATACAGTGCTCTTCCTCAAGCTCTCTTTTCCTTATAAGACGAAAGTAACAACAATCTGACTCCTGCCAGCAAGTGTCCCCTTGGCCCCGCATGATGCATCCACCCTCTTCTCTTAAACCGTGGTGCACAAAACAGGACGCCCAGTTCAGAGAGTCTCAAAATGTGGTCCCAGGCCAAAACCGCTGCAGGTACTAGCCGGGAACCAGCTAGAAAGGCTGATGGGGGGGGGGGGGGGGGGGTGCGTGCAGACCCACTGCACCATAAACTGAGGGCTGGGGCCTGGCAGTCTGTGTTCAAACCCCCAGAGATGCTGATGCTCAGGTCTGAGAAACACTGGTTCAGTTAGTAAACGCAGTTACTCCTACCTGGACAGAGGATTCAGTATTTTATGGGATAAAACTTCTAAAGCCATTTAAGTTTCCATCAAGTTCAGGAGATACCATTTCAAAGACCATACACGACCCCTGTGTGTGCACATGGGTAGCCAGGCTGGTGGTGCTCCTTGCACCGTGGCTCACACCACACCGTGAAGCACCTGCACTGCTTCATCATGGCCGAGCCAGAAGGCTCGGGAAGGAGGGGAACACTTCCAAGCTCTGTCATGTGGGAAGAAGGCCCATGTCACAGGACTTAGTGCCAGAACTGGAGTCTGCATTTAAAAAGCTTCAAAACCTCCTGAACCTCCACCAGCCAGTGCGTTTGCCCTGGAGGAGCCAAATACTGGCGTGTGGAAAGCGCTGGGATGTATGAGCCACTTGTGTTCATCAGACCCATCCCAGGAACGTCAACTAAGTGAGTGCTCAACAGTCTGTGCAGATCCTTGTAACACAGCAAAGAAAAAGCTTACTCTTTCAAAATTCGGTGAGACAGATAGTCAACTATCATTTAGTTCTATAAATATTTTAAAACAGGCACTTTATCCCCAAAGCAATTTAAAACCTGCTTCCCTGGCACGTTGGTCTGTAGGGTCGCCAGCTTTGGTGCCGACAGCAGGACAGAACGGCAGGCTTCTGCTCAGCCCCACATCTTTCCAGAAGCCCCAACTGGCTTCCAACACTGCATCTTCCAGGTAGTTTCACAACAAACACGTGTGGAGCTCAACAAACTTCCTCCACAGAAATGGGCTTGTAAAACATTTTTGAGAAGCAGGGTGACAGCCATCAAACTGCTCATCCTGCCTCACAAGCCATCACAAAATGTGTGCACCCAGCAGCACAGACTCCTGGGAGCACAGAGCGGACAGCAGACGCAGGCCTCTGCTCCCCAGCTGGGGGGCTCCAGAGCTCTCGGGAGTTATGCCTTCACTGACAGACAAGAACAGGACTGGACGTCCCTCAAAATTAACAAAGAAAGCTTCTGGAAAAGCCCCTAAACGCCGAGTCTCTAGCACATCGCGTGAAGGGACCCTGCCTGCCAGGCCCGGCAGTGGGAGACTTCGTACCACAGAAGGGGAAGTGGAGTCACTTGTATAAGAGTTTCACTTCGACTCAATCCTGACCAAGTAGGCACCACTTAGGAATTCAGAGTCTCAGAACAGCTGACCAAACAGTGCCTCTGTGGGAAATGCATCCAAAACAAGATGCTGTTTACACCAGAAATAGCCCAGAAGCGGGGGCAGATGTCAGCACTCCGGCCCACCCAGCAAAGAGCAAAATGCCTCAGAATCAAACTCCTTTGACTTCAATGTTATTGTTCAAAAGACGGTAAGACTCAGGAGTGAACCTTTCTTAAAACGTGTGGAAAATCTGTTTTTTTAATCCCCTAAAGAAACTCCTTCTACTAAAGTCCTGAAACGGTGATCCTTCTATTTAAAACCTTTTTTCTCCCTAAGTCAATACCTGTAGGAGCCCATATACTCCTAGCTAGTGTTTGTTTTAAAAGGATTTCAAAACCCAATTTTTAAAGGATTTAGACTAATACCAATTTTTAAAAATAACGCCTATCTCAACGAGTGAGTGTGCTCAGTGTTTTCACGTGACGCCCCCAACATGTCGCTGCTAAGAAAGACTCTCGGAACACACCATCAAATCACAGAATTTCTCAGGTTTCCTTGGAAGGCCCCCGCCCTCCTAGCCTCTCCACAGGAAGTCCCACAGTTCCTCCTTAGCCTGTCCTGGGAGGCCGAGGACGTGAGGACGTGGGCCGTGGGCCCAGGGCTGGCGGGAGGAGCCCAGGGACCACTGGGGGAGGAAGGGCCATCAGGCAGGGCGGTCAGCAGGGGCCGCAGATAATTACCCGGGGTTCTTTGGCTCACTCTCTCGAGAACTTCCTCCCTTCAGCTTCCTAACCAGCTTCTCACTGCTGCGTCTAATTGAAGCTCGGAGTTTGCTAAAGGAGCCACTGCGCTTTAAAGATCCAGTGCCATCCTGAAAGAAACGTGAACACATGTGAAACTGCAGAGTCCTCTCCCGGCCTCCCAAGAGGCAAAGCTGATGAAAACAATTCACATCACGGTTGACCTACTTGCCTGTGACTTGCTGGCAGTACGGTTGCTACAGAAATTACCAGTTTGCCACGCATATAAATACACTTTAAATAGAAATCTATCCATTTTAAATTTCAGTCAAGATAATCTATGAGCATAAAAACCTCTAAACATGAAGAAGTTCAAATAAAAAATAACATTCCCCAAAATTATATCGCTGCTTTGAAACAAAAGGTAACACAAAAAGAAGTCCCAAGGGCTGCTTCTTGGAAGATCACCAAAACCAAGTTCCATGTTTAATAAAAACAAGCATCTGGTCCACGTAACAGCACTGGACCCAAACCATTGAGATCTGACACAGACCACTTAACACTTCTGTGTACATGCAGTACTTAGATATACTGCTTCTTCAATAAATGTTATTATTTTTTTAAAAAAACTATCATTTATTTAAGTATTCTCTGTACCCAATGTGGGGCTTACACTCATGACCCCGAGATTAAGAGCCATACGCTCTTTGGACTGAGCCAGCCAGGCGCCCCTTCCATAAATTTTAAAAAGCAGTTTTATCTAATGTTGACTGTAAATGTGGTTGAAAAATTAAATAAAATGCTCATTCCATATGGTAACTAAAACCCCTAAGACACCTTGTGGAAGCACAGAAAAGTGTCCAGCTTTCCCCATAGTGTAAAAAAAAAAAACAAAAGTAAACCATGTGACAGTATCTGGATATGAAAACGAAAACCAGAGAGTGAAAAAACTGTGTCTGTAAGTAACTTTTATTCTCAGAATGAATCACTTAGTGAGATGAACAGCAACCCCATTCCCTGAAGGAGGATGCAATGCCGCATTCCATGGAAAGAGCAAGAAGTTCTAGGCAGACAGACACAAAGACACGGGTCAGTCGGAGTGAGTTTATTAGAAGTTAGAAAGACACAAATACACAAATCACTGAACACTTAAAGATTAGTGGAGAAAAGCAAAATTGCCAAAATTTCACAGAGACTACACAGCAAATGCTACTTGAGCGAGATCCTAGGGGAGCCCGGGGCCCGGGTGGCCTCGGCAGGCCTCGGAGCACGACGGGAGCAGCACATGCCCTACTGTTACAGCCTAACTAGTGTCAACGGTCATGCCACTGCATTAACACCTGCGGGAGACTTCTAACTACCTCTTATCAAAGTGAACAACTAATCGCTCTTAATTTTTAATCTCATGTATCACACAGTAAATGGTTTTTATTAACACAGTTTATATTACTAAGTACATATCTGGCAAAGCTACATGTATACAGAGATAAGGAACCCCCCAAAAAGGACAGCAGCACCGAAAGGAATGGCCAGTCACAGAGAGGTGGAGCTCTGACAAGAATCCTAGGGGATTGCTAAACACAGCAGTCAGCACTGGAGAGAGAAGTAAAGCTGGAGGAGCCGCCCGTCATGCAGGAGACAGTGTGAGCGCCACATAAGGCAGCTAGGCCTGTCAGACAGAAATGGAGAGAGAGAGAGCCCAGTGAAACCGTTGTGAGAACAGAGCCGGCCCCCACTGAACGCAGCGTGGCTTACAGTATTTCTAGGTCACAAATCTCAGCAGTGCTTTTAATCGCTTCAGTATTTGGGATTACCTTCTGCCCGCTTCTAGCAGCCCAGTACCAAGAGGCACTAGGCCGTATGGGATCTTTTACATTATCGAGACTATCACTCCTGTCATCAAAATAAAACCCAGCTTCACAGCACAGATTAGCACTGTGCTAGAAATCTCCGTGATACTTACTGTAATGAGGTTTTCCAGTAACTGTACATAAAGGAGATTCCACAATGAGAAACATTGACAGTGACCAAAAGAAAGTAGGAAGATGCCATTCATTCAACCTTTTTCAGAGATCCTTTTGTAACCCTAAACTATAAAGTTCTCTCTGAAATCAGGGAGGACTTTCTCTTAAGAGCACTAACAGTTTAAACATTTCAGAAACGTTAAGAAACCACTGACTTTAAAAGTCTTTAGCACATTTTAAACATGCAGTTGATAATCCAAAATAAGATTAATTATAGAAAATGGATTTCCACAGGCAGTAATGCACCCCGGGTCTCAGGAGAATGGAACCCCAGTGGTCTCGTACGAAGCCCCGGACAGCGGGGGACCGAGCCCCTGCCCGCTCTGACTCACCATGGGACGCTCAGCAAGTCATTTAACCAGCCCGAGCTTCATTTTTCTCATCTTTAAAATGGAAAAATAAAATTTGTTACCAACTCCCCACGAATGCTGGGAGGACAAGAAAACATAAGTTCTTGTTGCTCTTTTAGAAAAAGGACATTAAACTGTTATTTCCACAAATAGTACAACTCCTGCAGTTCAGTTCAGAATTTATTGCTACACTACAGCAGTGTTACAATATTCCTGTCTAGCCACTCAGCAGACCATGGGAGGGAGTGAATTCAGATTCCAGAGGTACTTCTGTTAAACACACACCCACGCTATCCCTACCCAATCCCTCACCCTTGCAGCAGGAGGCACACAGGAGCTGGGCTGCCCACCTCCTTGCACTTGCTCTTGAGAGCCAGCGAGAACCAATGGGGAGGACAGTGGAAACCCACCCCGAGTCCCAGTGGATTTCTATGCAGTAAAGGATGGAGAGTTGGGAGGTGATCTGTATTCTCTTTCAAAAACATCCTACTTCTTTATAATGCCATGAAAGAATACTTACATGAAAAAAGTGGGTTTCTGAACAGAAATGAATAGTATAGTGCACTGCCTAAGAAATGTACAGCAGTAATTATTATCTATAGATTCAGGTGATTTGTTGTTTCTTTCTCTTTGTTATAGTCTAATTGTCTTTCTAATACAATTTTTAAAAATAAAAATCTTTTTCTAATTAACAGCATGTACTATCCCATTCCTCAGTAATCTCAGGCAAGAGTTCAGTGTAGGGGGCGCAGGTGGGGCAGACTTCTTCTCAAGGACCCTGCAGGGAACTGGCAAGTCAGAAACAGAAAACAGAAAAGGAAGACTCCGGGTCCCCTTGGAATGGAAGACATGATGTTTCCCGGAGCCCTCAAGGAATGGCTGCAAATTCGATCCCCTTATAATAGTGCAGCCAGGGTTCCCATGTTGTCTGAGGGGCCCAGGCTCCAGGGTCAGGCAGATGCAGCGATGTGCAGAGGGTAAAGGGAATCCAATTCCGCCAGAAAGGACTCCTCTCCACATAGCATTTACATTTTTAGCAGGACCATAAGAGAGAACTCAGATTTATCTTGACAATGACTTCAGCTCTGTGTACTTTATACAAAAATAAGCTAGAGGTGGGCAGCCCGGGTGGCTGAGCAGTTAGGCGCCCCCTTCGGCCCAGGACGTGATCCTGGAGACCCGGGATCAAGTTCCATGTCAGGCTCCCTGCAGGGATCCTGCTTCGCCCTCTGCCTGTGTCTCTGCCTCTCTCTCTCTCTCTCTCATGAATAAATAAAATCTTTTTAAAAAAATAAGTAAGTTAAAGGAAGTTACATTTTCAAGAATTTTAATGGCAATCTTAATAGTATGTAATAGACCGGAATCACATTTCCCTAAGAATTTGATAAAAAATTTCATATGAATGATTACAGCATACCAGTAATCTTACTTTCTTCTATTTTAATAGCATGTAATCCTGTTCTGGACTGACCCAGACTTTTGATATCTCCAGGGAGCAATTAGAACCTAGGCTACCTTATATTTGACCACACTGCCCATCATTTTACGTTTATTTCTGAATGTTGGGAACAACCATGCCTACTCAGTCTCGTATAAACGGCTACGACAACAGAACGAGGCTGCCGAGCCTGAACCTGCCAGCCTCCATGCTGGAGGAGCACCTGCACAACACAGCAACACAATGCTTTTTCTTACGGTAGCAGTTTTTAAACTTTTTAAACAGCACTGAAACCTTTTTTAAAAAATCTAATGCATGGGCAGCCCAGATGGCTCAGTGGTTTAGCGCTGCCTGTAGCCCAGGGTGTGATCCTGGAGACCCACAATTGAGTCCCATGTCGGGCTCCCTGCATGGAGCCTGCTTCTCCCTCTGCCTGTGTCTGTTCCTTTCTCTCTCTCTCTCATGAATAAATAAATAAAATCTTTTTAAAAATATCTAATGCAGGGATCCCTGGGTGGCGCAGCGGTTTGGCGCCTGCCTTTGGCCCAGGGCGCGATCCTGGAGACCCGGGATCGAATCCCACATCGGGCTCCCGGTGCATGGAGCCTGCTTCTCCCTCTGCCTGTGTCTCTGCCTCTCTCTCTCTGTGACTATCATAAATAAAAATTAAAAAAAAAATTAAAAAAAAAAAAAAATCTAATGCAGAACTCCAATAAGATAAAACCTAGGTGGCATTTCTCATTATAAATATATCACAAGTTCTTAGAATAACAACATAAACCACCAAGAACAGTGAAGCCACCTTTAAAGCACCCACAATTTGAAATATGAAATTAACAGATGACAGTCTACCCCTGACACTAAACTCCCAATTTGCGCCTAGTGGATCTGGACTGCCTGAAAATCTTGCTGCTCTCAGGTAGTAAGCTGTTGCAGGTGTAAGACGTCTTAACCACATGCCCTGTCATCACAGGGACTTTTCACTCACACTGAGGGCCTGAAACACTAACTCTCACACCTGGACAGAGACTCATGGGGGGTGGGGTGGGGTGGGGGCTGTAGTGTATTAACATCTGAACTGAAGGTGGCACTTAAAATGGGCTCCTTTAACTGCATCTGCCTACACCTAAATCAGGATGATTTCAACAAAACCCTGGTGTGCATACTGCCTTTACTGCCTCTTCTTAAATAGTAACAGTATGCTTTGAAAATGAAATTCCACCCAAATGTCAGGAGAGCTCGCTACCACCTCCTCAGAACCTAAGAGCTGGGGACCTCCCGAGAAGGTGAAGGTGAGGGTGGACTGGGTCAGAGCAGAGGCCTCAGGGCGTGGCAGTGAGCACGTTCACCCACGAGGCTACCCCAAGGTACCCCAAGCAGCTCTTGAGTCACCTGCTGCTTGATCTCAGACTCTAAGTGAACCAAGGGCCCCTTCCACTGCTCACTGCAAATTTAGGAACTACTGTCCGGGATGACCGAAGATCTGGGATATAGATTCCTTCAGCCAGTGAGTGGACCACAACCCACTGACGAGGATGGATTTTGTCAAGGACGCAGAGCATATGGTGTCTAAAGCTCAAGTAAAAAGGTGTCCAAAGCCTGGGATGTGAACATCCTATGTGACAGCATATCCAAAGTGAGACAGGAAATGTGAAGTGGAAGGATGCCCATGTGCGCACTCAGAGGGGGGACCTTTCCTGCCCTCTGCATCTGTGACTCCACAGCAGGCTTGACAGGAAGCCGCCCACCAGCCCTACAAACTGGATGGAAAGCAGCTCTCCCTCATCCTTGAGTCCTAGTCTTGACGATGGGAACAGAACTCTACGTTGTCAATAATTTTATTATAGGATTTCACAGAAAGATTGACCTAGAAATACTGTCTCAAGAAAAAGTTCCTCCAGAACTTCGTTCAAGAGTATCAAAATCTGCGCCCTGGCTTCTACAGACTAAAGAAGGGACATGGCCCTCTACACAAGGCATGCAGGACGATAGGAATCGTGGGAGAGTACAGTACACAGTGTGGCCAGATGCGGACAAGAGAGGGCCTGGCCATCATCGCTTATGTGTTAGACTACTGCCCAATGGGGGAATGGTCAAAGCAGATGCTGATTGGTTGTCTTGGCACAGGAAACACCAAAGCAAGGCAGCTGCCAGATAAAGACAGTCAAAAAGATGCTCTCCCTGAAATTCTGGCCACTAACGTTACATAGAAAATGTCTATTGAGAATGTTCATCCTTACCAAGGCACTATAGCTCTAGAAAATCCCCAAAATAAATACATTCAAAAAGATAAAAGAATAGGAAACCCCAAGACTTCTATTTGGCAAAACATTTGCACAATTACAACTAATCAAACTGCATCTACTGCAACTTCCAAAAAAGAAAAAAATGGATTGTGTACACAATCCTGCATTCAACCTTTCCTGCTAAAAGCAAAGTTCCAAAGATATTAACTCAATGCACAAAAGTATTACCCTTGTGTGACCAACATTTGCTAGGAAAAATGTCCAGGAGGCCACACGCTCTTTGGAGACCACTGGATAAATAGCAGTGGTAGTAAGAATTTCCACAAAGGGAAACCAGTGAAACCCAGAGGTAGAGCCTGGCCAGGAGAGACATGTTCCAAACACGGGCACATGTTTGGTATCCAAAAACGTCTGGCAAAGGACTGTGAAGAGAGACTAGCCACGGGACCTCAGTGGGAAGGTGACACTCAGCACCGAGGTGCCACCAAGAATAGCAACCCCAACCTATTCTTCTCTAGAGACAAGCTCTGTTTGAAACATCACTTCCATTGAAGGAATTTAAATTAATTCTCAGAAAATCTACAGCAGCCTGGTCAGTGAAATTAGGAGCACTGGAGTTAGCAATGAAAATGGGTAAGTTAAAAAAGCGAGTTAGTTTTCTGCCAAACTAATCCTAATATCAAAACACAACCAGGTTATGGATTATGGCTCTAAACAACCAGGACACTCAATCAGCATTTAAGTGCTCCAAGTTAAGCCAAACAGCTTTCATGGGTTCCTACAGAAAAGGAAACGACCACTTCAAACGAGTAACAGACTTCATTATTAGCAGAAGATAAGAACTTACACAAAGCTTAATTTGTACTTAATTTGAGGAAAGGACAGTGTCTAGCACTAAGCCAGGAGGAACGTGTGGGACAGCACTCCTGCTGGGAGCCTGGCCCAGGCGGCCTCCGGGCAGCAGGCAAGCATCTGTGGGAGCAGGCCGGCAGCCGTGTACTGTACTTACCCCGTTCCACTCTACGCTCATACTCACTTCCTCCCCTCCATCAGGGCCGCTCTCGTACTTGACCACGTCCACAGTGAGGCTCTCGCGGCTCCTCCGCTTCTCCACGTTCTCAGGGTCATTCAGCACTTCAGCTACTCTCTGTTTGTGAACATTGTCAAGACCCTGAGCCAGGCAAGAGGGACAGGGTTTGATCCGTTAGAACTCAAGTTTGATTAAGGATTTCTAAGATGGCTCAGCTTCACCAGGGGGTAAAAAAACAACACACACAAAAAAAAGTCTTTAAACACTGGAGAGAAAAACTTGGAAGAGCGATTCGTGGAAATACACACTTACGACTCACGCATTTCACTCTTTGTGAAGTTGATCTGAAATTTTAAAAGACAACAAACATGGGTTCCAGTGGGTGAGATGCACACTTGGAAGTATTTAGAAGGAATTGTACCGACATACACAAACTTGAAATGCTCTACCCAAAACAGGACTGCTGGACAGAGAGGAGGGAGAGATGTGCCAGAGAGCAATGAAGCATTTACGGCAGAATCTGGGAGGCAGGCACGTGAGTGTGAAATTCCCTCAACTTCTCTGTTTGCGAGCGTCACAGTAAGATACTGGAAAACACCCAAACGCCCCCCTGTCAAGGAGTGAGGATAGCAGCAAGCTCTCCCCTCATTTCCGCAGAGATGGACCCACACACACTTGAGGCGCTACCACACAGCACAGCCTGCTGTCCGGGTGCGTTTCAGTTCTAATGACCCAGACGCAACATGTCCCATCTTCTAAGGGATCTCAACCCCAACAGCTCATGCAAATACTGCACCTGTACTGACTTTGACAGTTTCCTCTTCAAAAGGCACAAACCTCAAGCACATGATATGCTGCTGTGACTTTGACAGAAAGGCACCATTCCCAGTAAAGCACAGACAATCCCTTTCTTTAAATTTCCACAACTCCTGATTCCCCAGACTCAACTCGTTTGATACACATCATCCTGGCACTTTATTTTTTAAAGATTTTATTTATGAGGCACCTGGGTGGCTCAGTGGTTGAGTGTCTGCCTTCCACTCAGGTCGTGATCCCAGGGTTTTGGGATGTAGTCCCATATTGGGCTCCCTGCAGGGAGCCTGCTTCTCCCTCTGCCTATGTCTCTCCCTCTTTCTTTGTGTCTCTCACGAATTAAAAAAAAAAAAAAAGATTTATTTGAGAGAATGAGTGCACATGCAGGAGGAAGTGGAGAGAGCAGACTCCCCGCTGAGCAGGGAGCCAGATGTGGGGTTGTAAACCAGGACCCTGAGATCATGACCCCAAGCCCAAGGCAGATACTAACTGACTGAGGCATAAAAACACCTTTATCCTGGCACCTTAAAACAAAGCCTGGATTGTTAACACTACTCCTGAAGATGACTGGTCACAGCACTCTAGATCTAGGATGAGCACCAAGACCTCCTAAGCCACATTCCATCCTCAGGGGCGGCACACTCAGTGAGTGGCCCCACACAGCGAGACCCTCACACAGCAAAACCCCCAACAGGGCTCCCAATGCCTCAGGGAGGAATGATGGGACTTAAGAAAGGGGATCCTCTAGGAGGACAGCTGGGAGGCATTGTTGGTTCTAACTGCCGGTCTTCTTTCATCATTCTGCATGAACTCTTTTGAAAGAAAAGAATTATTAGGTATATATGGGTAATTTTAATTCCAGACAAAAAGTGGCCATAAACAAGCACATAATCGCCTACTATTCAGGAAGGGAGGGACGCCTGGGTGGCTCAGTGGTTGAGTGTCTGCCTTGGGCTCAGGGCGTGATCCCGGGATCCGGGATTGAGTCCCACATGGGGCTCCCTATGGGGAGCCTGCTTCTCCCTCTGCCTGTGTCTCTCATGAATAAATAAATAAATAAAAGGAAAGGAAAAAACTCACACCTGTCTCTCCAATCCTAAAAATATACAACAAGGGATGCCTGGGTGGCTCAGCGGTTGAGCATCTGCCTTTGGCTCAGGGCGTGATCCCAGAGTTCCTGGATGAATCTTACATTGGGCTCCCTGCATGGAGCCTGCTTCTCTCTGCCTGTGTCTCTACCCCTCTCTCTCTCTCTGCATCTCTCATGAATAAGTGAAATCTTTTAAAAATAAATTAATTAATTAAAATAAAATAAAAATATACAACAAAACCATGGGGGACCTGGGTGGTTCAGTGGTTGAGCATCTTCCTTCAGCTCAGTTCACGATCCTGGGATCAAGTCCCACATTGGGCTCCCTACAGAGAGCCTGCTTCTCCCTCTATGTCTCTGCCTCTCTGTGTCTCTCGTGAATAAATAAATAAAATCTTAAAACAAAACAACCCTAGTCTCTTTATATATATTTTTACCTATTTATACACATACACAGAGAGCAATACATTTACTCATTACTCTGAAATCTGCTCACTTATGCCTTTTCCATATTTCTTCACAAACATCATCTCAGTCTAACCAACACCTCTCAGTTGACGAGGAAAACGCTTCGGTAGCTCTGCATTGAACCTGAGGAGCCGCCACACTGCTGTCCACAGGGACCGCACCACCTGACATCTTCCCCCCGCAGTGCCCAGGACTTTCCATCGCTACCTCTCTCAGGTAGGTGTATGCAGCAGCACCTATGACTTTCTATCTGTTCTGGATTCCAGCCATTCTCCTGGGTGTGAGAGGGTATTCCGCTGTGGTCTGATTCACATTTCCCTCATGATTAAGGATGCCGAACACCTCATCATGTGCTTGTTCTGGGCATCTGGGTGCCACCCTCAGAGAAATGTCTACTCAGCTCCTTTGTTCACTTTTAAACTAGGAGATCCTTCTGTCTTTATATGTTCTAGATATCAGATCCTCATCAGCGGTGATTTGCAAGCACTTCCACCCATTTCTAAGGGTGTCTTCACTCTCTTGGTAGCGTCCCTGAATGCACAAACAGCTCTAATTTTGGTGAATCTAACTGATTCGGTTGGTTTTTCTTCTGCTGCTTATGCTTTTGGTGTCATAGCTACAGTCTTTTAAACAACATAATTTCCTTTGTGCAAACTAAAATATTAAATACTTTCTTCCTAAATCAAGCTTTTGATAAGTCACATAAAGGAGGAGTCATTACACTCAAAGTCTAAGAGGGGAGTTAAAAAGAGAAGGCAGGCCACTGACCTGTTTGCGGGACCTCATGGCTGCTTCTTCCAATGTTTCTGCAGCTTCAAATTTGCCTTGACGTCTGTAAAGTGCCCCAAGGTTTTTCAAAGTAGTTGTAACAGTTGGACTATAAGAAAACAAAGGATACAGAGAACTATTAAATACAAGTTTTAGAACTACTATCAATAACACTAAACACTATCCTCTAAAGCACTAACAGACTTATGTTTGCGAGAATTCTTTAAATTTCTTACACTGCTTCTTTTGACTGTAAATTCTAGTTTTTTCTTCCTCATTTTTTTCTTAAGCTGACTCCACACCCAGCAGGGAGCCAAACCCAGGGCTTGAACTCACGGCCTTAAGGATCGAGACCTGAGCTGAGATCAAGAGTCAGATGCTGGGAATCCCTGGGTGGCTCAGCGGTTTAGCACATGCCTTGGCCCAGGGCGTGATCTGGAGTCCCGGGATCGAGTCCCACATCGAGCTCCCTGCATGGAGCCTGCTTCTCCCTCTGCCTGTGTCTCTGCCCCCACCCCCATGTCTATCATGAATGAATAAATAAAATCTTAAAAAAAAAAAAGATGGTTCACTGCCTGAGCCCCCCCCCCCCCCCCCCCCCAGGAACTCCTCTAAAAATTTCTTCAATCCCAAAGGATGCCCTGCCTTGTCCCTCTCTGAAGCTTCCCTCTGCACGGCCAGTGGGATAGGCTCATGTCAACAGAGATGTCTGTGCTGGCTCTGTGTGGTGACCATCACAATTCCTCTGGAGGCAGAACTTACTATGTGTTGGACAGTAAACAGGACAAGGTGTTTCTGGTGTTGCTATTCACCTCCTGTCCTGTCCACAAGGAGAGGGAAGCAGAATGTGTGAGCGGGGTTGCAGGCAGAGAGTGAGTGTGCACAGGGATGGAGCACTTCTGCACCCCTGACAGCAGTCTCACTAAAAACCCAGAAATAAACCTACGTCCTTTCAGTACATATTAAGTCCTCAAAAGGCCACTCTTCTTGCTAATGATCATTGCTTAAGGTAGAGAAATAAAGAAGCTATGCCCTATGTCTGAGACAATTACACAGTAGTAGTAAAAATAAAGCCTATAAATTTCAGTTTTTATGGTAAGTGCTATGGGGAACCCAGAAGAGGGTTCAGATCATTTTCCTGAACAGATGACTGGTAAACTGGTCCTCTAGGTGGAGTTACAGTTAAGAAAGGGAAAAGTCCTCTGGGAAGGTGTTACAGTCAGGAGAGGAAACAGAGGTGTGGGCAGCAGAGGCTCACAGGGCCAGCAGCCAAGGACCTCATGCTGCCCTCTGCACACCCGGAGGCCCTGAGGGCTGCAAAGACGAGAGGTGCAGGGGAGGGTGAGGCTCACATTTGCAGAAGGCTGGCCTGCCTCCTGAGTCTGCTCGAAGGATGGTCGCCCTGAACACCACCTCCCTACTCAGTTACCCCTTCTCCTGATTTGGCAGTTAGCCTCAGGCAAAGTCGAGCTAATGGACAGAACTCAGATTTCATCCATGTTGCGGTGAGTTGCATACAGGTACATTACCTCCTCCACAAAGTTACAGGGTTTTGCCTGGAATCTGGGAGCCACATGGGACTATGCATGCGCACCACCTAAAGGAATTTTCCCTGCTCATTCACTCACAAGCTACCCATAAAGCACTAACACCTTCCAAGGCAGTTCTATTTCTTCAGATAAAAGGACATACCTATCAGGGCACCCAAGTGGCACAGTCGGTGAAGTGTCTGACTCCTGATTTCGGCTCAGGGTTGGGAGATTGAGTCCCGCATTGAGCTCTGGGATCTGCCCTCAGTGGGGAGTCTGCTTCCCCCTCTCTCCCTCCTCATCTGCCCCTCCCCCTGTTCACTTGCTCTCTTGCATTTTATCTAAAATAAACAAATAAAACCTTTAAAAAAAAAGAAAAAAAGACATACCTATCAACTTTGCAGGCTTTGTACCAACCGCCATACTCTCCAAAAGATGTCCCGTCCTTTTGCTTTCCCTAAATTATAACAAATGAGTCATTATCTTTAAAGCAATATATCAAAATCAGAAAATTTCTCAAAATAGTGTATTCTTACTTTGCATTCTTCTCTTTCTTCAGCGTGCATCCAAATGGGTTTATTTTCGTCTAGGGGAGAAAAAAATAACATACTATAAAATTGAAGCTTAATAGGGCACACTGAGTAGAGGCTGTCAAGTTTCAATGGTTGCAAGGTTTTTAGATGTTATTTCTTACAGCTTCAACAGAAGTAGTTCACAGTGGAGCCTAGGAGAGTAGAAGAAACAAACAGATGAGCGCTCACGTGCAGCGCTGTGAACAGAAGACACACTATCCAATGTACCTAGATAGGGCAGGCACTGTCAAAGAAGCTGACAAACGGGGCAGCCCCGGTGGCGCAGCAGTTCAGCACCGCCTGCAGCCCAGGATATGATCCTGGAGACCTGGGATTGAGTCCCGCGTCAAGCGCTCTGCATGGAGCCTGCTTCTCCCTCTGCCTGTGTCTCTGCCTCTCTCTCTCTCTGTCTCTATGAATAAATAAATAAAATCTTAAAAAAAAAAAAAAAAAGAAGCAGCTGACAAATGCTGTGGCCCCTACAATGAAACTTTTAATGCTAGAATCCTCACATATGCTTGGGAATGTTTAGAATTTGAAAATGCTATCATTAAACAAAAGTCTAAAAAAAAAAAGGGTAAGATGCAAGGAGCCAAAATAGAAAAAGATACTAATCAATATTCTCTTAAAGTCTCCTTAATTTTTAAGAACCTTAACCATGCCATTCCATCCAGTTTCTAGACAACCCTTGTACCCACACCATGGAGGATAAGCAATCACAAAAGTGAAGTTTCTGAAAATACTTTTATGACATGAAAAACGCTTGAGGTACAAGTATGAAGGAAAATAAGTATGTGGGACTATATATAAAGTATGGTTTTAAATATGTAAATTAATCAGCACAGAAGGAAGGAAAGACACTACGATCGCTAAAAGCTGTATCTGGGTGTTGAAATCATGGGTGTTTTTCATGTTCCATCTATGCATGAATTTTCAAGGTTTCCTACGAGGACCTATTTTAGGTTCCAGAGGAAGAAACCTGTGCTCACAGCCGGTCTAGCCACTAACTACCAAACCATGGACAAATCACTTCTCTACAGTGTCCTCACTCCTAAAATGGGTGAAGGTTAGACCCACTTCACCAGACTGTTCAGAAAATTAGACATGATTACACACTGAGACTGCCTGACAGAAAGACTAATGTGTGGCTATTTTTATAATTATTACTTGCCATGTTATAGGATAAAACAAAAACTTGTCTCAAATATTGGTTTTGAGAGAGTGAACAGTATCTGAAACTTACTAACACTGTACAGTTTTAGTTTTATGTAACTAAAGTAATTCCATTGCTACAATACCTAAGTATGCAGCAAGCTAACAGAGCACAACTCCCAGACAACACAACAGGTCACATACATCAGTGTGCACCGAGCAGCAGGGGCCCCATGAGGCCGGAGGTCACACACCGATGACAACAGGACACATCGTCATCTTGCCTAAAGAAAAGATACCTTCTGTCCTAGGCTTTAACATTTGTATGGAGGGCAAGTCCAAATACAGGAAAACTGCTTTCTTTTTTTTTTTTTTTAAAGGAAAACTGCGGGATCCCTGGGTGGCGCAGTGGTCTGGCGCTTGCCTTTGGCCCAGGGCGCGATCCTGGAGACCCGGGATCGAATCCCACATCAGGCTCCCGGTGCATGGAGCCTGCTTCTCCCTCTGCCTATGTCTCTGCCTCTCTCTCTCTCTCTCTATCATAAATAAATAATAAAATAAAATAAAATAAAATAAAATAAAATAAAATAAAATAAAATAAAATAAAATAAAATAAAATAAAATAAAATAAAATAAAATAAAAAATAAAGGAAAACTGCTTTTAACTAGAACCCAACTGGACTTCATGCTACTATTTTTAGCAAAGAGCAGCTAGCCAATCATAAGTATTTCTCCAGAAGAGACTTTTTTAAAAGAAGTATTAGGAAATGCTGTAGAATCACTAGAAAATCCACACAGCCTCTACAGTTTGGTGAGGATCCGTGGCCCCATCCTGCAACAACTCCAAACAAAATCCCGGGGATCCCTGGGTGGCTCAGAGGATCCTTGAGTGGCTCAGCGGTTTAGCACCTGCCTTTGGCCCAGGGCGTGATCCTGGAGTCCTGGATCGAGTCCCACGTCGGGCTCCCTGCATGGAGCCTGCTTCTCCCTCTGCCTGTGTCTCTGCCTCTCTGTCTCTCTCTCTCTCTCTGCCTGTGTCTGTCTCTCTCTCTTTCATGAATAAATAAATAAATCTTAAAAAAAAAAAAAAAATCCCTGCTCACAGGGTGAGCTTGGGGCATTGCTATATTCTGAAAGTAAAACAGATTTACTACTGTTCTACTTACCAATGGAAAGAAAAAAAAACTAATACACTTGAAAGATTTTTCAAAAGTGACTTCTAGAAATTCTCTATAAATGAAAACATTAAGCAAAACATCTCTCCCCATGCATCCTGAGGTTTCCTGCAGACCAGTAACAACTGTCCTCTTTCCAAATGCCTTATGTAACCCAATGCAGTGGGAAATGCCTTATGTGACAAATATTGTTTTATTGAGCAATTTAAATCTTGTTATTTATTCCAAAACTGTATACACAGGCAGCCCGGGTGGCTCAGCGGTTTAGTGCCAGCTTCAGCCCAGGGCGTGATCCTGGAGACCCAGGATCAAATCCCATGTCGGGGTCCCTGCATGGAGCCTGCTTCTCTCTCTGCCTGTGTCTCTGCCTCTCTCTGTCTCTCATGAATAAATAAATAAATTAAAAAAAAAAAAACTGTATACATTAAGTACCTATAATACTTTAAGGAATACAGAGACGGGCCGTGGCTCTTTTAAACAAATATCCCAAGGGGCCTGAGATAGGGTCAACCATTTGCATTTCTGACAGGTCCCATGTGGTGCTGATGCTACCGGTCCCCACTGGCACTTTGGGAACCAGGATAATAGAACAATTCCAGAAAGTCTTGATGCCTCCAAAGAGGCTTTCTAGAATTAGTGGTTGGAGCTGTGCATGAAGCCAGCCTGGACTTGAGAGAGGGCAACACAGGAAGACAGGGCAGGTGGCCCATCACCTCTCACCACAAGGCATGTGACCCCTCAGAGTGTGTATGTAGGTCAGGGCAAGTAAGCAACCATTCACCGTGTTCAATGGATGGTAGATGAAGAAATGAATGAACCTATGGCCTCCCAGACTGCCATGTCCTCTTCTCCAAGCACTATGTGCAAAATCATTTCTAAAATTCCAATTAAATTCTACCCTGAAAATACGGTGATGACTTGGGTGTTACCAAGTTCCAGCAGGAAATGAGTATTTCTAGTGCATCCTAACAACTGCATCTGCTTGGAAGCACCAATACAGTTCTTACCATCTACAGAACCAAACTCCCTTTCATGTGCACGAGTGAGAATCTCTTTGTACAGTGTTTCTGCTTGCTTGAATTTTCCTTGCTTCAGATAGCAGGATGCCTTAAAATAAAAGAAAGAACTTAGTAATTTCATATGTAAATAAAACACACATTCTTATCTACAGGTTAAACAACAAAGCTCAGAGCTCAAAAAAAGGGAGCAATTCTGGCTCTACCTACACAGTGTACCTCTGTCAACATACCAGGTTATTTTTCGTTTTGGCCACGTTGGGGTCATCAGGCCCCAGTTTTGTTTGGTAGATCTCCAGAGCTCTTTGATAATAATATTCGACTTCTTCGTACTTGCCCTGATTCTGGCACAGTAAAGCCAAGTTGTTTAACTGCTTGGCAACGTCAGGGTGATCCTTCCCCAAAACCTGGGAACAAAAGAGAGTGTATTAGAAACACCCATCTGTGTCAGTGCTATCCAATCCATTCTACACCTACTATGAGAAGGATGCTTCTAAACACAAACATCGCTGTGCCTGATGTCCAGGTACACAGCGGGTCCTGTCCCTGTGCTGTGCACAAATAAAAAAAGCTAGAACTCATACTCTTGGCTGGCAGGAGGAACTGTACTGATTTCCCTACATGCACTCAACTTCCTTTATCTTTACAGTAACCCCACATGCACACTAGCACAGGTGGCACGCAGCCTGAAACCAGGAAACAGCTGCACAAAGACTACATTAATGTGACTACAAGTTCTGGAAGAGCACTTGCTGACTCCAGCTACTGCCCAAGATGCCTTCCTACACGTGCAAGCCTTCAAAGAGAATTTCCAGCTCTTGCACTTGGCCCACTTATCCCTTCCCACTAAGACCTGGCTGTCCTTTGCATTTACCCTAAACCACTTCCCCTCACAGTTCAAACACCACCTTCAGGGCTCTTCAAAGTCATGTCCCACATGCCTGATTTCCTTCCCCCAGCCCACCCAACCACGGCCCCCTCTAAATGATCAACCCTCAGGGTCTTTGCCAAACCGTCAGAAGGGATGCCTCCCTATATGTGACTGGGGAGCTTCAGCCTGTCTCCACCCATGTAACTCACAGGCACTGTGGTTTTTTTCTTTCTTTCAAGTATCACTATTCAAAACCATCTTATTCATCTGTATAGTTCATCATCCATTCTAATGTAAGCCCTCAGAGTGCAAATTCTGTCTCCTTCACCAATATAACCTCAGCAAAAGTGCTGACTCAGATGAGTAAACACTAAATCACCTAACTAGTACCTGGAACAAGTGATTCATTCTCTCAACTTGGTGCCTGCCTTTACTGATGTGGTCGTCAAGGAGGCATGCCGCCTGCCTCTCCCTGCCTGCGGAACTCCATTCCAACACTGGGAAGCCATCCCGTGTGCCCCCATGCCTGGACAAGCCCCTCCTATACACACTCCCAGAGGTCCATCCCGGAAGTCTGCACAACCTGTGCCCCAGGGAAGGAGTGGGCATTCTGATTTGTGAATCACTGGCTCTAACCAACCAGGGGCCCCCAAATCCTCTGCACACATCGTCAAGTGAGTGAATGAAGGTAATTATGCATAAATGAACCTGGCAGATCACTGTATAGAGTTCATAGTCCTTAATTTGATACTTATGTGTTCTCCTTGAATTTATCCCCAATCTGCTCAAAATCTGACCATTTTAATTCATAAATATCATGCAGATGATAGCATGAGAAAAATTTTCCTGCATGATTTCATGATGAGCCCCTTTCCCAATTCCCTGCCATATGACTGAAAAATAAACGATCTTGCAGTATCACTGGTAAATAATCACAAAAAATACCAACTTAAAATACTACCCCTAGTCATTCATGGCACTTAACCACCCAAGCGCCCCCTCCTCACTCCTTTTAAACACTGGTCTGAATGAGCTAACCTGGCTGTGTTTTGTGGGCTGCCCACCTTATCCTTCATCAGAGTTATTTTCAGTAAATGGTCAGTCATGATACATCACAGTGGTCGTCATTCCTCAAAACTTAAGACATGACATGTTTAGAAAGCACAAAATGGGGACGCCTGGGTGGCTCAGTGGTTGAGGGTCTGCCTTCAGCTCAGAGTGTGATCCCAGGTCCAGGGATCAAGTCCCATATCGGGCTCCCTGTGAGGAGCCTGCTTCTCCCTCTAGGTCTCTGCATCTCTCATGATTAAATTTAAAAAATCTTTAAAAAAAAAAAAAAAAGGAAGCACAAAATGCTACATCTCCAGACAATGTGCACCCTTCCTTCTCCCGCACCTTTTCTCTGATCTCCAGAGCTCTTTTACACAGCGGCTCAGCCTCCTTGTACTTCCCTCTTTTGCCATAAAGCACTGCAAGGTTATTCAGAGTTGCTGCCACCTACACAGAGAAACAGCAAAGAATGGTAAACACCACAAACCGACAGGACTTCACATCTCACACATTCATTGATACCCAGTGTGCATGGTGAACTGTTCTCCACTAAGTGAAGGAATAGGACTTCAGTTAAAAGCAAAAGAGCAATTCACTATATACAGATTATATGAAATAAATTGGAGAATACTGAAATTAAATAATCAATAAACACAATGATCTTGATTTTTTTTTTAATTTTGCTGGAAGCCACAAAGCCAACCCAAATATAGATCTGTTTCCAAATCCAGCCAGATTTTAAGAAAAAAAACACAAATTCTTTAGAAAAAAATTTACAGAAGTACATGCAATTTGATTAGGATAAAAAAAATATAGTACGTGATCCATTTGAAGTGGTGGTGACAAACAAATTAAGTGTGCACTGGTATATGCTAAACATCAGAGCCACCACTGCTGAAGCTCAGCACTGGTATTGAGTAAGTGAAGACTCCTACCTGTGCCATCTAGTGAAAAGGCAGCTCTTAAACTTTCCCTGTTGAGTTTAATATTAAAATGAGTTGGGTAAAAAAATATATTAGGGAAAATGAAATATAAAAAGAAGGAAAGAACCAGATATACAAACCGCGGGATGATCTTTGCCCAAAGTTTTCTCACGGATGGCCAAGGCATCATTCAGTAGATTGGCAGCATCTTTGTATTTATTCTGGTCTCTAATTTGGAAAACATACATTAAGTATTTTGGATATAGTTTACTATGTTTTTTAAATGTAATTTTGAAATTAAAATAAACAGAAATAATAAAATAAATAAAAGTTAAGCTTTAGCTATTTAAAAAATAAAAGTCAACTATTAAAACTATTTAAAAAGCTTTGAATATAGAAGAAAAAACCTCCACCAATAAACGCAAACTTGGAATCAGGCCTGATAAGCTTCTGAAGTCAGCCCTCCCCCTCTGGGTCACTGGGGTGATACTGCACCCACACTGCAGAGCTACCTGGCAAGCGCCAGCTGCACGGCACAGAGTACGTGAACCAGTCCAGAGGGTGAGCAGAGCTTCACCTGGTATCAAGCAGAACTGATTCCAGCGTCCGAGCCCAAGCTCTTCCAGTTACTAGCTGCAAGGCTTTGGGACATTAAGCAGCCTCCCTCAGTCCCAATAGACCCATCTAGAAAGTATGTTACCTAACTCACAAGAGTTGCCCTAAGAAGCTAAAACATACACTACAAATATACACAATACACTAAGTTTCTTAATCTGGTACACAATTTGCTTGCTGTTTGCTTAAGGAGGAAGAGGATGTTTCTGACTTCAGTAAGACAGAAACCCAGCCCCAGCCCCTGCCCTTGTTGGTTTGTGTGCTGACAACATGACCACAGAAGACTTATTTGCTCTGCAAGACTGAACGCACATGTTCCTTAGCTGCGTCGTATGAGCAGCCCAGCAAGGCTTTGCCCTGCAGAAGCCAGGTTGCCCTATAAGACATGGAAAGGGCTAACGGGCCTCTGCAACCTCTGAAGCACACAAATTCTGGTCATGTGAGATTTTTTTTCTTCAGTTACCCTACTACACATGATAAACTGGCTCAAATATTGTGTAAAACTCTGCAAGCATGACAGAATCTCAAGAACTACTAAAACAGTTAAAACCAGTAACAGCAACAACAGCCTAAAAGTTTATGGTGGCTAAATGAGGCAAAGTGTACTGAGTGCTTCTCTAAACTGTCACGGGCCCTAAAACGTCAAAGGCTACTAATTAATTAGCCAGAGCAGCAGCACTGGTTCTCAGGCGTGGCCCCAAACTGACAACAGTCACCTCAGCTGGAACACACACCAAAACCCAGCCCTTCCCCCAGAAACTAGCAGTGCAGCCTGCACTAATTTAACTAGCCCACCAGGAAATTCAAACTGAAAATGAAAATAAAAATATGCCACCACATGAGTGAAAATCTTAACAGAAAAATGGGCTAAAATAGCAAAGAAAGATGAATGAAACCACATTAACGAGGTACAGGAATAACCTACGCTGCCCTGGCAGGGATGGTGTAGCCAAAGCAGAGTGGACGCCACCTGGCTGAGGAGTACTTTGGCCTGAGGTACCAGGTATAGACTGTGTGGACTCAAATCCACTTTAGGAACTCATCCTTAAAAAATCCAAAATCTCAGACAAAACTCCTAAAGCTGTTTATCAATATATTATCCCCTCCCCTAAAAGCTTCATTAAATGTCCTCTAACACAAGAAAGGTGAGAGGAGTTAGTTACAGGCCAACCCCACGGTGTGGTTCTGAATGTGAATGCAAATATACAGGTAGCTATCCGTATGTTTAACTTTTGATTTACTCAGGTAACTTCTTAGCCTGCAGTGAAGCCCCAGAATCCCCACCGCCCAGCACAAGGGTAAGCATGTGACCACAGGTGCCTACGTGTGATGACAAAAATCCTACATGCATTGCTTAGTTAACTCATTTACAGTAAAAATATCTAGCGTTGGCCAGAAATTTTCAGATTAGTGCATACAATTTTTTTAAGTTTCATTTATTTGAATGATTCTACATCCAACATGGGGCTTGAACTCACGACCCATGAAATCAGGAGTCAGATGCCCTACTGACTGACCCAGCCAGGTGCCCAGTGCATACAACTTTTTTAAAAAACCTTTTGAAACAAAACAGAACATTATCTGTCAAGATTTTAAATGTAAATACCTGTGACTAAGGAATCCCTAAAATAGTTTAACAGTAAAAATATGCAAACTGCCTAAATGTTCATCAACATGGAAACTGTCAAAGAAAGGTCAGAATCATGCCCGAGCCAAAGCACCACGCTGCCCCGGAAGATGGAAGGGCTAACCAAGGGCAGAGCTGCAGATGTGCTCTGAAGGACTCTTTCTTTCTGGGGTTTTGTTTTGTTTTGTTAAGAAATCACTCGTCCTGCCTTTTTGGCTCCCAGAGCAGCGCCATGGTGGTCGGCAAGAACAAGCGCCTTACGAAAGGCGGCAAAAAGGGAGCCAAGAAGAAAGTGGTTGATCCATTTTCTAAGAAAGACTGGTACGATGTGAAAGCGCCAGCTATGTTCCATATAAGAAATATTGGAAAAACACTAGGCACAAGAACTTAAGGAACCCAAATTGCACCTGATGGTCTCTGAAGGGCATGTTTTTGAAGTTAGCCTTGCTGACCTGCAGAATGATGAAGCTGCATTTAGAAAATCCAAGCTAGGGACGCCTGGGTGGCTCAGTGGTTGAGCATCTGCCTTCGACTCAGGGCCTGATCCGAAAGTCCTGGAACCGAGTCCCGTGTCAGGCTCTCTGCATGGAGCCTGCTTCTCCCTCTGCCTGTGTCTCTGCCTCTCTCTCTGTCTCTCATGAAGAAGTAAAATCTTAAATATATATAAAATTCAAGCTAATTACTAAGGACGTGCAGGGCAAAAATTGCCTAATTTCCATGGCATGGATCTTACCCGTGACAAAATGTGCTCCATGGTCAAAAAATGGCAGACCATGATTGAAGCTCATGTTGATGTAAAGACTACCGATGGTTATTTGGTTTGTCTATTTTGTGCTGGTTTTACTAAAAAACACAATAATCAGATTCGGAAGACCTCTTACGCTCAGCACCAACAGGTCTGCCAAATCCGGAAAAAAAATTAAGGAAATCATGACCCAACAGGTACAGACAAATGACTTGAAAGAAGTGGTCAATAAATTGATTCCAGAAAGCATCGGAAAAGATAGAGAAAAAGCTTGTCAGTCTATTTATCCGCTCCACGATGTCTTCGTTAGAAAAGTAAAAATGCTAAAGAAACCCAAGTTTGAATTGGGAAAACTCATGGAGCTTCATGGTGAAGGTAGTATAGTTCTGGAAAAGCTACAGGGGATGAGACCAGTGCTAAAGTTGAACGAGCTGATGGATGTGAACCACCAGTCCAAGAATCTGTTTAAAATTCAGACATTTAGGATCCCTGGGTGGCGCAGTGGTTTGGCGCCTGCCTTTGGCCCAGGGCGCGATCCTGGAGACCCGGGATCGAATCCCACATCGGGCTCCCGGTGCATGGAGCCCGCTTCTCCCTCTGCCTGTGTCTCTGCCTCTCTCTCTCTCTCTCTCTGTATGACTATCATAAATAAATAAAAAAGAAAAAAAAGAAAAATTTTTAAAATTCAGACATTTAGGGGATCCCTGGGTGGCGCAGCGGTTTGGCGCCTGCCTTTGGCCCAGGGCGCGATCCTGGAGACTCGGGATCGAATCCCACGTCGGGCTCCCAGTGCATGGAACCTGCTTCTCCCTCTGCCTCTCTCTCTCTCTCTCTCTCTCTCTCTCTCTGTGTGTGTGTGTGTGTGTGACTATCATAAATAAATAAAAATTTAAAAAAAATTATAAAAAAATAAAAAATAAAATAAAATTCAGACATTTAATGGTGACAAATAAAAACATATTTGTGATGTTTAAAAAAAAAATAAAGAGATAAATTAAACACCAATAAAAGTTAATTAAAAAAAAATAAAATAAAATAAAAAATAAAGAAAGAAATCACTCATCTCTATGAATGGCTGGATTAGTTCACTTCTCTTCACTGAGCCCTTCTCTGTCCTCTCCCTCCACTGTCCCTGTCCTTGCTCGGCTCCCATCTCCATATCCCTGAGATCCTGCCCTGCCTCCAGGCCACGGTCACCATTCTGTCCCATGCACCACATCCAACTGACTTAAGAGACCCAAGCAGGAGGCTGCTTACTCCCCACAGCAGCCCAGCACTGCCCGTAGGCCTCCACGGTCAGGCCCGGCTTCGCCCAGCCCACCTCTTGTAACTGCTCCTCAGGTGCTGTCAAGCTTTGCCCAACTATATTCAGGAGCAAACACACACAACATCCTTTACCATCTCCACTTGCTAAAATCCTACTCACCCTCTGAGGCCCCACAAAGTGCTCCTCCCATGGTTCCATCAATCCTTCCCTTATCCTCTCAACTAAAAGGAATTTTTCTGTTCCATGAATACTTTTGTGCTATTTTATTAACAAGAACCCAGTCCCCCTGTTTCTATAATTACATATGAATGTAAACAGCCTACTTCTAAACAAGGTCCTAAGTTCTTTGGAGAATGCTATTTTGAGCGCTTCGTGTCTGCCAGGCAACACCACGTGTCACACGCCCTACGATACTCCCCTCAGACCCCTGAGTGAGCACTGTAATTGCCTTCATTTTAGATACAAGAAAACTGAGACTCAGAAAAGGTAAGGGCTCTGGACAACCTCCTGCCCTGTGGCCATCTAGCAGAGATAAAACCTCAATTCTCCTGACTTTTTTTTTTTTTTTTAATTTTTATTTATTTATGAGAGAGAGAGAGAGAGAGAGAGAGAGAGGCAGAGGGAGAAGCAGGCTCCCTGCACCGGGAGCCCGACGTGGGATTCGATCCCGGGCCTCCAGGATCGCGCCCTGGGCCAAAGGCAGGCGCCAAACCGCTGCGTCACCCAGGGATCCCTTCTCCTGACTTTAAAGTCAACATTCTGGGATCCCTGGGTGGCGCAGCGGTTTGGCGCCTGCCTTTGGCCCAGGGCGCGATCCTGGAGACCCGGGATCGAATCCCACATCAGGCTCCCGGTGCATGGAGCCTGCTTCTCCCTCCGCCTGTGTCTCTGCCTCTCTCTCTCTCTGTGTGACTATCATAAATAAATAAATAAATAAAAAAAAAAATTAAAAAAAAAAAAAAATAAAAATAAAGTCAACATTCTGCTTTCTGCTTGAGGACAGGAACCATGTGTTCATCTCAAGGGCCTCAAGGGAACCAGCCCAGTCTTACCTATACTTAGGTGTCAGAAAATGCCAAATGGGGACAATCAAAGCAATGAAGAAACATGAATCCTTTAATCCCAACCCACAAAACTGGAAGGGCCACAGCAAACCAATCCTGCCATGTAACTTCTCCCTCAGTCCCCACTTACCCGTACCTGCTCTATTTCAGGTGAGTTCGGCTAAATAACACACACTAAGAGTTCCAACATATCACTCCCAGTGCCACAAGGGCAAATTCCTTAATTCCCTTCAACATGTTCACCAAGGCTCCTAAGCAAGGAAGCATGCTAGAGTGATGTGACAAGTGGGGACACGGACACAAACTGGTCCCCAACTTTCAGGGACACTATTCTGGAAGAGAGAACAAAATTCAAATACATCCTCCCTCCCCCCTACACATACACCAAGCCTAGTGAGCAAGTGCTCTGGGGAGCAGGAGGGTCAGAGGGCAAGAGAAAGCTAAGACTCAGAAAAGAGAGAGCACTAACAAGGCCCTAGGAAGGTATGAAGGCATTTATGGACAAAAGAAACCCAATACACAGACTCAAGAGTTTAGTTCGGCCAGATTGAAGGATGTATGTGGGCTATAAGGCTGACCTGGGTTGTTCTGGGCAGCATCTGTTCCACAAGTCGGTACCTTTGCTATAGTGCTTGCTAAATATTTTTAATTTAACCCCCTGGCTATTTGAAGAGAAGTGACCAACGAAACTGGCAAAGTAAGCATATACTGGTTTGTAGAAACGTATTATAAGGGAAAGTTCATTAAAAAATACCATCTAGGGGGATCCCTGGGTGGCGCAGCGGTTTGGCGCCTGCCTTTGGCCCAGGGCGCGATCCTGGAGGCCCGGGATCGAATCCCACATCGGGCTCCCGGTGCAGGGAGCCTGCTTCTCCCTCTGCCTGTGTCTCTGCCTCTCTCTCTCTCTCTCTCTGTGACTATCATAAATAAATAAAAAAAAGAAAAAAAAAAAAAATACCATCTAGGGCAGCCCGGTGGCTAAGGGGTTTAACGCCGCCTTCAGCCCAGGGCCTGATCCTGGGGACCCAGGATCAAGTCCCACATCAAGCTTCCTGCATGCAGCCTGTTTCTCCCTCTGCCTGTGTCTCTGCCTCTCTCTTTGTGTGTCTCTCATGAGTAAATAAATAAAATCTTAAAAAAAAAAAAAAAAAACATCTATAGGTAAAACTAGTGGATAGAACGAAAGTACTAACCTGTACACCAAGGCCAGGATATTTAGCATGGTGGCCACATCTGGGTGGTCATGGCCGGAAGTCTTCTCCAGATCCTCCAGGGCCTGCTTGCAGAGCGGCACAGCCACCTCATAGCGCCCCTGGGAAGCGTACTGGATGACCAGGTTGTGGAGGGTACGCAGCCGCGCTGGGATCTCATAGCCACCCTGCTGCGCAGCTGCCGCCGCACTGCTATGCTGCTGTTGGACTGCACAAAGTTTCACTTCAGATGTGCTCAAAGGACATTATCCAAACGAAATCATTTAATTAGACCTTTCCTCTCTAGCTTTGGTCCCGGCTGGCACCTGGCCCCTACACTGTGGGTGCCCACCTACCACCCCCCCCGACAGGCTGGGTAACATCAGTAACTTGTCAGGGTGCGGTGATGTGCCCCATGGTGCAGTGAGACTCCTCCCAGCACCACATATATTCTGCTTTTCCACTCGGTAAGAATCCACAGATGACATGTGGATTGTCTGTGCGCGTCCCTGTTTTGCAGGGGCTACTCTAACATACTATATCCCAACAAGAAATTATGTTTATCTTGGGAAACACTAGGCAATCCCAGGGTGCATGTGCCCCTGGGAGGTAGGCATCATGCACTGAGATGTCCACTAATTATGGCAACTACAGTACAGCAGGACAAACCACCTTCTGCGTGTATGTGCTGTCATTCAACTGCTCCCCCTCACCAACTTACTTCCTTGACCGGGGTCGTCGTCATCATTTGGGAAAAGGTCATCCAGAGGCTCTTTGGTGGAATCAGTGTCTTTGTCCTCCTATAAAACCAACCCAGGATAACTTTAGCCTTACAAGTACTATAACTCTTGAACTGAAAATCTTCAATATAAATATCATTTTAATAAAATCTTAAACAAGATAATCTGTTTTTAAAATGAAACAAAGAATTGGGGCAGCCCGGGGAGTGGGGCTCAGTGGTGTGGTGCCACCTTCAGCCCAGGGTGTGATCCTGGAGTCCCGGGATCGAGTCCCGCGTCAGGCTTCCTGCATGGAGCCTGCTTCTCCCTCTGCCTGTGTCTCTGTCTCTCTCTATGTCTCTCATGAATAAATAAAATCTTTAAAAAAAAAGAAATTAAACATAGAATTAACCACAATTTGGCTTATCCATCAATTTAGCAAAAAGTAATAAAAAGCTTGCTAGATTAGAACTCAAACTCAAAATGCAGGCCACAGGGATGGCCAACAGACAGACCATGCTGGCATTTCCATCCCTTAGATTCTTCAATACATGCTGAAGAAGTTCAAATAGAAAAGGGAAACTCCTGCATTTTTTTTTAAATAGATTTTTATTTATCTGAGAGAGAGCACACAAGCAAACATAAGCAAGGGGCAGGGCAGAAGGAGAAGCAGACTCCCCGCCGAGCAGGGAGCCCTATTCAGGGTTCAATCCCAGGACCCTGAGATCATGACCTGAACCAAAAGCAGATAGATGCTTAACCAACTGAGCCACCCAGGCACCTCTGGGAAACTCTTACTTGAAATAAATTTTATTTAGAAACCAAATATGTCAAAACAGACTACACTGGCCCATCTCCAACTGCCACAGAACTAGAGGGCCCCTTCCTTGCTCACCATCTCCACCACAGGATCCCTAAGAGCAGTCTGAAACCTGCCAACTTTTTCTTAAGATTTTATTTATTTATTTATTTATTTATTTATTTATTTACTTACTTACTTACTTTACTTACTTACTTACTTTACTTACTTACTTACTTACTTACTTACTTACAGAGAAAGAGAGAATCCCAAGTAGGCTCCACAACCAGTGCAGAGCCCAATGCAGAGCTAGATCCCATGACTCAGATCCCCTGAGCTCAGGACCAGAGTCGAAATCAAAAGTTGAATGCCCAAATGACTGAGCCACCCAGGTGCCCCTGAAACGTACTGGCTTTAAGTCTGTGACTCGAGTTTCCCCACAGATATCCTACTGGTACAGGGGTAAAAAGCATGACTGTGGGCAGCCCGGGTGGCTCAGCAGTTTAGCGCTGCCTTCAGCCCAAGGCATGATCCTGGAGACCCGGGATCGAGTCCCACGTCAGGCTCCCTGCATGGAGCCTGCTTCTCCCTCTGCCTGTGTCTCTGCCTCTTTCTCTGTCTCTCATGAATAAATAAAATCTTTAAAATAAAAATACAAATCAGAGTATTAAAAAAAAAAAAAAAAGCGTGACTGTGTACACAATGCAGAGAACAGACAACAGCTAGAAATCAGCATCGCTTTAGGGCAGAAAACATCACTTGCCTCTGGGGGGGTAATCTGAGAATACACAAGGTCACCTTGATAATATTTCTGTCTGGGATGTAAGACTTAAATATGCTGAGAGACATGAGACAAACCCAAACTGAGGAACAATCTATGAAGTAACCAGTTTCTGTAATCTTCAAGAATATCTATGTCATGAAAGGCAAAGAAAGACCTTTTTCTTTCTTTGAAAAGATCCTGTTTCAGATGAAAGATGGCCAAGGAGAAGTGACAGCTGATGCCACATGTGACTGTGAACCAGACCCAGACACAGAAATAATGCCATGAAGAGTTCCACTGAGAAAGGAGGACAGTGCAGAGGAGACGAAGACTGTGCCTATGTGAAATAGACTGACTTGAGCGGGCCCCAGATTCCACAGGCACATGTCCCCATGCTAGGGAAACATGCCCAGCAGCGGCACAGGAGTGCAGCATGAGGGACACCACCTACTCCAATGCGGTTCAGAACAATCACTGAGGTACATCTCGAAAGGAGAGGCAGAGTTAGCTCACTGTTAGCACTCTTCTCTAACCTAGATATTTTTTCAACATAAAAAGTTCTAAAAAAAAAAAAAAAAAAAGTTTTAAAAGCTCTGATTCAACCAGACCCTCCATCATCCAGTATTATATGGGAATCACTGGCTGGCATCAGTATCTTCATTTATTCTTATTCTCACAGGAGTCTATAATTATAGGTCTTTTAAAACCAAATTCAAAACAAAAAAAACAAAAAAAAACAAATTCAAGAGGAAATTACAGTAACCCTAATAAGACAGGGTGCTGTGGACTAATGCATCCCGCCAAATACCATATACTGTAGCCCTAGCCCTCAAGGTGATGACATTTGGAGGTGGGGCCTTTAGGAAGTAATGTGGGTCAGATGAAGTCATGTGGATGCGGCTGTCACGATAGGACTAGTGTATTTACAACGAAGAGGAAAAGACATCAGATCTCTCTCTCTCTCTCTCTCTCTCTCTCTCTATGCACGCACCAAAGAAGGCTGTGAGGATACAACCAGGAAAACAGCCCTCACCGAGAACCTGATCGTGCCAACACCCTGATCTTAGAACTGTGAGAAATGAGCCACACAACTATGGTATTCTGTCCAAGGGTTCAAACTGATTAAGACATGTACTCTGGTGGTGTGAGAAGTAACATTAAAGGAGACTGCATGGAGGACATATAGGAATTCTCTTTACTATCTTTTCAACTTTTCTGTGAACTTAAATTTTTTTTTTTTTTGTGAACTTAAATTTACTCCAAAAAGGTTTTAATTGTTTTTCAGTTAACTGAATCAGATATAAATGGTGGATGAAAAATAATCAAGACTGAGATGAACATCCAAAGAGAGCCAATAGAAAAAGGAGAAAACCAAGATCCTTAGGGAACATTCCAAAAACAAGGTAAGGGAAAAAAAAAAAAAAAAAACAAGGTAAGCTAGTGAGACTAAGGAGGAAGGACACACAAGTGAGGTAGCAAGAGAACCAGGTGGTGTCCTAGAAGCATAGGAAAGAGTTTGAAAGAGGGATGCCTGGGTGGCTCAGCGGTCGGGCATCTGCCTTCAGCTCAGAGCATGATCCTGGAGTCACAGGATCGAGCCCCACATCGGGCTCCCTGCATGGAGCCTGCTTCTCCCTCTGCCTCTCTCCCTCTCTCTGTGTCTCTCATGAATAAATAAAATATTACCCCCCCCCAAAAAAAAAAAAAAAGAGTTTGAAAGAGAAAAGTCAAGATCCACAGCAGGGCAGGCTACAGAGTTAGTCCCGGTCCGGATTACGGATGACTAGATGGGATGCACACTGAACTGAGGGAGAGTTCCAGCAGCACAATGAATGAGCCTGGAAGCCAGACTCAATGGGTTAAAACATTCAAGAGATCTCAAGCTGGAACAAACCTCATCAAAAGCCTCTTTGCATTGTACCTTACATTTACAAAGTATTTTTACATTTTCTGACCACTGTTCTAAAACAGAAATACATATGGCAAGGCATATGCCATATGAAATACGGCATATTCAGTGGTATGAAATACAGAAATACATATGGCAAGAATTTGTATGATTTGCCCAGGGACTAGGTCCCAAGACCCATAACTTCTGGTCTTGCTCAATGCAATCACTAGAGGGGAGAGGAAAACACTGACACAGCTTTACTAAAATAACCTACCAACTATAACACGGTTAACTGTCAATACTGCATTCCTACCCTACTGTACACTTACGGATGGAGAGATGTCATCATCATATTTTTTTAACTGATTCATGAATTCCAGATGCTTCTTTTCCTCCTCCAGTTGAGCCACAGACTGCTCACTTTTCTGTAATTTCTGCTGTGTATTGGCCAGTTCATCCCGCAGCCACTGATTCTCCTGGCACAGCCGACGAACCTGTGCACGTAGTTTCTGTTTCTCGGACTCAACAGCATTTAGGTGATTGGACAAAGCCATCATAACCTGGAAAGACAGAAACGTTGACAGCACTGCAGCGTCCATTCCACACATCTCACCTCCCACATAGGCAGTCATTCTATGCTTGCAGCTCTAGCTTATACTTGCAAATATGTGCTCCAACACAGACAAGTACAAACACCAATTACCTCCCTTTCCACCCTGTGTTGGGCCACACAGGGGCATGATAAAGAATAGCACATGCTCAGAACATCTACAGAAATGATATGCTGTTCTTCTGTTTGACAGCATCTTAGATGGACTAGGAGTGGACACACGGCTACTCTTCTGACAAAACTGTGTATTTTTGCTTTCTATCTAGGTAGCTCCAACATAATTTCTCAGAGACCCTTTCCCATGTGTAAGAGTGTGTGCACAAGCATGCATATGTGTATAGAGGGCCGGTCACTCTGGGAGGGGCTGGTGATGGAGCCAGAGAATGGCATACAGACAAATCTGTGATATTCCAAAGTAAGGGAAGAAATTTTTGTAGCAAGCCAGCTAGTCAGAATGCACTGATGCATTCATAAGCTTAGGCTGACATCACAAACTCTGGGGAGAGTCTCAGGGATCTGTCTATGGTGCACCAAACCTGCCTGAGGCATCAGCAAGCTCCTAGGAATACATGAACAATAAGAGCTGGGCAAAGCTGGCTCCAGTATGTTCTCTCTTTAGACCATGCAACCGCCCTTCCCTCTATCATCCACCTATGTTTCAAACTTAAACTCCAGAAGGTGAGGTTCTTTCCTCCTTTTCTTAACCGTAGTATTTGTCAAACTAAAAAGTAAGTCTATATGCATATCACTTCTCAGTAACAGAATCTATCATACGATACATTCACAAAAATCAAAGTTCTACAATTAGGTCTGTCACATGGTCTGGATAAAGAACTAAAATCAGAGTACTGTGGAGTAGAACAGTACCCTCTACATGAAAGAGAAATTAGTGACCCCATGGCCCTACTATGCTTCCTTCATTCGGTGTACATGAGGAAAACCTGGGGGGCACAGTCAGTTAAGCATTCAACACTTGGTTTCAGCTCAGCTATGATCTCAGGGCCCTGGGATGGAGCCCTGCATCAGGCTCCACTCTCAGCAAGGAGTCTGCTTGAAATTCCTCCTCTTCCTCTGCTCCTCCCGTTCATACTCTCTAAAATAAAGAAATGTTGGGCAGACCGGGTGGCTCAGCGGTTTAGCGTCGCCTTCAGCCCAGGGCGTGATCCTGGAGACCCTGGACGGAGTCCCACGTTAGACTCCCTGCATGAAGCTTGCTTCTCCCTCTGTGTCTCTGCTTCTCTCTCTCTCTCTCTCTCTCTCATGAATAAATAAAATCTTTAAAAATAAATAAAGATAAAATTAAATAAATGTTAAAAAAAAAAAAAAAAAGGAAAGCTAAGAAAGAAGCCAAATTCTAGAGTATATGATTTTACCCGAAGTGTGCTAGCAGAACCAAATTTGATCAGGGGATTGGGTTACCACCTAGAGGTTTCTTTTCTTTCTGTTTTAATTAATTTACTTATTTTAGGGGTGGAGGAGCAGAGGGAAAGGCAGAATCTCAAGCCGATTTTCCCACTGAGCCCAGAGCCTAAAGAAGCAGGGCTCGAACTCATTACTGTGAGATCACAATCTGAATCAGACACTCAACTGACTATACCGCCCTGATGCCCCCCACCTAAATGTTTCTAATTTTTCCACCACTATGTCCTGCATGATAAAAACAAAGGTTTAGTCAAAGATATATAGCAATCCACTCTTGGAGTACTGCAGAGACTATTAGCTGTTGGCCAATATCCATGCTCTCTTCTTTCTTAGGCTCTAGAACAGGGAACTGGAAGTGGGCAGGGCAACATTCCCCAGTCTCCCTCACTAGGTGTGACCACAGAACCAAGCCCTGGCCAAGGAAATGTAAGCAGTGCTGTGTAGCAGTTGGAGGAAGTAAAGGAAGGAGGCACACCCTTCCTGTCCCTTCCTGTCCTAGAATGGGGTCAGGTGACTGCAGCTGGAGCTCGTGGTCCAAAGAAAAGGCTGTGTGTGGTAGAATGTAGAGGCCCAAGTATCCCTAGTGATGCTGCAGCTAAGCAACCTGCCTAGGGCAGCCTACCTCGCTATTTCTCCTATACATTTCTATGACGTTTAAGCCACAGCTTTTGTTCTTTGATACATGCAGCCAAATCAAACCTGAAATGACAAAGTTACCTCTATTTTGGCTCTTTTTAAAATTTAGACATGACTAAATCAGTCATCATTTATAGAACACGCAAACTGATCTGTTATTCTAGAAATATCTTCCCTCTAGTTTAGTTAAACCATATATCTCAATGAATTTTCCATTTCTCCAGACTGTCAAGCTCCTGTTCTTATCTGAGGTGACTTCACTTATACCTGTGCCTCACTCAGGCCAAGCTCCAACATTTCCAGTGACTTTCGGATCATGTTTGATTTCTCTTCCACCAGATTACTTTCGTCATCTTTCTTCAAACACTTCAGTGTCTCAAGTAAACTTTGTAAAATGGAATTGTGCTCATTCTTCAGAGCTTCCAGGCCCTGAATCACTTGCTTTGTCTTAGAAATAATTTCATCCTGTGTAAGCTTCTCCAACTTGTCTTCCTTTATATACACCATCGTGGACATGTTGTCATACATTCTAGAATGGAAAAAAGAAAACAAATTAGGTATCTTATCACAGATGTAATTTATTTTACACCTCTAATAAAATACACTGTGTGAAGACTTTTAAATTAACATTTTTATAGGTAAATAATAAATGTGTATGTCTGTGACTTGTTGAAATACTCTATTTCTCTTTTCCCTTTGCAGACCAATTTAATTACTTTTATGCCTTAGGCCTGAATTCTTTTTAATGGAAGAAATGACAGCAGTTGAAATTAATGCCAAAGATTAAAAGCAGCAAAATATTCAAATGGCACTTCTAAAGCACAAAGCCACAGTGAACAAAAGTTCCCTGAATGTTTGCAAGCTTTTACCCCCCCTTAATGAAATGCGGAAGGGACAATAAATTCTTGGTAACATATTTACCAAAGCCTTGAGAAGTGGTCACAGTTGGAAGAAGGAAGAAAACCAGCAAAGGAACATGGGAACAATCAGAGTAGCAGGAGAAGGACTAGGTCCGTCTGAAATACGGTAAGAGAGTGACATGAGCAGGATCATCAGTACTGTAAAGATGCACAGAGGACGAAGGCTAGGCATGCCTATATGATCAGATTAGCCGAGGAGCCATCAAAATTTCATGAAATCATAGTGTCTGGAACTGCCTTTAAAATACCAAAATGAGGTGATCTCTGGGTGGCTCAATGGTTTAGCACCTGCTTTCAGCCCAGGTCATGATTCTGGAGTCCGGGGAGCAAGTCCCACGTCGGGCTTCTGCATGGAGCCTGCTTCTCCCTCTGCCTGTGTCTCTGCCCCCCCCTCTCTGTGTGTGTCTCTCATGAATAAATACATAAAATCTTTTTAAAATAAATAAATAAAAATAAAATACCAAAATGAGGGACACCTGGGTGGCTCAGTGGTTGAGCATCTGCCTTCAGCTCAGGGTGTGATCCTGGGGTCCCAGGATTTTATTAAAAAATAAAAAAAAATACCAAAATGAGAAGGATGTCTGGATAGCTCAGTGGTTGAGTGTCTGTTTTAGGTTCAGGTCGTGATCCCGGGGTCCTGGATTGAGTCTCGCATTGGGCTCCCCGCAGGTAGCCTCCTGCTCCCTCCTCTGCCTATGTCTCTGCCTCTCTCTGTATCTCTCATGAATAAATAAATAAAATATTTTTAAAATAAAGTAAAATACCATAATGAGAAAGAAAAAAGAGAGGGGCATGTAAAAGTGTCAGCAAATTCACAACTGCTGAAACTAAGCAACAGGTCTTTGTATAACCTCTCTAGGTTTGTGTATGTCTTTATTTTTTTATTTATTTTTTTAAAGATTTTATTTATTTATTCATGAAAGACACAGAGAGAAAAGAAGCTGAGACACAGGCAGAGGGAGAAGCAGGCTCCATGCAGGGAGCCCGACGCTGGACTCGATCCTGGGATTCCAGGATCACGCCCTGGGCCAAAGGCAAGAGCTAAACCACTGAGCCACCCAGGGATTCCCTTGTGTATGTTTTTAAATACCATAATTAAGTTTAAAAAGATAAAGGCCACAGTGAGCATTCAGGTGGCCTCAGGGAACCATCAGGGCACCCTTCAGGGACTGAAGTCAGAGTACATGTCAGGGTGATTTCCTTTAGAGCACTTACTACTACTCAAAATCTGTTTTCATGTATCGTCTTATATTCCCGTGAAGGTAAGTAAGCTCTATCTAAAAGGCAAGGCCTCTATCTTGTACCCCACTAAATCTCAGTCCCCAGGATAGTGCCAGACTCTGGCCAACTGTGTGGTGAAGGCCCAAACTGACAGATGTTCACAAAGGGAAGCAGTGTCCAAACACTGACTACAAGTTCCAGGACTTGGGAGTAAAGGCTCCAAGTAGTCGATAATAAGATAATGTTAGTAACTGTACACGAAGTTTCACAGTGTGTGTGTGTGTGTGTGTGTGTGTGTGTAACAACTAAAGAGTTTTAAAGACTAAATTCCTTTTGAAATTTAGAGGCATTTAGGGATCCCTGGGTGGCGCAGCAGTTTGGCGCCTGCCTTTGGCCCAGGGCGCGATCCTGGAGATCCGGGATCGAATCCCACGTCGGGCTCCTGGTGCATGGAGCCTGCTTCTGTCTCTGCCTATGTCTCTGCCTCTCTCTCTCTCTCTCTCTGTGTGTGACTATCATAAATAAAAAAATAAAAAAAAAAAAGAAATTTAGAGGCATTTAGACTTAGACTATTCAAAGAGATCCATCTCTGTACCAAACAAAGCCCAGAAAACAACAAGAGGTACCTGATAGTCTGTATTATCATTAGGTTTGTTAGGTATTTATTCAGTTTATGGCTCCCCAACCCCACTGCAAAACCCAGAAGAGGGGGCACCTCACCGTCTTGTTCAGCCCCATAGTCCCAGCCCGTCACACAGTAAATGCTAAATATATATTTACCGAATGAATGAATAAAACATTTTAGGAGCAGCTTCCAATGAACACATTTCCATAGCATGAGGCTAAAGTGCTAACCTGGGCATGACCTAAGGTTCCTACAAGTGAAGAAGAATCTCCAGAATTGGTGTCCCTACAGAAAGGAGGAAAATCAAAATGAAGGCCTCCCTCTCCACCTTTGGCAGGGATTTCCAAATGATAAAACATTTCGTTCTTTCCTTTCCCCAACTAGAAGATACAAGTGTTTTACTAAAACTCCAAGCTAGGGCGGCCCGAGTGGCTCAGCGGCTGAGCACCTGTCTTCGGCTCAGGTCATGATCCTGGAGACCTGGGACCTGGGATCAAGTCCCACATCAGGCTCCCTGCATGAAGCCTTCTTCTCCCTCTGCCTGTGTCTCTGCCTCTGTGTGTGTGTGTGTGTGTGTGTGTGTGTCTCATGAGTAAATAAATAAAATCTATAAATCAATCAATCAATCAATCTCCAAGCTAAGGCCTAGAATGCAGGTGGCCAGGGACGTGCAGGCTAACAGAAAATAAGCTAGCCAACAGGTGCACCAAGAGCTAAAGGCACAGTGACAGGAACTGCATGAGGGGAGCATGGAATAGGAGAGGACAGCAGGCAGCTCCTCTAGAGAAGAGAGGTCATCCACATGGGAGACACCAGTCCTGAGGTGAGCCCATCCTATCAAAAAAGCAGATCTCTTCCCGACAGGAGTGTGGAGGGCATTGCCAGCCACGGAAGCAACCAGCACCAGGCCAGGGGTATGAGAGCAGCCACTGCCCCGAGCAGCTGCTTCAAGCACTGTGAGTGAGGCTCGCGGTGACAAGGCTAGGACAGCTGCCCTCTGAAGGCAGGAGACTGCGGGGAGGTTGCAGGGTCCTGGCAGGGAGATGACAGCATGAGCACAGCCCATCAAAGATACACTGCCCTTACTTCCCCAGCCCCCTGCCAGCATCAGTCATGCCTCTCCTTGGAAAAGCAGACACCTAGCCAGCAAATTCTTAGTCTTTTCAAACAATATTAAACTCAGGGGAATGCAAGGGAGAGTCTCTAGACTCTAACAAGAAATGAGAACAACTTCATTACTCAAACCACCTGTTTGGCATGAATGCCGAAGAAGTTACGTCAATGTAAGATTGAATCCTGTCCATTCCTCAAAAAGTTAAAAATAGAACTACCCTATGATCCAGTAATCACACCACTGGGTAAAAAACTTTATTTTTTATTTTTTTCTCCCACCGTCCCTCCCCTCCAGCAACCCGGTTTGTTCTCTATAGTTAAGAATTTCTTATGATTTGTCTCCCTCTCTTATCTCATTTTATTTTCCCCTCCCTTCCCCTATGATCTGGGTTTGTTTCCTAAATTCCACAGAGGAATGAAATCATTAAGTATTTGTCTTTCTCTGACTTATTTCGCTCAGCATAATACCCTCTAGTTCCATCCATGTCAATGCAAATGACAAGATTTTTCTCTTTTGATGGCTGAGTAATATTCCATTATATATACACCACATCTTCTTCATCCATTCATCTGTGGATGGACAACTCGGCTCTTTCCATAGTTTGGCTGTTGTAGACGTTGCTGCTATAAACATTGGGGTGCAGGTGCCCCTTAGGATCATTACATTTGTATCTTTAGGGTAAATACCTGGTAGTATAATTACTGGATCATACAGTTCTATTTTTACCTTTTTGAGGAAACTCCAGACTGTTCTCCAGAGTGGCTACACCAGCTTGCATTCCCACCAACAGTGGAAGAGGGTTCCCCTTTCTCCACACCCTCGCCAGCGCCTATAGTTTCCTGACTTATTAATTTGCTGAGTTGGATCTCCCTCCTTAAACCCCTACCCACTGAAGCAACTTCTTCCCTCTAAAATAAACAAAATATATTTGCTATCTCATCTACAAGGTAACACTTCAAATATTGTATTACAGGCTGAGGGAAATCCAGATCTTCCATTTCCCAAGCTTATACCTCATGCCCTCAAGGATTTTAGACATACAAGGTCTCATACAAGGTCTGTGACTCTTCAATCACAGCAGTTTCCATGCCCCTCTATCCAGGTCACCATCAGATAAATATACCTAGGTATGCCACTTCCCCAGAGGGAAACCCACAGCAGCATATAAACGGGTTTATACTGTTCCGTATCTCTCCATTTCTAGACTATACATCTACTCCATTATAACCAAAGGTAGGCTATATTAAAAAATAATCTTAAAAATTATTAATTTTAAAATTTAATTTTTTAACTTTTAAATTATTATTTAAAAATTAAACGTTGGGGGTACGCCTGGGTGGCTCAGCAGCTGAGCGTCTGCCTTCAGCTCAGGGCGTGATCCCAGGATCCCGGATTGAGTCCTGCATCGGGCTCCTTGCGGGGAGCCTGCTTCTCCCTCTGCCTGTATCTCTGCCTCTCTCTTTCTCATGAATAAAATCTTACAAAAAAAATTTTTTTAATTTATTTATTCATGAGAGACACACGGAGAGAGAGAGGCAGAGACATACGCAGAAGGAGAAGCAGGCTCCATGCAGGGTGCCCAAAGGGTGACATAGGCGGAAGGAGAAGCAGGCTCCATGCAGGGTGCTCAACGTGGGACTTGATCCCGGAACTCCAAGATCATGCCCTGAGCTGAAGGCAGGTGCTTAACCACTGAGCCACCCAGGCGTCCCCCCAAAAAATTTTTTAATTTAAGAAAATAAAAAATTAATGTTGGAGGCACCTGAGTGGCTCAGTCAGTTAAGCATCTGCCTTCAGCTCAAGTCGTGATCCCAGGTACTAGGACTGAGTCCCACATGGGGACGGGCCTGCTAAGCAGAGAACCTGCTTCTACCTCTCCCTCTGTCCTTCCTCCTGCTTGTACTCTCTGGCATTCTATCTCTCTGTCAAATTTTTTAAAATGAATGAATGAACCAGCACTAGAGCCAACGCATCTGAATCCAAGACCTTTTTATTCCCTCGTCCATTGTGGGACCTTTCAAATCCACTGTTCAACAGGAAAGTTATTATGGCCTATTATGCTGGATATCTCAGATTCAAATCACCCTTAACATAATCTGTCCTTTATGCCAAGACTGAGGGCTTTGGTTTTTTTTAAAGGTATCTCTACACCCAATGTGGGGCTCAAACTCACAACTCCGAGATCAAGAGTTGCATGCTCTTCCAAATGAGCCAGCCAGGTGCCCCAAAGATTTCTCTTAATCTTCCTATTTGACCGTTTGTTTCCTTCGGAGTTAATTATCTTGATTTCATTTCCCTTTTAAGTTGGTGCTAATTCACCTGCATCTCCAGCACTTGTCCCTGTTCACTTGTCATCTCCAGCACTTGTTGGTGCAAAGCTCTGTCTTCCCCGCGTTGAACCCTGTGCCCCACAGTCTAACACTGGTGTGTTACAGCAAGTGAAAAACTCAGTCTTGGGGTTCCTGACTGGCTCATTTGGAAAAGCATGTAACTCTTGATCTTGAGGTTGTGAGTTTGAGCCCCACATTGGGTGTAGAGATTACCTAAGCAAACAGAGAAATCTTCAGTGTTAACAATCAAATCCTGCTAGGGATAACGGACACTGACAAATTTAGAGTGGACAACTGTGTGCAACGAAAGGTTGATGCTTTAAAGTGAGAAGTATGACAGCCATGTCCGCTGAGGCATGACAAGGGACCTGCAAGAACTTGAACTGGACAACACAACAGAGAAGCCAGAGGACCCAACCTTCAACCACAACCTGGCATGTAGAACACCAACAGCCAGGCCTTCACTTCCTAAGGGGGAGATGAGAGATGCAACCAGCTCAAAAATAGAAACAGCCTCTCATTCAGTGAAATACTTACTGAGCACCAACTCTATCTATGCCAGACACTATTCAAGGCACAGAAGGTACTCTTTACCAAAAAACTACTTTTGAAGGAAAATTAAAATATTGTGGTGACACAGAATATCCTACATGTTCCCAGGGAGTCAGAGTCAAGTAGACAGAATGAAAACAATCAGAATAACTTCAGACTTCTCAAGGGCAATACTGGAAGCAAAAGGCAATTAAACAACTGCCTCTAAAATTCTGAAGGAAAATTATTCCCAATTTAGAATTCCATAGCTGGTCAAACTCTCCCATCAACCATTGGAATAGGGAAATAAGATTTTTAAACATACAAGGTCTCAAAAACTTCTACCTCCTGCGCATAGGAAGATGCACTCAACCAAAATGATAAGAAGAAAACCTGAGGGCGCCTGGGTGGCTCCATCAGTTAAGCATCTGCTTCTGGCTCAGGTCTTGATTCCGGGGTCCTGGGATTGAGCCCCATGTCGGGCTCCCTGCTCAGCAGGGAGCCTGTCTCCCTCTTCCTCTCCCTGCTTGTGTTGTCTCTCTCCCTCACTCACTCTATCTCAAATAAAAGAAAGAAAGAAAGAAAGAAAGAAAGAAAGAAAGAAAGAAAGAAAGGAAGGACCTGAGAAAAAAAAATGAGAAGAAACCACAGACTGCGAGGCACAGGGTTCACTGTACGAAAGACAGCCTGGGATCCCTGGGTGGCGCAGCAGTTTGGCACCTGCCTTTGGCTCAGGGCGCGATCCGGGAGACCCTGGATCGAATCCCACGTCGGGCTCCTGGTGCATGGAGCCTGCTTCTCCCTCTGCCTGTGTCTCTGCCTCTCTCACTCTCTCTGTGTGACTATCATAAATAAAAAATTAAAAAAAAAAAAAGAAAGACAGAGCTTCGCACCAACCCAGGGACAAGTGCTAGATATGCGGGTGAATTAGCAACAACTTAAAAAGGAAATTAAATCAAGATAATTAACTCCTAAGGAAACAAAGAGGAAAAGTAATAATAGTTTATTACTCAGCTCTGGCATATATACAGCCATAGAGATAAAAACAGTAAAGACTGATCTAAACAAAATTAAAATTCTACTGGAAGGTTATGGAGATGCAAAGGATGCACCTGTGTGGTGAAGAGAAGCAAAGAAACAGGTAGGTCCTAGGGGATCCCTGGGTGGCTCAGCAGTTTGGCGCCTGCCTTTGGCCCAGGGCGCGATCCTGGAGTCCTGCTCGAGTCCCGCGTCAGGCTCCCGGCATGGAGCCTGTGTCTCTGTCTCTGCCTCTCTCTCTCTCTTTCTCTATCATAAATAAATAAAATCTTAAAAAAAAAAAAAAAAAAGAAAGAAAGAAAGAAAGAAAGAAAGAAAGAAAGAAAGAAAGAAAGAAAGAAAGAAAGAAAGAGGTAGGTGCTAAGTATCTAGAATTGGAAATCAAACACTGAAAAGTCATCATGGGCACCTGGCAGGGTCAGTAGGTAGAGCATGCAACTCTCAATCTTGGGGTTCTGAGTTTGAGCCCCTTGTTTGGTGTAGAGATTACTTAAAAAAATAAAGTATTAAAAAAATCAGGCAATATAATAAGCCTGTTACTTAGAAACATTAGAAACTGGTAATTATGGATAAAGTGTAATTTCACTTAGAAGAAAACAGTCTCTTCTAGGGAGAGGGAAAAGGGGAGCAAGGGAGCATTAAAACCCACATTTACAAAACTATGGCTGTGCAAACTATAGGTGTACAATTGTCATCACATCATACCAAGAGTATATGCACTCCCCCTGACATAACTACTAATGATGCCAGCCTTGACTACCTGGCTGAGGTAGTTCATGCAGGCTTCCCTCCACTACACATCCACTCCCTTCCCATACTTGGTCTTTAAGAAGCAAGTCACAAGGTACAGGCCACACTCAGAACCCTGGGAGAGCTGATCTCCTGAAGAGGGATATAAGGTGTCTGGGGTTATTCTGTAGGGGACAGTGTCTCTTCTCTGCCTCATCCCTCATTTCTTTATTTAATCATTTATGTCAATATGGACTGTGGGTATTTGGGGTTAACAATTTTATTCATTTGAGAGAAAGCGTGAGCACGAATGGGGGCCAGGAGCAGAGAGAGAGGGAGAAGCAGACTCCCTGCTGAGTGCAGAGCCCAACGTGGGGCTCCAACTCAGGATCAAGATCATGACCTGAGCAGAAGATAGACACATAACTGACTGAGCCACCCAGGCACCCCTGGATACTTGTTTTATACTTTAAGTTACAGCTAAAGGATACAATTTTTTTTTAAGTTTTTATTTATTTATTCATGATAGACATAGAGAGAGAGGCAGAGACACAGGCAGAGGGAGAAGCAGGCTCCATGCCAGGAGCCTGACGTGGGACTCGATCCCAGGTCTCCAGGATCGGGCCCTGGGCTAAAGGCAGGTGCTAAACCACTGAGCCACCCAGGGATCCCTAAAGGATACAATTATTAAAAATATTATGCTATTTATATTGTTGCTCAAAGTGTTCCAGCTTGGGCCAGTGAGAGCTCTCTTGATTGGCTCATAAATTAACATTCTCCTATCCCTCTGTTCTTTGAGCACTTCCTTCCTTTCTAGCACTACAACACATTCCAGGCTCATCTTGTATTCTCCCTGCCCCAGCCCTAGAACCAGCTATTTTTTGTTTTAAGATTTTATTTATTTATCCATGAGAGACACAAAGACAGGCAAAAACGTAGGCAGAGGGAGAGGCTCTCCCCTGTGGGGACCCCGGGATCACGCCCTGAGCCAAAGGCAGACATTCAACCGCTGAGCCACCCAGGCGACCCTAGAACCAGCTATTAACTGAAGGAGCCTTGGTTCATTTGATAGTAAAATGGTTTTAGAAACCAAGACTAGGCCCAGTGAGTATCTTCCCTAAACATGCAACCCCAGTCTAACCATGAGCAAAATGCCAGACAAATCCAAATTGCGGACTATTCTACAAACACTGACCAGTACTTCTCAAAACAGTCAAGGTCATAAAAAACAAGGAAAGTCTAAAAAAGTGTCACAGCCCCAGGAAAAATGATGGCTAAATGTAATATGATGTGGCATCCTGTTTGGGGTTCTGTAAAAGAACATTAGGGGAAAACTAGCAAAATCCAATAAAATGAATAGTTTAGTTAAAATTATATACCAATACTAGTTCCTTAATTGTCACAAATGTGCCATAATAACGTGGGGTGTTAACATTAAGAGAAATTGAGTGCAGATATACAGGGACTTTTACTGTCTTTGCAACTTTTCTGTAAACCTAAAGCTATCCTAAGAAGTTTGTCTTTTAAAAATCTACCTATAAAAAATACAAAAAAGTACATATATAACTTTGATAAAAACCAGAAAAGTGGGCAGCCTGGGTAGCTCAGCAGTTTAGCACCACCTTCAGCCCAGGGCATGATCTTGCAGACCAAGGATCGAGTCCCACATCAGGCTCCCTGAGTCGAGCCTGCTTCTCCCTCTGTCTGTGTCTCTGCCTCTCTGTGTCTCTCACAAATAAATAAATAAAATCTTTAAAAAAAAAAAAGTGTAGGTATAATATGGACAGTGAGAATGTACATCTGTGCTTTTTAGTTTCTGGAGCATTTTCCTAAGTGTACTGTCTTACAAGAACAAAACCAAGTATTCAGTTAGTTTAGTGAACCATTGTTCTATCTCCCACTTACCAACGAGGAGACAGACAGTTGAGGACATTTAAGCCCATACTACCCAGAACAGGAACAGATCCCAAGTTCTCTCCACCCTGCTAGGGTGCACCTTTGCTCTCATGGCTGTTGTACTGCTGCGCATGCGTACACACCGCAAACACCCTGTGCTCTGATTGCTCACCCACAATAGAACTGGACTGTCTGGTGTTGCAGGCAAAGGAACTTCTTAAAACCTCAAATATAGAGAAAGGATTTCAAATTCTGCCACAATAAAAATAGACTAACCTAACAGACAAGAATAGAAATACTGGGATCCCTGGGTGGCGCAGCGGTTTGGCGCCTGCCTTTGGCCCAGGGCGCGATCCTGGAGACCTGGGATCGAATCCCACGTCGGGCTCCCGGTGCATGGAGCCTGCTTCTTCCTCCGCCTGTGTCTCTGCCTCTCTCTCTCTCTCTGTGACTATCATAAATAAATAAAAAAAAATTTAAAAAAAAAAAAAGATGGAAAAAAAAAAAAACAAGAATAGAAATACTAAATACACTGAATATTTTATAAAACAAAAATCGGGATGCCTGGGTGGCTCAGAGGTTTCGTTTTTTGTTTTTTTTTTTTTAAGATTTTATTTATTTATTCATGAGAATACACAGAGAGGAAAGAGAGAGAGAGAGGCAGAGACACAGGCAGAGGGAGAAGCAGGTTCCATGCGGGGAGCCTGATGTGGGACTCGATCCTGGGTCTCCAGGCTGCTCCACCCGGGCTGCTCCTGGCTCAGAGGTTTAGCTCCTGCCTTCGGCTCAGGGCGTGATCCTGGAGACCTGGAATTGAGTCCCATGTCGGGCTCCCTGCTTGGAGCCTGCTTCTCCCTCTGCCTGTGTCTCTGCCTCTCTGTGTCTCTCATGAATAAATAAAATATTTAAAAACAGAAAAATTAAGCCAGAACTGGTTAGACTCTAAATGCACTTTTTAAAGATTATACTAGATCACACATACTGAATTTTTCTCATATCTGATTATCAATTCTCATATAATACTCTTATTTCCTATCTCTACCACCTTTTCACATATATTCATACTCCCTTTATACTAACGCTGACTACAATGAGATCATACACACACAAGCATCCTAATTAACAAGCAATACAATTTTCAATAATTGACAAATTTTACAAATGTTCCCCCTCTCAAAAATTAACAAAAAGAGGGGCTAATGGGTGCCCAGTAGGCTGAGGGTCTGACTCTTGATTTCAGGTCAGGTTGTGATTCCAGGATTGAGGGATCAGGCCTATGTGTCCCTCTCCCTCTGCCCTTCCTCCTCCCTGGCTCACGTGCACACACGCTTCTGCTCTCTCAAATAAATGAAATCCTTAAAACAAAAATAATGATAATAATTAACAGAAAGAAAGCAAAGGCCGGAGGAAGAGTGAGCATCATCCTGGTCACTTTACCTCTCCTGGGTTAGCATGTGACATTCTGTCAAGAAGTAAAAGGCCAATATGGTAAAAGTTTTTGAACATATGCACTTAAAAGGGACTGTGTGGAATTAGATTAGTGGTTGTGGTTGCCCGACATACAGAATATACTAAAAAAATTCACCAAACTGTACACTTCCTCTGGGGCGCCTGGGTGGCTCAGTCCATTGAGTGTCTGCCTTTGGCTTGGGTTGTGGTCCCGGGGTCCAGAGATCAAGCCCCACATGGGGCTCCCTTGCTCAGTGAGGAGCCTGCTTCTCCCTCTGCCTGCCGCTCTGCCTGCTTGTGCGTGCTCTCTTGTGCTCTTTCTCTGTCAAATATATAAATGAGATCTTTAAAAAAATTAAAAAATAAATTGGTAACTTGTTACGTGACTTTTTTAAAAAAGATCTTATTTATTTATTCATGAGAGACATGGGGGGGGGGGGGGGGACAGGCAGAGGGAGAAGCAGGCTCCATGCAGGGAGCCCAATATGGGACTCGATCCCGGGTCTCCAGGATCATGCCCTGAGCAGAAGGCAGACGCTCAACCGCTGAGCCACTCAGACGTGCCTATGTTATATGACTTACTCTCATTCTTTTAAAAGAATGTGATAGAAAAAACAAGTCTATTTATAAAAAAAAAAAAAAAAAAAGAAAAGAAAAAACAAGTCTGGATGTGCAGAGTGAAAGACAGCCAAGAGAGAAACCTGAGTTATTCTGACAGTTCTTGGTTATAAAATGAAGTTCCTACAAATACAACAAAGGATAGCCCAAAAAAAGAAAAATAAGATGGGAGAACAAAGAAGTCTTTATTTTGCCAATACTGAGAGCAGAACATCAAACTTGAGATGTTTCCCCAAAATATGTGAGCTGAACCAACCAGTGGGAAATGCAGCCAGCTAGACCCATGGTCTATCTCTCTACATACAAGAATCAGCCCTGATGAGCATTAGGAATGGAGAGGGTCCTGACTCTGGGAAAATGAGAAGCAGCCAGAGAGCCACTAATGAAACCATAGCAAACAAATAAAGTTAATACAAGGAAATATCCAGTGCTGTGATCTGAAATTCCACATATGATCTGCAAATTCATATGTGGAAACCTAATCCCCAAGGTGATGGTATTTCCAGGTGGGGCCTTTGGGAGGTGCTTAGGTCATAAGGGTGGAGTCCTAATGAATGGGATCAGTGCTCTTTTTTTTTTTTTTTAATTTTTATTTATTTATGATAGTCACAGAGAGAGAGAGAGGCAGAGACATAGGCAGAGGGAGAAGCAGGCTCCATGCACCAGGAGCCTGATGTGGGATTCGATCCCGGGTCTCCAGGATCGCGCCCTGGGCCAAGGGCAGGCGTCAAACCACTGCGCCACCCAGGGATCCCCGGATCAGTGCTCTTATAAGGGAATCCACAGAGCTCTCCCACCTCTTCTGCCAAGTGCCGCCAGAGAGAAGACAGCCATATACAAACCAAACACAGAACCTTACCAGAAACTGACTCTACCAGCATCATGATCTTGAAATTCCCAGCCTCCAGGACTGTGAGAAATAAATTCCTGCTCTAAGCCCCACTTGTTTTGGTTGAGGAGTGTTGCTTCCCGAGCTTATGTAACAAAGTTAAGGTCCATATTTTAAGCCAAATCTAAAAAGGTTTCCTGGAGGGTCTCAAGCCTTTTCAAAGCATGACATTTTTGGATACAAATACAAATGTTACACTCCTTTGTAGGATTATGATACTGAGTTACTTTATTTTCTAAATAGAACACTGTATTATAATAGTAAATATATTTTATCCAGCTATACGTTGCCTACTCTTTCCCAAATAAAAACCACTAACTTCTTCAAGGAAGGATGTGCTCCATCCTTCAGGTCAGGTACCTTCTGACTAGAAACTTCATCTGTGGGCCACAGACTGCCAGAGGCAGCATTAAGACATAATTCCAGGGCTTGCCACAAAGCAGTTCCAGAATAGAAATTTTATCAACTCATTATTTGCTACTTGTACAGTGTATCTCCTCCAATCAAATCTTCCTCAAACCTTGAGCAGCCCGGGTGGCTCAGCGGTTTAGCGCTGCCTTCGACCCAGGGCGTGATCCTGGAGATCCGGAATGGGAGTCCCATGTTGGGCTCCCTGCATGGAGTCTGCTTCTCCCTCTGCCTGTCTCTCTCTCTGTGTGTCTCTCATGAATAAATAAATAAAACCTTAAAAAAAAAAAAAAAACTTCCTCAAACCTAATCAACCTAATGTAATCCTTTTATCTTCTCTTCCAAACGTAAATCATAAGAATAAATTGAGTAAATGAATCATGCTGGCCTAAAAATCACAAAAACCCATAAAGTGTATGCAACTGGTGAATCGCTAAATTCTACCCCTGAAAATAATAATACAGTATATGTTAACTAAATTAAATTTAAATAAAGAATTTTTTTTTAAAAAAAGGCGTATCTCTCAGCAGATGCCAGCAAAGAATGCCAGATGCCTTTCTTCATATGTTCTTGGAACTTAAACCCAAAGAAAACTGAAAAGGAAGAGCAGAAAAACCTGAATTGAGTATGACTGAGAAAAACCTTGATGTGACTTCATATAAGTTTGGTGGTAGAGCAATAAATTTATACTTTTCACACACACACAAAAACGGTAAGTGTAAAAAAAAAAAAATGGTAAGTGTTTTAATATTAAAGACTCCAGGGCAGCCCTGGTGGCGCAGCAGTTTGGCGCCACCTGCAGCCCAGGGCGTGATCCTGGAGACCCTCGATGGAGTCCCTCTGCATGGAGCCTGCTTCTCCCTCTACCTGTGTCTCTGCCTCTGTCTCTATGAATAAATAAATAAAATCTTAAAAAAAAAAAAGAGGGATCCCTGGGTGGCGCAGCGGTTCGGCGCCTGCCTTTGGCCCAGGGCGCGATCCTGGAGACCCGGGATCGAATCCCACATCGGGCTCCCGGTGCATGGAGCCTGCTTCTCCCTCTGCCTGTGTCTCTGCCTCTCTCTCTCTCTCTCTCTCTGACTATTATAAATTAAAAAAAAAAAAAAAAAAAGACTCCAGGGGACACCTGGGTGGCTCAGCAGTTGAGCATCTGCCTTTGGCTTGGGCATGATCCCGGTTTGGGGGATCGGGGACCCCCCCCATTTGGGCTCCCTGCGGGGGGTCTGCTTCTCCCTCTGCCTGTGTCTCTGATTCTGTGTCTCTCATGAATAAATACATAGATCTTTAAAAAAAAAAAAAAAACTTAAAAAAAAACTCCCTAACTACAGCATCTATTCTGAATCCGTTTCCATACCAGAACTATAGCCCACTGGATAAAACAAAAGCTTCATTTGCCTCTTAGATGAATCTATCATGGATGACCTTGCAGAATTAGAGAAATGGAGGCAGTCAAGACTCCCTGGGTTCTTTCCCCACACCCATGCTCAGGTCAAATGCAGTTCTGCTCTGAAAACCTCCTCCTCTATGTACGCGGATCTTCTCACTCCACAATAACCTAACCACCCTCCTACATGAAGCGTGCATATATGCCAAGAGAGCATCTGCTTTGCTTGTCAATGGTCAATGACCACGCTGCATCTAAGGAAAGAGTTTTATAAGGCCACCTCCCCCAACAGCTAGTCAGGTGCCTAGCCCCCTGCCAGGTAGGACTCCTGGCCACAGCCAGACAGTGCACTAGGTCATTCAATCTGCCATGGGACCAAAGGCCCATAGGCCCATCTCTTCAGATGCAAATTTTAAGCATGACAAACTACAAGGAAGGGCACTACGCAGAAATATAGGAGAACATGCTTTTTCCTAAATCAAGAATGAGTAAGCCCAAATGATGCAGATGTCTCTATTATAAGTCTTTGGTTGAGCAAACAAAAAGGAAAAACAGCTTCATCGGACAGTGTGACTAAGAGATTACAAAACAGGGTGTTATGGGAGTGTGTGGCAAAAAAATATGGAGTATTCATTACGTAGCTAAAAAACACCACTTTCATTTCAAAATGAAAAACAAATATAACATTAAATTTATTTAACTCTAAACTGCCCTCTCTGTCTCTCATGAATAAATAGAAAATCTTTAAAAAAAAATGAGAGACACGGGGGGGGGGGGGGGGGGGGGAGGGAAAGCGGGGGAGGGGGAAGCAGAGACACAGGCAGAGAGAGAAGCAGGCTCCATGCAGGGAGCCCAACATGGGACTCGATCCCAATCCCGAGTCTCCAGGATCAGGCCCTGGGCTGAAGGCAGAGCTAAACTGCTGAGCCAACTGGGCTGCCAGAAACAACAGGTTTTTAAGAGGTGCCTGGCTGATTCAGTTGGTGGAGCATGACTTTTTTTTTTTTAAGATTTATTTTGAGAGAGAGAGGGCAAACATGGAAGGGTAGGGGGAGGATCTCAAGCGGACTCCCCACTGAGCACAAATCCTGATACAGGGCTCCATCTTACCACCCTGAGATCATGATCTGAATGGCAATCAAGAGTCAGACACTTAGCCAACCCAGCCACCCAAACATCCTGAGCACAAGACTTGATCTTGGGGATGGGAGCTCCCACACTGGCTGTAGAGATTAATTAAAAATAAAAATTTTGGGGCACCTGGGTGGCTCAGTCAGTTGAGCATGCTACTTTGGCTCAGGTCAAGATCTCAGGGTCCTGGGATCAAGCCCCACTTCTGGCTCCTTGCTCAGCAGAGAGTCTGCTTCTCCCTCTGCCCCTCCCCAGCTAATGCATACCCATTTGCTCTCTCTCTCTCTGTCTCAAATAAATAAAATCTTGAAAAAAAATAAAATCTTAAAAATATAAAATCTTGGGCAGCCCGGGTGGCTCAGCAGTTTAGTGCTGCCTTCGGCCCAGGGCGTGATCCTGGAGTCCCAGGATCGAGTCCCACGTCGGGCTCCCTGCATGGAGCCTGCTTCTCCCTCTGCCTGTGTCTATGCCTCTCTCTGTTTCTCATGAATAAATAAATACACAAAATCTTTAAAATATATATATATATATATAAAAAATCTTTTAAACATATATATACACACAGACTACACACACATGCGCATATATATATATATATATATATATACATATATATATATATATATAAGGCTCAGTTAGGAATCAGCCTTCGGCTCAGGTCATGATCCCAGGGCTAGGATGGAGCCCCACATCTGGCTCTCTGCTCAGTGGGGAGCCTGCTTCTCCCTCTGCTGGCTGCTGTCCCTGCTTGTGCTCGCTCTCTGTCAAATAAATGGATAAAATCTTTAAAAACTAGGGCACAGGGGTGGCTCAGTGGTTGAGCATCTGCCTTTGGCTCAGGTTGTGATCCCAATGTCCTGTTATCGACTCTCACATCAGGGTCCCCACAGGAGCCTGGTTCTCCCTCTGCCTATGTCTCTGCCTCTCGCTCTGTGTCTCATGAATAAATAATTTTTTTTAATCTTTAAAAATAATAAATAAAGGCAGCCCGGGTGGCTCAGCACTTTAGTGTCGCCTTCAGTCCAGGGTGTGATCCTGGAGACCCGGGATTGACTCCCAGGTCGGGGCTCCCTGCATGGAGCCTGCTTCTCCCTCTGCCTGTGTCTCTGCCTCTCTCCTCTCTTTCTGTCTCTCATGAAAAAATAAGTAAAATCTTTAAAAAATAACAAATAGGGGATCCCTGGGTGGCTCAGCGGTTTGGTGCCTGCCTTCGGCCCAGGGCGTGATCCTGAAGACCTCGGATCAAGTCCCACGTCCGGTTCCCAGCGTGGAGCCTGATTCTCCCTCTGCCTGTGTCTCTACCTCTCTCTCTCTCTGTCTCTCATGAATAAATAAAATATTTTTAAAAATAAAAATAACAAATAAAAATAACAAATAACAAAAACAGACAAAATAGAAAGCAGGAACCATAAAAAATTGATAAAGTAGAATTCATCAAAATTTTAAATTACTAAAAAAAAATTTTAATTACTGATTATTAAAAAGGCACAACCAAAAAAGATATATTTTAAGCCCTAGAGCTGGGACTTGGGCGGCTCAGTGGTTGAGCATCTACCTTTGGCTCAGGGTGTGATCCTGGGATCCAGGATCAAGTCCCACACTGGGCTCCCTGCGTGGGGCCTGGTTCTCCCTCTGCCTGTGTCTCTGCCTCTCTTTCTGTCTCTCTCATGAATAAATAAATAAAATCTTAAAAAAAAAAAAAAAAACAGTTAAGGCCTAGACCGGGAAAAAATATTTACAACATGTGTACCTGGCAAAAAGACACGTACTCAAATACATAAGGAATTTCTATACCCAATAATAAAAAGACAACCTGACTTTCTAAACAGGTAAAAGATTTTTTTTTTAATTTTTATTTATTTATGATAGTCACACACAGAGAAAGAGAGAGAGAGAGGCAGAGACACAGGCAGAGGGAGAAGCAGGCTCCATGCACCGGGAGCCTGACGTGGGATTCGATCCCGGGTCTCCAGGATCACGCCCCGGGCCAAAGGCAGGCGCTAAACCGCTGTGCCACCCAGGGATCCCGAGGTAAAAGATTTAACAAACACTTCACAAAAGCAATATACACAAAAGGCCAATAAGCATGTGAATAAGTGCTCATTATTAGTCATCAGGGAAATGCTCAGGAAACCCATTCGACAAGATGCCACTATACATCCACCAGAATGTGAAGAAGAAAAGAAAGAATACCAAATGCCAGAGAGGATATGGAATAACCAGAAGAAAGAACACACACATTGCTAGTCCAAGAGTAAAATGTACAACCACTCTGGGTTGTTTCTTTTTTTAAAGATTTATTTATTCACGAGAGACACACAGAGAGAAGCAGAGAGAGAAGCAGAGATACAGGCAGAGGGAGAAGCAGGCTTTATGCAGGGAGCCTGATGCAAGACTCCATCCCGGGACTCCAGGACCACGCCCTGGGCCGAAGGCAGGCGCTAAACCACTGAGCAACCCAGGGATCCCCTGGGTTGTTTCTTTAAAAGTTAATGATATATTAACTCAGCTGAGTGTGGAGCCTGCTTGAGATTCTCTCTCCCTCTCTGCTTGCTACTTCTCATAAACAAACACAAACAAGCAAATAAATGTTAATGCTACATCCACATTATGGGCAATCCCACTTCTGGGTATTTATCCAGAAGAAATGAAGATGTATTCCCACATGGTCTCCCACAAAAATGAGTACCCCTGCCCCCAATGTGCTTCAAGAAGAAAATGGCTTGACTGTATAGGTCCCACAATAGAACACCACTCAGGAACAGAAAGGAACCAACCACTGACATAGCAACATGTATGAATTTCAAAAATATTATGCTGAAACTGGATGCAAGGATGCCTAGGCAGCTCTGTCCGTGAAACATATGCCTACAGCTCCTGGGATCAAGTCCGGCATCAGGCTCCCTGCTCAGTGGGGAGTCTGCTTCAGCTTCTCCCTCTCACTCTCCCTAACAAATAATATCTTAAAAAAACAAGCTGGATGCAAAAAATATATACTGTATAACCTCATTTATATGAAATTCTAGAATAGGAAGAACTACCCTGTGGTTATAAAAATCAGATCACTGCTGCGGGGGCAGGTGGTGAGAGGGGTGATGGATGACTGGCAAGGGGCAGGAGGGAATTTTCTGGGCCGTATCTTGGTATATAGTCATCAAAATAGAATGAATAATATATTTAAAACCTTGGCATTTCAATGTATATAAATTGTATCTCAATTTCCTTTAAAAAAGCAGAATTTGAGGGATGCCTGGGTGGCTTAGTGGTTAAGCATCTACCTTCGGCCCAGCGCGTAATCCTGGGGCCCCAGGATGGAGTCCCACATCCGGCTCCCTGCAGGAAGTCTGCTTCCCCCTCTGTCTCTGCCTCTCATGAATAAATAAGTAAATTCTAAAAAATAAAAAAGAATTTGCTAACATTAATTTGTACATATTCAGAAATCATAACTCCCAACATTAAGTGAAAGATGGTTAGGAATGGTTTTGTTCTGAGAACACATTAAAACTAGGATGTGGTAAGCAGACATTTCATCCCCCTCAAGATTCCTGGCCCCTGGTGCAAACACATCTCCCAGTTAATCAAGTCCCTCTAAATACTGCTATAAAGAGATTTCTTGGGCAGCCTGGGTGGCTCAGCAGTTTAGCACCGCTTTCGGTCCAGGGAGTGATCCTGGAGACCTGGGATCGAGTGTCCCACGTCGGGTTCCCTGCATGGAGCCTGTTTCTCCCTCTGCCTGAGTCTCTGTTTCTCTGTGTCTCTCATGAATAAATAAAATCTTAAAAAAAAAAAAGAGAGAGAGATTTCTTGCCATAGATGTAATTAAGGTCCCAAATCACTTAGCCTTAAGATAGAGAGATTATCTTGGTGTGCCTGACCTAATTACATGCCTTCTTTATTTATTTTTTAAGATTTTTTTTTTTTAAGATCTTATTTTTAGGTACTCTCTATACTCAACGTGGGACTTGAACTCATGACCCTGAGAACAAAAATCTCATGCTCTTCTGACTGAGCCAGCCAGGAATTTGTCTCTCTCATGAATAAATAAACAAAATCTAAAAAAAAAAACAAACAAAAACAAAAAAAAAAACAAAAACAAAAACCACTTAAAAAAAAGAAAGTAGGGGATCCCTGGGTGGCTCAGCAGTTTAGTGCCTGCCTTCGGCCCAGGGCGTGATCCTGGAGACCTGGGATCGAGTCCCGCATCAAGCACCCTGCATGGAGCCTGCTTCTCCCTCTGCCTGTGTCTCTGCCTCTCTCTCTCTCTCTGTGTGTGACTATCATAAATAAATAAAAATTTAAAAAAAAAAAAAAAAAAAAGGGATCCCTGGGTGGCGCAGCGGTTTGGCGCCTGCCTTTGGCCCAGGGCACGATCCTAGAGACCCGGGATCGAATCCCACGTCAGGCTCCCGGTGCATGGAGCCTGCTTCTCCCTCTGCCTGTGTCTCTGCCTCTCTCTCTCTCTCTCTCTCTCTCTCTCTCTCTCTCTGTGACTATCATAAATAAATAAAAATTAAAAAAAAAAAAAAAAAGAAATTATGGATGACCCTTGAGGACAATATGCTAAATCACAAAAAGACAGTCACAAAAAGACATGCTATACTCTTGGTCTTGGGCTTGTAAGTTCAAGCCCCAGTTGGGTGTAGAGATTACTAAAAAAAATTAACTTAAAAAGAAAAAAAAAAAAGACAGGTACCTGGGTGGCTCCATGGTTGAGCATCTGCCTTCACCTCACGGTGTGATCCCGGGGTCCTGGGATCGAATCCCATCTCAGGCTCCCTGGAGGGAGCCTGTTTCTCTCTCCACCTGTGTCTCTGCCTCTGTGTCTCTCATGAATAAACAAATAAAATATTTTAAAAATAAAAGACAGGGACACCTGGGTGGCTCAGTGGTGGAGCGTCTGCCTTTGGCTCAGGGACTGATTCTGGAGTCCTGAGATCGAGTCCCACATCGGGTGCCCTGCATGGAGCCTGCTTCTCCCTCTGCCTGTGTCTCTGCCCCACCCCCTCTCTGTCTCTCATGAATAAATAAAAGCAATCAATCAATCAATAAATAAATAAATAATAAAAGACAAATGCTATGTGATTCTACTTGTAAGTAGTACCTCAAGTAGACAAATTCACTGAATCAGAAAGTAGAATTATGTTTGGGGGGAGGAGGGTGGGGATGGGAAGTTGTTACTTAATGGACACATAGTTTCAGTTTTGCAAGATGAAAAAGTTCTAGAGATCTGTTGCACAACAGTGTAAATATACTTAATTTGTTTTTTACCACAATTGTAAAAAGAACAGAAATTAACATTTTCTGTTACACAATACAAATTCTTTTTTAAACAAGCAAAATAAGTAAATTTAAGAAAAAAACATTTCTATGGATTCACAGAAATCATAGAAATGAAGGCTCAAGCAGCTTTTACTAATCACCCTCTCTATGCCAGACTCTGCAAACACAAATACTACAATGACAATGTGGTGCCTGAGACAGTACACATTAGACAGCAACCCCAAGGAGTCACCATGGCCACAGTGCATCACCTGGGCTTCTGAAAGAACTGGCCAAGGACTTCCCAGATGAAGGCAACTGGAGCTTAGCATCATTGGGATTCCTGACAGCAAGGTGGTTCAAAGTTTGAAATGTGCATACAAAAATACCTGAATTAGAAGCCTGACTTCACAGCTGTGTACCTCTCTGGCTCAAATAACTTGCCCTCTCTGACCTCAGTTTTGCCCACAGTAGAATGGGAAAGGATTATAGCACCAATTTTATCTGATTTGGTGTTAACTTCACTGTCATCGTAGTGGTTGAGTGAGCTTCAGAGAGGCTGTGGACATATATTTCCACATTATGCAATCAGTCAGGGAACAACCCAAGGTTTAAACTGAGGTAACTGGGATACTGTAGAAAAAAGGAAATAAATGTCTACATTACATATGAACTTAACTCAGCTTAAAATTCTTGTCCTATTGATATTCACCTACTTGTTTTATCAAGCATGAACATACTAAACATATTTAAAACCACAGATCCTAATTGCTTTCATCTGCCTTCAAAAATTAGTTAAAACTGGGACACCCTGGGTGACTCAGTGGTTGAGCATCTGCCTTCGGCTCAGGGCGTGATCCCGGGGTCCTGGGATCGAGTCCCATGTTAGGCTCCCCACAGGGAGCCTGCTTCTCCTTCTGCCTGTGTCTCTGCCACTCTCCCTGTTTCTCATGAATAAATAAAATCTTTTTTAAAAATTAGTTAAAACATAATACTGTAATAACTTTGTATGTTGACAAATATTAACTATACTTCTCACAGTGAGCTTTTGGTAATGTCTATAACCGTTGAATTACACTGTTGTACACCTGAAACTAATATAATTCTGTAAGTCAACTATATTTCAACTAAAATAAGTACTTTTTTTTTAAAGATTTCATTTATTCATGAGAGAGAGAGAGAGAGAGAGAGAGAGGGAGAGTCACAGGCAGAGGGAGAAGCCGACTCCATGCAGGGAGGCGACTAGATCCCAGGACTCCAGGATCACGCCCTGGGCCAAAGGCAGATGCTCAACCTCTGAGCCACCCGGGCGTCCCCAATAAGTACATTTTTAAAAATAGTTATGACACAACTAAATTCTGATTTCATTTTGACAGAAGAGTATATTATCCATCCGAGAGGCTTCAGGGCAGAAAGACGAAAGGGTGTTAAGTGAAAGAGACAGACAACGGGGAAGAGGGGACAACAGTGAAGAAGAGCAGACAAGCAGGCTCAGGATGAGCCTAAGGCACACCAGGTGTGCCTAAGTGAGGGCCAGAGTAGAAAGATGAGGGAAAGCTATGGGTGCAGAGTGGTTTTAGGACACAAGCCAAAACTTAGCAGAGGAGTGACATGATCCAACCTATGTTCTAGCAGCTTGCTCTAGCTACCAACACTGCCACTCCATCTCTTCCAGACTGCAGCCCTACCCTTACCCTGGCCCAGTCACTCCCAGGTCAGGGCCACTTTAGAAGCCATCTCTAGCCCATCTGTATCACTGTTCCTATTGCCGCTGCCCGAAGTCAGATCTCAGTTCACTTGGAACTACTGGCTTCCCACCAATCACGTGCCATACTACCTATGCTTTCTAAAGTGTCACCTCACTGTTAAGAATCCTCTGTCTTGGGATCCCTGGGTGGCGCAGCGGTTTGGCGCCTGCCTTTGGCCCAGGGTGCGATCCTGGAGACCCGGGATCGAATCCCACATCAGGCTCCCGGTGCATGGAGCCTGCTTTTCCCTCTGCCTGTGTCTCTGCCTCTCTCTCTCTCTCTCTGTGACTATCATAAATAAATAAAAGTTTAAAAAAAATTATTAAAAAAAAAAAAAAAAAAAGAATCCTCTGTCTTAAAAAAAAAAAAAAAAAAAAAAAAAGAATCCTCTGTCTTGCCTTCCTTACCTGATCTTCCCTTTCCACTCTCATCCTTCCCAACGTTAGTACCCTTTACGGCAGCACCACTTAAGAGCTTGTATCCTCTAAAATGACTATTATCAATCCCACCCCTGGCATTTGACTAATTGTACTTTTCTTCAGGTCTCATATCCAGAATCACCTTTCCAGGGCATTCAGCACAACATTTAACCTAATCTGCCATACCCGTCGATTTCCTGTTCCCTCACCAGACAATGAGCTCCTAGAGGCCAGAGACTATTTATTTACTTACTTAGAAAGATTTTATTTATTTATTCATGAGAGACAGAGAGAGAGAGGCAGAGACACAGGCAGAGGGAGAAGCAGGTTCCATGCAGAAGCCTGATGTGGGACTCAGTCCCAGGACCATGCCCTGAGACAAAGGCAGACGTTCAACTGCTGAGCCACCCAGGCATCCCAACAACTGTTTTTTATCCCTATTTTCCCAACAACTTAGCACAGCACCTGCCATTCAGTTGGTTCTAGATAGACATTTAAGGTCATGCTTTCACCATTTAATATGCTAATCATTTTTATTCTATGCCCTGAAATTTGACATGTAAAACCTGCCTGTACTTCAGTTTAAGATATTACTGATCACTTCTTTGTTACATAAAGTTCTGGTTTATCATATTCCACTTATGTTTCCATGTTACATGAATCCTACAAATTAACCAATCTTTGGTGTTTATATTCCCATATGGAAAGCTACACATTGGCTTATCTTCAACATTATGAAATATGCTTAACGATATATAATTTGGCAGGGGGTGCGGGGCACCTGGGTGGCTCAGCGGTTAAGCATCTCTGGCTCAGGGTGTGATCCCAGGGTCCTGGGGGGAGCCTGCTTCCCCCTCTGCCTATGTCTCTGCTTCTCTGTCTCTCACGCATGCATGAATGAATGAATGAGAATTCATAATTTTTAAATGTATAATTTTATTTTTTTAAGATTTTTTTATTTACTTATTCATAGAGACAGAGAGAGAGGCAGAGACACAGGCAGAGACACAGGCAGAGGAAGAAGCAGGCATCATACAGAGAGCCTGACGTGGGACTCGATCCAGGGTCTCCAGGATCATGCCCTGGGCTGCAGGCGGCGCTAAACCACTGTGCCAACAGGGCTGCCCTTAATGTCTAATTTTAAATAACTACAGTTAAGTTTTCATTTTAAAGTACTTAAGAGAAAAAAATAAATACTTACGATACTATGCGCTCCTCCCCAGTGTTATTTTTTCTCATCCTTCCTAGCAGTAGTGTCCTGACTCCCATGCAGGTCTTTCTACCCTTATTTGCATTGTTTAGTGTTTTTAGAAGGTAGTTCGAAGCAAAGTGCACGAGCCAGGTCACAGACAAGTTACCACCCTGGGTCCTCCACCCCCCTCAGCAACACCACAGGGCTGCCAGACTCCACTGCAACATGATGTTGCATTCTCTGATGACTTGGGGAAACTGGCTCTTAGGAGTGCCCAGCTTCCCACATGCAGTTTCCCCACTATCTAAAGTTTTTAATATTTAGTATCATTGTATTCCTACAGATGCTTAGGAAACAGAACAATGAATCAAAATTTCCCACCCTCGCTAAGGCTTGTTGCCAATCCCTAAAAGAGGCAAATCCAGGACAGGTAATAAGATGATGAGACTTAAGAACATCGTCCCAATTTCCTAATGGGTTTTTGACTCAACTACTACCATGTATTTTGAGCTTAACGACTCTGATCAATAGCTTAGTCATGCTGTATCTAAAAAAGCCTTAGAATTTAACGCAAAGAATCAAAGAACCGCCCTTTAATATACCAGTTTAAATAGCGAACCTGAAATTTTGTTGTCCTCACACTTTTTTTTTTGTTTTTTTTAATTCATGAGACACACACAGAGAGAGAGGCAGAGACACAGGCAGGGGGAGAAGCAGGCTCCATGCAGGGAGCCCGACGCGGGGCCAATCCCAGGACCCCGGGGTCACGCCCCGAGCTGAAAGCAGATGCTCAACCACTGAGCCCCCTCCCCCCCCCCGCCCAGGCGTCCCTGTCCTCATACTTTAAAAACGTTTTTTTGCAAGGACTCCTTATGAAACGCCTACCGTAAATTCTGAATGTGTTGTTTAAATAACGAAACAATAAGCAACAATTCTAGCACAAAAAAAAAAAAAAAAAAAAAAAAAAAAAAAACCACCACCTGCCTCTGCACACCTTACGCCCTGAAACCACCCAATCCGCCAGGCACTAATACTACACTTTCAAGGCTTTAAAGGTCTCGGGAGTCGAGAGGGCACCGCATTTGACAACCGCGTCGGGGCGGCTTCAAGTTTGGGAGCAGGAGCGACGCCAGCGCAGGTGGACGCGGAGGATGAGCGGGCTCGCGTCCCGCGGTCCAGGGGCAGGGGCGGCCGAGCAGGCGCCGCGGGGCCGGCCTCCCGGGGGGCCCCGGCAGCCCCCGCCCGCGAGCACGACAGCGCGGCCGCCCAGGGCGGTGCCCCGGGAGAGGGCGGGGGCCGGAAGGAAGAGGGAGGATTCGGACAAAGCCCGGCCGGCCGCCCCCCGGCCGCGTTCCCGGGAGCGCCCCCCCCCCGCCGCTCGGGGTCCGCAGCTGTTCCGCGAGCTGCCGCCCCCCCCCCCCCGCAGCGCAGCGCAGCCCGGGGACGCGCGGAGGGGACCGTCCGCGGGGCGCCGCCGGGGATGCGGGCGGGGGCGCGGCGCCAAGGGCCCGACGAGGGGGCGCCACAAGTGCCCGGGGGGGGGGCGCGGCGGGGGACGGCGGCCGCTCACCGTGCTGCTCCCGCGGGGCCGCGCGCTCGCTGTCAGCACCGGGAGGGCGCGGGCGCGTGCGCGGAGCCGGGCTGCGCGGGGCCCGCTGCCTCGATGCCTCAGGCGCGGCGCCGCGGTCACGAGCGAGGGGCGCCGGCGCGGCCGCCCCGCAGCATCCTCGGCCGCCCGCGAGCGCTGTCCCCCGCGGCTCCTCCCTGCAGCCGCCGCCCCGCGCCCGTCGGCTCCTGCTCCGCTCCGGCTCCGCCGCGCCCGCCGCCGAAAATGGCGTCTCGGCGTCCCTCCCCCGGCTCGGGGCTCCCGCCCCACAATGCCCCGCGCGGCCGTGACGTCACCGCCCGCCGCCGGAGGGCGGGGCGCGGCGGGGCGCGGCGGGCGCGGCCGGGAAACCGAGGCCCGGCGCGGAGAGGAGGCTCGCGGGCGTGCGGGAGGGGGCGCTGGGGCGGGGCGCGGCCGCCTGGGACCCCCGCGCCGGCCCCGCGCGCCTGCTCGCCCGCCTCAGCGCGCCGAGCCCCGTCCCCGCGCGTCTCGGGCGCGCGTTGCCCTCTCCCTGGAAGCCGCCAGGAGGGCTGTCAGCAGCCTGTCCACGGCGGGGCCGGGGGCGAGGCCACGCAGCAGCCGTCCGGGCCTTCTCCGGGGACACCCAGTCTCTGATCGCGACCCTGACCTTCCCCGTCCCGTTACGCCCTCGCCCCAGGGTCCTCGGGAATCCGAGCTCAGCGGGAGTTTGCAGGCCTCGCTCGGAACTGCAGCGCCAGGGCTGGGCGAGGGCAGAGATGCCGTCCCTGCGGCCGCACCCCCTCCCCGTGGCAGCCGTGCCACGACCTCCAGCCCCCGCCTGAAGGGCAGTACTTCCAGGTCAGGGAGCGCTCCTGGGCCTCAGCCTGCTGCACCGCCAGCTCTGCAGGCCTGACTCAGCAGCCAGCCCGGAGGACGCATGCTGATTCAGGGGGCAATGCTCAGCTTTCTCTGCCTGGGAGAACCCCCCACCCCCCCACCTCCCCACCACCTGGAGCCTGCAGACATCCCAAGAGCCGGGCCCTGGGGCACTGGTGACCGGGAGGCGTCCCTCCACCCCCACCCCCCCCATGTGCTTTTGAACTGCTCAGCTCTTCAGATAGATCAACCCAGCACCAGCAGCCGGTTTAACCCTAGAATTACACAGTCAGTGGGGGAGTAAATGCTCCTCGATTTTCACAGGGAGGTCCAATTACTTTACTTTCTTTTTTTTTTAATTATTATTATTATTTATTTGACACAGAGAGAGAGAGCACAAGCAGGGGGAGCAGCAGAGGGTGAGGGAGAAGCAGGCTCCCTGCCAAGTAAGGAGCCCAATGTGGGGCTTGATCCCAGGACCGGGGATCATGACCTAAGCTGAAGGCAGATGCCTAACGACTGAGCCACGCAGGTGCCCTCAATTACTTTACTTTTTTTTTTTTTTTTAAGATTTTCTCTATTCATAAGAGAGAGAGGTGGAGACACAGGCAGAGGGAGAAGCAGGCCCCATGCAGGGAGCCCGACCTGGGACTTGATCCCAGGTCTCCAGGATCATATCCCTGGCTGCAGGTGGCGCTAAACCGCCAAGCCACCGGGGCTGCCCTCCCTATCCTATTCTTTTATTTTCTCAACAAATATTTGTTGAGCTGCCAAGATCCCCACCATAAGAACAAAGGTGTGCTGGTAAACAGGATAGATAAGATTACACCTGCTCTTGCTCACACCGTGCTATGCACAGAGAAATAAGGTAATGGCAGTGTGATGAACTGAACTGTGAGGCAGGCAAGTGAACTGAGACCTAAGTGACAGGAAGGAGCCAAATGGGCAAAACTGGTAGGGCAAGCACTCCAGGCAACGGTCCTCAGGCAGGAATGAGTCTGGAGTGATGAGGAAAGAGAAAAGTCTAATTCATCCACCACATCCCATCCACAGGTCCCCTGAATCTGACCCTGCTACTTCCCTCATGGAAGTGCTGTGATGCACCCATCGTTCAGGGTGAGGGGCTGGGGTGCAGGCATTTCGGGCCATCCTCACTCAGTCTCATACTGAGACTAACAATCCATCACCCACCCTTGCTGTGAGGCCTGGGCACTCGCGGTCCCTTCCAATCCTCTGATCCTCAGCAACTCCAAGAGAGGCATTGGTATCCATATTTACAGATGCTGCAGCAAAGGCCCTGCAGGTTCCCTGGTCTGCTTTCTGCTTCCAAGGATTAACTCAGCTTTAGGAATCAGAAGAGAGGAGCAGGGTGGCTGCTCCTGGGTGGCTCAGTGGCTGAGCGTCTGCCTTCAGCTCCTGTCCTGACCCCAGGGTCCTGGGATCGAGTCCTGCATCAGGCTCCCCAGAGTGAGCCTGCTTCTCCCTCTGCCAGTGTCTTTGCCTCTCTGTGTGTCTCTCGTGAATAAATAAAATCTTTAAAAAAAAAAAAAAAAAGGTATCAGGAGGGAGCAGCCCCACGCTTCCTATGTGAACACTAGCAGAGCTGAGGAGAGCCTTTGTGGTGGAAAAGCCTCAGCAAGGCTACCCAGGGGCAGCAAATCCATTATCTGTCCTTCCCCAGAAACCTTGAGGACCAGGGCCCTGGGAAGCACACACCTGTTGGCACAAGTCCTGGTGGCCTTGACCATCCCTGTGGTCAGCAGCTTGCCAGCCTAGCCAGAGTCCCCTGGGTTACCCACGGGCCTGGAGGGCGGGGCTATCTTCTGTGGCAGCAGCAGGGGACCCCTGGAGCAGGCCTCTCCTTCCTCCCTGAAGTGCTCTTCCCTTCTAAAGAGACAGCCTGCATGGCAGAGCCACCTTCTCCTCCCCTCTGCCTGTCTCTGTCTCTCCCTCCTCCTGCTTTCCCCAAATGCAGATGCCTTGTCCTCTACCCCATCTCTTTGTCTCCTTCCCCTCCTTCTCTGTCCCTTTCACTTCCCTGTTGTGAAACCTGAGAGATCAGCAGGCCCAGATGCTGAGGCCTGAGTACAGCTGTGGAGGCAATCTCCAGGACCCAGACGAAGCCAAGGCTGAAGTGCCCTGGTCAAGGAGGAGTGAAAACACCCCCATGCCAGCCTCCTGCCGGTTGGCCGGACACCTGGGGGTCAGAGAGGAATCAGGAGCACACAGCCTGGTGCTCACTCCAATCTCCATGTTCATGGAATAGTGCTGGAGTCAGGCGTGGAGACCGGCAATGGGAGAGCAGGCACCCTGCGCCTGGCCAGCAGCCTGTGCAGCTGAGACAGAGGTGCTGGGGGGGTGGCCCGATGTCCTCAAGGCTCAGGGACTCCCTAGAAGAGGGACATTCACAGGGCAGATGGGAAGATCTAGGTCTCGGAGTCTAAGTGGTGGAACCATAGGGACAAAACAGTGCCCAACACAGAACAAACCACACAACCTGCGTCTCATTTGGACACTGGAGGGCAGCCCCGGCGGCGCAGCGGTTTAGCGCCGCCTGCAGCCCGGGGCGTGATCCTGGAGGCCCGGGATCGAGTCCCACGTCAGGCTCCCTGCATGGAGCCTGCTTCTCCCTGTGCCTGTGTCTCTGCCTCTCTGTCTCAATAAATAAATAAAATCTTAAAAAAAAAAGTCATTCGGACAGTGGAGAGGGTCTTCTATTTTCGCGGTCAAGGCCTGCGGAGGTGTCTGTCCAGCAGCCGCCCCCGGGGAGACTGGGACGCTGCGATGTCCCTCTGGTCCCAGGGCTCAGCAGTGGGCTCAGCTGTCAGCGAGCAGCCCCAGCCCATCAGTGTCTCAAGAGGAGGCGGAGGGAGGGCAGGGGGCCCCGGAGGGAGCCTTGGGCCGCGCGGCGGGGCTGGGGAGCGGTTCTGGGGCTGCGCTGGCCGAGGGGGCCCCCGCGCACCCCTGGCGAGACAGGCACGGGGGAGGGTCAGCACGGGCTCTGTGGCGGGAACCCCCCAGCTTCCCCCGGTCCCGCTGCGCTTCCTCCCCACCTCGCCCAGCGTCCCGGGACCGCCCCTCTGCCCCACCCCAGCCCGGGCGCCTCCCCCCCTGCAGCCCCGCCCCGCCCCGCCCCGCCCCGGCCCCTCCAGCCCTGGCTCCACCGCCCTCCCACGCCCGCGTGGTCACTGCCCGCCAGGCTCCCCCAAGCACGGGCACCGCCCCCCGCCCCCCCAGCATGAGCACTGCCCCCACACACACCCCAGGCCTGGGAGCCTCCCCACCACCTCCAGCCCGGGCACCGCCCCCCGCCCCCCCCCCCCCCGCATGGGAGTCTCCACGCCCCCCCCAGCCCGGGCACCGCCCCCGACCCCCCACCTGGGAGTCTCCACGCCCCCCCCAGCCCGGGCACCGCCCCCGACCCCCACCTGGGAGTCTCCACGCCCCCCCCCCCCAGCCCGGGCCCCGCCCCCGACCCCCACCTGGGAGTCTCCACGCCCCCCCCAGCCCGGGCACCGCCCCCGACCCCCCACCTGGGAGTCTCCACGCCCCCCCCCAGCCCGGGCACCGCCCCCGACCCCCACCTGGGAGTCTCCACGCCCCCCCCAGCCCGGGCACCGCCCCCGACCCCCACCTGGGAGTCTCCACGCCCCCCAGCCCGGGCACCGCCCCCGACCCCCACCTGGGAGTCTCCACGCCCCCCCAGCCCGGGCACCGCCCCCGACCCCCACCTGGGAGTCTCCACGCCCCCCCAGCCCGGGCACCGCCCCCGCCCCCCCCACCTGGGAGTCTCCACGCCCCCCCCAGCCCGGGCACCGCCCCCGACCCCCACCTGGGAATCTCCACGCCCCCCAGCCCGGGCACCGCCCCCGACCCCCACCTGGGAATCTCCACGCCCCCCAGCCCGGGCACCGCCCCCGCCACCGTCCCGCCCCGCGGAGCGCCCCGGTCACGCCCCTCTGGTCTGCGGCCTGGGTCCTGACCGCGACCTCACTGGGCCGGGGCTGCTTTCCCTTTGCGGAGCTCGGGCCGCGACAGAGGCTGCGGGACCGCTCCCGCCCGACAGCACCCAGCGCTTGGGGAGCGGGGGGGAGGGCAGCTCCGTCCGCCTCGCTCGTGCCTCTTGACCCGGGGCAGCGGGCCGGGCCTGCCGGAGTGCCCAGGGGCCCCAGCAATCCCGAGTCGCCCCCGCCCGCCCGCACCCCGGCCCCGGCGGGCCTGAGGGGGCCCATTCCTGGCTCAGCCCCCGGAGGGCGGAGGATTTCACTTACGTGCTTCCGAGCCCCCTACAAGAAAGAGGGGCAAGAAAGCCCCTCCGGAGAGGTCCAGCCATCCCGGCACCCCACTTCCAGCTGCCCTGGGGCCAGGCCTCAAGGGAGACCATGCTGGGCGGTCCAGCCCCGCACACAGCCATGTGGAGGGCCCAGGATGTCTCCAGGTGGGGACCGATGCTCACACGCGGGCAGGAAGGGCAAGGGGAAGAGCACTGCGGCCGCGAGGGTTTGTACACTCAGCACGTGTCTCTGAACCCTAACATTCGCAGGCCCAGCTGGCCATCCTACCAAGAACTTTTCAAGGAGCCATGAGACCTATGGGAAAAAGTGCTGGACTCCCCACAGCACGTGGCCCAGACCTGACTGATGTGGTTATCCGAAAGGGGTAATGCCCCAAACTGGGAGCAGGGAGGGATCTGATACTCAATCAGTCCATCTAGTGTGATGCACACGATGATGGAAACGCGCACGGGGGGGCGCCTGGGGGCTCAGCTGGTGAAGAGTCGGCCTTCAGGGCCTTCAGCTCGGGCCTCGATCCGCAACGACCCACCCCTGACCCACCGCTGGGCTCCCTGCTCAGCGGGGAGTCGGCTTCTCCCTCTGCCCGCCACTCCCCCTGCTGGTGCGCTGCCAACTAAACAAAATCAAGAAAGAAACAGAAAAAGAAAGGAAAGAAAGAAAGAAGCTCGGGTGGCTCAGCGGTTTAGCGCCGCCTTCAGCTCAGGGCCTGATCCTGGAGACCCGTGATCGAGTCCCACATTGGGCCCCTGTGTGGACCCTGCTTCTCCCTCTGCCTGTCTCTCTGCCCCCCCTCCCCTCTCTCTGTCTCTCTCTCTCTCACGAATAAATAAAATCTTTAAAAAAGAAAGAAAGAGGCCAGGTTCGATGAAGGATCTCAAGATGGCTGGACGAAAACTTGCTCTAAAAACCATTGACTGGGTAGCTTTTGGGGAGATCATACCCCGAAACCAGAAGGCCATTGCCAACTCCCTGAAATCCTGGAATGAGACGCTAACCTCCAGGTTGGCCGCTCTTCCTGAGAAACCACCTGCTATCGGCTGGGCTTACTACAAGGCCAATGTGGCAAAGGCTGGCTTGGTAGATGACTTTGAGAAGAAGTTTAATGCCCTGAAGGTTCCTGTGCCAGAGGATAAATACACTGTCCAGGTGGATGCTGAGGAAAAAGAATATGTGAAAAGCTGTGCTGAGTTTTCGTCTCTCTCAAAGGCCAGGATTGAAGAATATGAAAATGAGCTGGAGAAGGTGAAGATCGTACTTCCATTTGATCAGATGACCATTGAGGACCTGAATGAAGTCTTCCCAGAAACCAAATGAGACGAGAAGTAGCCCTATTGGCCTCACAAGCCAATCGAAAATTTATAAACTTGAGTTGAGGAGAAAGCCCTGGCCCTCATATTATAAACGTTGGACATTAAAAATAATTATATGGGGGGAAAAAAGAAAGAAAGAGAAAGACTGGAAGAAGCACTGGGGACTGGGGATCAGGCACATGTCATGGAAAGCTGACATTCTCCTTGGGATCCCCACATTTTATTATGAAAACATTCAAACATGCAGAAAACCATGTAGAGTGCGCACCATGTACCCACCACCCAGATTCTACAATTGACTTTTTTTTTTAAAGATTTTATTTACTGGGCAGCCCCGGTGGCTCAGCGGTTTAGCGCCGCCTTCGGCCCGGGGTGTGATCCTGGAGACCTGGGATCGGGTCCCGCGTCGGGCTCCCTGCATGGGGCCTGCTTCTCCCTCTGCCTGTGTCTCTGCCTCTCTCTCTCTCTGTGTCTCTCATGAATAAATAAATAAAATATTTAAAAAGATTTTATTTATTCCTGAGAGACAGAGAGAGAGAGAGAGAGAGAGAGATTGGGAGGCAGAGACACAGGCAGAGGGAGAAGCAGGCTCCATGCAGGGAGCCCCACATGGGATTCTATCCCGGGACTCCAGGATCACGCCCTGGGATGAAGGTGGCACCAAGCCGCTGATCCACCCAGGTTGCCCCTACAATTGACATTTTGCCCTACTTGTCACCTGTCTCTCCGTTCCTCCAGCCCTCGCTCTTGTCCCGACACACGGTGGCGTGCACACACATGGAGCCCAGCGTTTGTTTTTCAGGGAACATTCCCATAATGAGCAGGTGGGAAGGAGACCCTCCAGCTCACCTGTGTCCCCCAAGCCCAGCCTGATCAGGAAGTGGGCCACTGACCCCTCCCTCGTGCCCCTTCTGGGCGAGTCCCCCAAGCCCTGTTCTGTTGCTGTTTTGTCTTACTGTAGCTTCCTTTTGCCTGCTCTGGGGTTTTACAGAAACACAATCACACCCTGAGCCTTTTGTGTCCGCACGTGTCCCTCCTCCTGCGGTGTCGTCCTGGTGCTGCTGCCGCCCTGGGCAATGGGAACATCGCTGACCTGAGCTTTCTCACCCACGTCTCTGAGAAACATGTGTTTTCATTTCTCTTGGGTAAAAACCTGGGAATGGAACTGCTAACCACCAGGTAGGGTAGGTGTAGGGTTAGTTTTATCAGAAACTTCCAGGCCGGACACCTGGGTGGCTCATGGGTTGAGCATCTGCCTTCAGCTCAGATCTGATCCCAGGGTCCGGGGATCAAGCCCCACATCGTGCTCCCTGCAAGGAGCCTGCTTCTCTCTGCGTTTCTCATGAATAAATAAATTTTTTCAAAATTTTCCTTTAAAATAAAAGGAAACTTCCAGGCCCCTTTCTTAAGCAACTGACCATTTTAGGCCTGAGCAGACATGTAGGAGCTCAGAGCCTTCCGCACACGGCAGCTGCTGGACAAACATCCTTGAAGAGGTGGTCTGGCACAAGGGGCGTTGGGCACCTCCGCTCACCAGGCCCCCCAGCTGGCAGGAACGGGGGTGGGGGGGAGGCTGAGAGGGTTGCCTCGGGGGTGCTGGCCAACAGAGGAAGTTGCTGAGAGGCAGGAAGCCTCTGGGAAGGAAGGGACATAGTCCCTCAGTGACAGGCAAGCCCCCAAGTGCAAAGGCCCTGCATAAGACCGCCCGTAGGCCAGTGACTCTAGTGTCCAAAAATGATTCAGAATGTTGGACTTATGTTCTCCGAATATGCAGCAAGTGGAGACACGGTGGAGACTCAGGAGGACATGCAGCTGGCATCTTTGGAGAGGAGCCAGGTGACTGTGGGCAGACTTGGGACGGACCATCCTGCAGGGACAGCTCAAATGCTCCTGTGGCGGATTACGTCTCCCAAGGACGGCCGCATCTTCCATCCCACGCAGTCTTCTCGCAACGTGGCTTTGACACTCTTCCCATGGAGGTGGAGTCTCTGTCCCCTCCTTTTGAAGCTAGGTGGGCCTGTGACACAGCAGCAGCGACATTGTGTGACTTCAGAAGGCCTTACAGGTGGCACTGCCTGCAGCTGGCTCTCTGGGGAAGCTCTTGGAAGCCAGCCGCCGTGCTGCTGCGAGGGAGCCCACGCAGCCCTTGGAGAGACCATGCGGAAACCGCGGGAGCAGAGGTCCCTCTGACAGCCAGTGTCCCCCTCAGACACACGAGTGGAAAGGCCCCCACTCATTGTGTCGCCCCCAACCTTTGAGACAGAGGAACGGGGATGAGCCCTCCGCTCCACACGCTTGCCCACACCATCCACGAGCGGAACAGGATGGTTGACATGAGCCACTAGGTCTGGGGATGGTTTGTTATGCAGCAGAAGGAACTAGCACGTTACCAGACGTTCCCTCGGTTCCCGCAGCACGATCCCCCTCTTCTGAGGGCACGTGGCCCTTCGTGAGCTGGCACCCGGGGAGGAGGGCAGAGATGAGGGATACACACAGCCCGTCTCACGCCTCTAGCACCTTCCACATCACATCATTGCCGAAGGCCGCAGCACCTCCTGTCCGCAGCAGGAGAGGCTGACCTTCGGGGCCCCCATCACGACGCACAGCACAGTGCCAGGGACAGAGAGTGCGAAAGGAAGGAGGGGGAAGGAGGATGGAACCCAATTCCGTCCTGACTTAGGGCCCAGGAGGAGCCACACTCGGCCCCAGCCCTGGTCCTCCACGCTGTGATCTGTCTCTTCCCCTGTAAAGTGGTCACCCTGTCCACCTGCCTCCCAGAACATCAGGGGGAGCTGGTCCCATGTTCTGCCCCAATCCCTGGGGGGGCACCTGTGCCAGTGGCTGAGACTTGGGGGTGCCTTCCAGTGAAAGGGGCTCAGCTGGAAGCTGACGTCTCCTATGGCCACCAGACCACGGGGATAGCTGGGCCCACTTTTTAGGTTTTTTTATTTATTTAAAGATTTTATTTATTTATTTGAGACAGAGCAAAAGAGAGCACGAGTGGGGGGACAGTGAGAGAGGGAGAAGCAGACTCCCTGCTGAGCAGGAGCCCGATGTGGGACTCGATCCCAGGACCCCGGGATCATGACCTGAGCCAAAGGCAGACACCTCACTGACTGAGCCACCCAGGCACCTCACTCTTCTCTCTTTCTAGGGGCCCAGAGCCCAAGGGCAACAGGAGATTCCAAGGCCTGGGCTATTGCCCCAACTGCCCTGCACCCCTCCCTTCCAAGGCCACAGATGGAATCTTGGGCCTCACTGTGTCATGTCCTCCCCCTCCCTGCCCCTACTTACCCCTCCAGGTAACCCCCCAGTCCTTCTCTCTCTGGGGACCCTGCTAGCCTCAGCCCTGCATTCCCCACAGAAGGGCACCACAGAGCGGGATCACCCAGCCTTTCCAGGGATGATTCTCTTGCCTGTCAGGTGCTCCACGGGCCCTGCTTCTGCAGAGCTCTGGAGCCCAGGGACCCACAATGACAGCCACCCCCTTTCCACCTTAGACAGCTACTTCCAGAAGGGGCAATTTTTGCCCAAGGACACAGATATGGGACTCTTCAGACGGGCAGATGGAGAGCTCTTTCGTTTTAGACAAAAATAGCCACGCAGGTGGCAAGACTGTCCCCGAACCAGCACATGCTTCTGCTGGCCTGGCTGCAATCCCCCCCTCTATGAGGAGGAGACATTTGGGGGACTTGAGCCCCTGGGTGCCTGACAGCAGCTGCCCACATGGCTCCCAGATGCTCCCTCCACTGAACACCGCCTCCTCCCCGCTCTTCGTGGTCCTCGGCCTCATCCACCGAGACCCCACCCGCCTCACAGCTGCCGAGTGTTCTGGGGCACAGACCTCACCGTCATCCCTTGGCTGGCTCCTGGCCCCCCGCCCCTCCCAGGGCCTAGTGTGGGTTCTCAGTACATGGAGCTCACCTGAACGCAGGAGGAGCCAACCAACCCCTCAGGTGGTGGCCCCTCATGGAAATCCTGGTCTCCATCTGCCTCACCCACGCCCAGTTCTACTGCAGTGACCTTGGACGTCTGGATCCGCAGTGGGGGTGGGGGGCTCCGTGTCCTGTGGCTTTCTTGCCTCTGCCTCTAGCGGGTATATAATCAAATTTCAGCCTGGCTCCCTTTGTCCGAGCAGAAATCGCTGCAGCAGTTTCCGGACATCACACCTTTGCACCTCACCGTCCAGAAGGAAAGAGCCTCAAGCCCCCACCCATCAATACATGCCCCAGGTCACAAGCCCACCGGGCCCCCCCGCCTGGCCAGGAGCAGGCCTCGCACTGCTTGGCTTAGCTGATGGGGAAGGTGCTGCTGCAGAGTGGGGGTCGGGGGTGGGGGGAGGCTGGGGACACCCACACTCCTCCCTACAGGTGGCTCTCTGAGCCCACTCAGCCCTGTTCCCAAGGGCAGCACCTGCAAGGGAGGGGGCCAGCGGGGCCCCTCCAAGGTGACTGTCCACACCAACAGGGTCTGGCTCATCCGGCCGGTGGCCCAACCTCCCCAACCTCCCCGGGGGCGTGTCCCTGCTGCCCTCACCCCTGCCTACAGAGGAAGTGCAGTGACAACACTGTTCCCACTGGCTCCTTCTCCTAGTAGACGTCCTGGTCCCCTTGTGATCTGATGGATTCTGATGATCGTGTTTGGAAGCAGAGGGTCACTAACCTCCCCCCACCAGCTGGGGCCACATGACTCCAGAGGTGCTCAGGAGGATGGGCACCTGGGGGCCAGGAGGCCAGCCGGACATGGGCTCAGAGGGTCACCCTGGGAGCAGGGGACTCCCAGCCACCGGTCAGCCCCGCACCATGCCCTGCATGGAGGTAAGGGCCAGGCGGGCCCAGGCCACGCACCCCCGGGAGGCTCTGGGTCCTGCGTGCGCTCGGTGCCCTGAGACGAGCCCCGCCGGCCTCTGCTCAGCTCTGCAGGCAGAGGGAGGACGAGGCAGACGCTGAGGAAGGAAACGCACAAACGCATATATCATCACAACGTGCTGAAAAGGAAAATCCCAGCCTCCGGAGTATCCGGGTGGGCCCGCCCGGGCTGTGCCTGGGCCCCCCTCCGCCTCCAGCCCCCGCCATCCCGGTCCACACGGAAACCCGCACACACAGCCCTTGTCCCCGCGTCACACCCGTTCTCCGTGAGCACCAGCCAGAGGCAGGGAGCACCACCCCATTCTACGGGTGGAGAAAAGGAGCCAGGGGAGACCGGCTCGAGTCCCCACTCACTCCCGTCGCTGGCGCAAAGTCGAGGGCCCACTTCAATGCTTCAGGAAGATTGAAGCATTTCCCCCACAGTCTCAGCTCCAGACGCAAGATTCCGGAAGACATTTGGCAGGGCCTCCGGAAATTTTCATCTATTGATTCCTTCTAGAAGCTGCTGATCCATCAGACATAAATCTCGTGGACTGCACATTGACTTAACCTTGCTCCCGAACACTGTGAGTTCCTTCTGCTGCCTTATTAGCTGAGTCTGGAAGCCATCAGAGTATGTTTGCTGGAGCTGACAAAGGACCCCAAACAGGGAGACAACGGAAACCTGTTCTCTTACAGCTCTGGAGACCAGAGGCAGGGCTGAGGCTCCAAGGGAGGAGCCTTCCAGGCCCATCCAGCTCCTGTGGGCGCCCTTGGCCCACGAGCCCCTTGGCCCAAAAACACATCAGTCCAGACTGTCTCCTTGTCACATGGCCTTCCATGTGCCTGTCACCAATCTCCCTCTGCTTTTTAAGGACACTTGTCATTGGATGGGGCGGGGGGAGGGGGGCCTCCTATATCCAGGATGATCTCATCCCAATATCCTTAACTACACCTGCAAGATTCTCTGCTCCCCAAAGAGGCCATAACCCTAGATACAAGGACCTAGGACAGGGACACATCTGGGAGCCCCCACTAGGGTCAGCCCATCTCCAGGAAGCAGACCGAGGATGCTCCATTCCACAGATGAGGCAAAGGAAGTGCGACAGGGTTGTCAGTATGGATCTGTCCTGGGCCTGTGAGAGGGGAGGGGGAAGGAACTGGACTGTCCTCTGCTTGTCCTGGCAGATGCTCTTCTGAGGACAGCCAATATGGGCCAGATGCTGCCTTGGCTTTCTCCCGGAAGGTGAGCTGAGGGCCGCTTTTCCTGTGTTGGCAAGGCCCGTCAAACTCCTAAGAGAAACAAGGAGTAAAAGGGCGGGTGCCAGGGGCTGGGGTAGGGGACGTACTCAGAAAATGTTCACTGACCCAAACTTTCAAACAGGCAAACCAGCCTGTCCACCAAGGAATGTGGCTCCTCTGTAAGGCCAAGCCCATCCCACGTCCCATCCTGGCGTCCATGAGGGCTCTCTGTGCTGGGTCATGCTTGCCCAGCCCTCCCTCCAACCTCTGGGGAGACCTCTGGGGCCTGTGCCCGCTGCAGCAGCACTGCCTGATGGGAAACAAATGTGAGCCACAATGTCATTTCAAATGGTCTCATAGCCACAGTAAAACAGATAAAAAGCAAGTGAAATTAATTTTAGTAATATATATATATATACACACACACACACACGTCATTGCTGTTTCTTCAGCAAATTTTATCAGTTTGTTTGTTTTGTTGTTTTGTTTTGTTTTGTTTTAAGTAGGCTCCATGCCCAGCATGGAGCTGAATGCAGGGCTCGAACTCACAGCCCTCAGATCAAGACCTGAGCTGAGATCAAGAGTCGACCACCAAAAAAAACACAAAAAACAAAACAAAACAAAACAAAAAAGAGTCAACCACCTATCTGACTGAGCCACCCAAATAAGCTCTATGCCCAACACGAGGCTCGAACTCACAGCCCCGAAATCAAGTCGCATGCTCTGCTGACTGAGCAGCCAGGCACCCCAGAGCCTCAATTCCAAACTGCAGCTGGATGGAGGGGCCAGGGCAGGGGCCCCGGGCTCTGTGGAGAGGCCCCCAGGACACCTCTGGGGACTCTGAGGATCCCCCGAATCCACGTAAATAAAGCCCTGAGAACTGTGCCCAGCAGATGGCAACACTTGGTTCCTGTTAGCATTACTTGGTAAAGGGGCCAGGGGCCGCAAGGGCATTCATTGAGCACATCTAATGGACAAGGTCCACTGTGCCAGGCAGCATGGTGAGGCCTGGGAGGAGGCTGGGAGCACAGAGACAAAGACGGAGACAACTGCCCCCTCAGGGGTGGAGTCCTCTGGGCTGGGCATCTCTGTGACCAGATGGTCAGATTCTGGAGTTTGCAGCCAGATGCAGCAGGGCCCGTACTGACAGGAGGCCCACCGTCCACGGTGCAGGAGCCAGGCTGTGCATGTGGCTCTGAGAGGTGTCCTGCCACCAGAGTGACATACCGACCATCACATCCAGGCTTGGGGAGGCACTGAGGATACACTAGGGTGCTGCTTTCTTTCTAAAATGTAAATCTTGGGGCACCTGGTGGCTCAGTCGGTTGAGCATCCAACTATTGGTTTCAGCTCAGGTCATGCTCTTAGGGTTCTGGGATCAAGTCCCACATTGGGCTCTGTGCTTAGCGGGATCTGCTGAAGATTCTCGTTCTCACACTGCCCCTCCCCTCCTCACACTCTCGCTCAAGAGGGAGAGGGAGAGGGAAAAGGAGAGGGAGAAGATCTCCAGCAGACTCCTTGCTGAGCTCAGAGCCTCACACAGGGCTCGATCCCACATCCCTGAGATCATGACCTGAGCCAAAATCAAGAATCGGCTGCTTGCTCAACTGAGCCACCCAGGTGTCCTAAATAAAATATAAATAGATAGATGATAGATAGATAGATAGATAGATAGATAGATAGATAGATAGATGATAGGGCACCTTGGTGGTTGAGCATCTGCCTTGGCTCAGGACATGATCCTGGGGTCCTGGAATTGAGTCCCGCATCGGGACTCTGCAGAGACACAGGCAGAGGGAGGAGAAGTAGTCTCCCTGCAGGGAACACGATGCGGGACTCAAACTCGGAATTCCGGGATCACATCCCCAGCCGAAGGCAGATGCTCAACCACTGGGCCACCCAGGCATCCCTCTCATGAATAAGTAATTAAAATCTCAGGAAAAATTAAAATAAAAAAATAACAAATAAAATAAGATTCTTGTTTGCCCATTGGTTTTCCTGGCAAATGGACTAACCTTTCGCAAGTCAGTGCCCACTGCCGGCAGCTCTGGCTCTGTGTTCATCCTTCCACTCTGCACCAAACCATCTGTTTGATGGCAAACTTATCTTTGCGTGTGTGCTGGGGTAACGGGAGGGCTTACAACCCCCAAATACTTGGATAGAAACCACCTCTGGACATCTCCTGACCTCATCCATCCCTCTCCTCCCCTCGTCTGGGGGCTCTTCCTGTACTTTTCCACCCAAAGATGGACTCAGGACAAAGTGGACAACCATCACAGCAAATCAATAGCCGAGTAGCTACAAATGCAGCTTGAAACAGCCTGGACATTTTTGGAAGATTGATCATTTTCAATGGCATGAAAGGAAAGAAATGACTTACCTGGAAGACCAATGGGGTGAGCAGATCATCTGAGAAGGGGTACTGCCCAGCAAGGAGGATGGCTGTCCCCACCACGTGGGCACAGGATACTGGGGGCACCGGATGGGCAGGGTGGTCCAGGAGGGCTAGCTCATCCACTGCTCCATGCCCAGTGCCTAGAACAGGGCCTGGCACCCAGCAGGTGCTCATGAGCATTTGCGTAATAAATGAGGAAGCAGACTGTGCTGTCCTCACAGAACTGCAGATGTTATGCCATCATGTGCCCTTTGCCCCGTTAAGGTTTACTATCCTTGGGCTACAGTGATGCCTGAGGCTCAGGGGGTTTAGGTGCTGGAGCTGAGACTGGGGCCCAGTTTACCACTTGTAAACAAACCTGTCTTCACGTGCCAGAACATGGGTGAACTCTGAGGTCATCATGCTAAGTGAAATAAGCCAGTCATGAAAGGACAAATACTGGGGGCACCAGTCATAGAGCATGTGACTCTTGATCTCGGGTCATGAGTTCAAGATCCACATTGGGCGTAGAGCTTACTTCAAAAGGTAAAATAAATAAATAAATAAATAAATAAATAAATAAATAAATAAAAAGGTAAAAGAAAAAATACTGTATGATTCCACGGAGGTGAGGTCCCTAGCATATTCAAAGTCACAGAAAGTAGAAGAATGGGCACCAGGGGCTGGGGACAGGGGTGACGGTTAGTGTTTAATGGGGACAGAGTTTCAGTTTGGGGAGATGGAAAGTTCTGGAGACGACAGGGGTGGTGGCTACACGACTGTGTGAATGTGCTTCACGCTACCAAACTGCACTGCTGAGAGGGGAATCTCACAGGACGTCCGCAACCCTGTGGGCTCGGCTGTGCAGTGGGGGACAGGTGGCCATGACACAAACCCCCGGTTCCCAGTGGATCCCCTGTCATGTGAGCTTTGTGAGCAAGAAGCCCCAGCCTCCCCTTTGAGGAAGCAGATTCTCCATAAAGGAAGCTGCTCCTTGTAGTCTACACCTTCCTGTACTGGATCAATTTCCTAAACAAAGACCTTGTAAAATGTGTCAGCAGAAAATGGCTAGTCATGGTTTCTTCTTGTTTTAAAAACAGAAAAAAGCACGGATGCCTGGCCGGCTCAGTCGGTAGAGCATGCGACTCTTGATCTTTGGGTTTTAAGTTTGAGCTCCATGTTGGGTGCAGGGGTACTCAGAAATAAAATCCTGGGGCACCTGGGTGGTGCGGTCGGTGAAGCACCGACTCTTGATTTCTGCTCAGGTGGTGATCTCAGAGTCGTGAGACCGAGCCCCGTGTCGGGCTCTGTGCTGGGCATGGAGCCTGCTGGGGATTCTCCCTCCCTCTGCCCCTTCCTCCATGCTCTATCTATCTCTTGCACTAAAAAACAAAAACAAAAACCAAAAAAAAAACAACAAAAAAACCCCACAAGGTCTATAAATAGCACCTAACACACAGGGAGGATGAGAAACTCAGTTTTTTTTTTTTTTTTTAACTCAGAAAACAGAAGCATTAAATTTATCAGGGACATTTTCAAGGGAAAGTGGTGTAAAATACATCACTGAGATCATCTTTATTCTATAATTATATAAAGACCACAAAAATACTTTACTTAAATATAGTTAGGGCAGAAAATCATCTTAAAACAACATAATATTTTCTTTTCTTTTTTTAATTTTTTTAAATCGGAGTTGTTTGCCAACATATAGCATAACACCTAATGCCCAGTGCCCATCCCATCAAGTGCGCCCCTCAGTGCCCGTCACCCAGTCACCCCATCCCCCCGCCCACCTCCCTTTCCACCACCCCTTGTTTGTTTCCCAGAGTTAGGAGTCTCTCATGTTCTGTCAACATAATATTTTCTTTTTTAAGTCTTTGCTTTTTTTTTTTTTTTTTTAAGATTTTATCTATTTATTCATGACAGAGAGAGAGAGAGAGAGAGGCAGAGGGAAAAGCAGGCTCCGTGAAGGGAGCCTGATGTGGGATTTGATCCCAGGTCCAGGATAATAACCCGGGCTGAAGGCGGTGCCAAACTACTGGGCCACCAGGGCTGCCCAATATAATATTTTCTTAACTGAGGATATATATTTTAGGGTCAAAGTTACCTTAATAATGACATATTTGCATTTATTTGTGACCTAAAGTAACATATACCACAATACCGACAATACCTAAATGTCGGGTGCCTGGGTGGCTCAGTCAGTTGAGTGTCCGCCTCTGGCTCAGGTCATGATCTGGGGGTTCTGGGATTGAGCCCCACGTTGGGCTCCCTACTCAGTGGACAGCCTGCTTGAGCCTCCTTCTCTGCCTCTCTTTGTTGCTCCCCCTGCTGGTGATCTCTTGCTCTCTCTCAAATAAAGTAATAAAATATATTTTTTAAATAAATAAATATAAATCAACTTAAATATCTAAGATCTAAGAAAGAAAAAACTAGCACTGCCGTTTCTCATTAATTCACTCAGAAGACCAAAGAACCTAGCAACACCACCACGAGGCAGGTTAAACTCTTTGGCATTAAATGAAGTTGTCACCAGGTGACAGCCAGCAGGTTCCTGGATTGTAGCTGCATCAGGTCCGGAGTCGCTGGGACGCCCCCACCCGCGGTCAGTGTCTAACTACCACATCATTTATGTCAAGCGGAAACAATTTAAGAGGGCTGCTTGGGGCTGTGGACACGGACCTGTGGGTGCCCGTCGCTCAGTTCTGAACCTGCAGCCGCCCGCGCCCCCAGAGCCTCCGCCATCCCATCCTGAAGGCGTGGAGATGCCGCAGCCTACTTCACCTCCGGCCCAGGGTGCTGCGCCCACTGGCAACTGGCAAAGGGAAGCTTTGGGGACACCCGGGTGGCTCAGCAGTTGAGTGACCGCCTTCGGCTCAGGGCGTGATCCCAGGATCCTGGGACCGAGTCCTGCATCAAGTTCCCTGCAGGGAGCCTGCTTCTCCCTCTGCCTGTGTCTCTGCCTCTCTCTCTCTTTCTCTTTCTCTCTCTCTCTCTCATGAATAAATAAATAAAATCTTAAAAAAAAATGAAGACTGCCAGCAAGAGCAACAGCTGGCGGAAGCTCCTACACAATGTAAACACTGATGCTGCATCACAGAGTCACCAGCTGAAGGGCAGATCCCCTGGCTCGAGGGTGCAAGAAAGAAGCTTTCTGGAACACCAGGCTGAGAACCCGGAGACAACATGCTCTCAACATCTCAGAGTGTGACTCAGGATACACCTGTGTTGGAAGAGGCCTTTTAGCAACGGCACCCACGTATGGTTGCTCAGTAGTTCCACAGGTTACATAATACGTCAGCTGTTCAAATTGTCCTTCTACCTTCACACAGAGTCACAGAAACCACAATGTGTCTTCAACAGTTTGTGATGATGTGCTCATGCACACACCTTTACCACCCACTGGAACTCACCTTCCTGAAAAACAAATTTTCTTTCAGATGGCCCGCTTGTCTTTTTACTTTTTTAAAAGAGATTTATTTATTCATGAGACACAAAGAGAGAGGCAGAGACAGGCAAAGGGAGAAGCAGGCTCCATGCAGGGAGCCCAGTGTGGGACTTGATCCTGGATCCTGGGATTCACGCCATGTGCCAAAGGCAGACGCTCAACTGCTGAGCCACCCAGGCGGCCCAAATGATTTATTTATCTATTGGAGAGAGGGAGGGAGGGAGGGAGGAGCAGACTCCCCACTAAGCTTGGAGCCTGACAAGGGCTCAGTTCTAGGACGTTGAGCTCACGATCTGAGCTGAAACCAGAGTTGGATGCCCAAGTGACTGAGCCACCCAGATAGTCCATTTGTCTTCTGCTGTTACTATGGAAACTCACCCTCAGAATCTTTAAGAATTGATGTGCAAGAAGAATTAGAAACAATGCCACTGCAAGCTGCTATTTATTGCAATGTCACACCATCCAGGGCAGAGACGATCTTCAAATATCTTGAAGTTAGTGAGTGAAGTTGACAGGATAAAGGAAGAACTAAAAGCTCACTTGGATGCTTGTTCTCCCCTTCTCTTGTTTCTCTGAGGACACACAGTGTCACACACCCTGGCGACAGGCTGAGAATCAGAGTTCAGCAGAGGTTTGGTGTGAATACATGATAGGACGTTTCTCTTGTCAAATGCCACGTTCCATGCTGCTTGCTGCATGTGCCGCACCCTCTGCGGCCCTGGATTAGTGAGCACAGAGCATGACTATCCCCGTGCAGGTTCCTGAGGCGACGTGGCACTGGGCAGTGTGCAGCACGATGGCTCTCCTGGGCAGACATGAGGCTGACAAGATTCTCACACATACTCCCATTCATCTGCAGGCCCGCAAAAGCCTCCATGGAAGGGGAGGGGGTGACATGCTTCCTCTGGCTTCTGAATTTTCTCCTTGGAAATCATCTTTGCTGGCAGCAGCTTAGAAGCCACAGAAGAAATCTGGAATCATGACTGTATTATCATGCCTCACTCACAGTAATAGAAATTGTTTCTCAGGTGGTTCATCTGTCCTCAGAGGATACGTTTACTGATAAGACCTGGCTCCAAAGGCCAGTTCCCTCTTGCCAAGGCAGGTGTCCTCTCCGGCAGCACTGTCATGACCCTCCCATGTCACAGGGCTCCAGAATGTAATACAAAGAGACCCTCATCATTTTAGAAGAGCAATGTTACTTTTTATTTTTATTTCTTTTTGCAATGTTACTTTTTAAGTAAACTCTACCCTCAACGTGGGGCTCGAAATCACAACCCCAAGATCAAGAGTCACACACTCTACCGCCTGAGCCAGCCAGGTACCCTGATACAATCCTATTTTAAATAATGCTGAAATGGGATGCCTGGGTGGCTCAGAGGTTGAGCGTGTCTTTGACTCAGGGAGTGATTTGAGTCCTACATCGGACTCCCCACATGGAGCCTGCTTCTCCCTCTGCCTGTGTCTCTCATGAATGAATGAATAAACAAATAAAGCAAGCAAGTTGAATTAATTTATACATTCACTCATTCATTCATTTGACACAGAGCGAGAGAGCGAGCACGCACAGAGGCATGGGAAGCAGCAGGCAGAGGGAGAGGGAGAAGCATGCTCCCTGACGAGCAGAGAGCCCAACTTGGGGCTTGATCCTGAGACTCCAGGATCATGACCTGAGCCGAAGGCAGCCACTTAACCAACTGAGACACCCAGGTGCCCTATATTGTTCTATTTGAAATTGGTAGAATTCAAAAACACAGAACACAGGTACACAGTGCTTGGGTTTTATTTAATACCACGTTCACGACCCAGGGCCAGCTTGGAATCCACAGTCAGGACAGAGTCATATGGCCTGTAGCTCAACAGGACTGCCATTCTCCCAGGCCACCCTGGGCTGACATAAGTCAAGGGGCTCCCATAAAGCAGGTGTGGGGCTCAGTTCACTTACAGGTGTTTAGAGCCTTGTAAAACAGACTCCCAGAGAAGCTGCTTCTCCTGGAAACTCCCATGCTGGAGGTGGGTCAGGGTGAGCTGCTAGGTGCTGCTCTTCTTATGCTTCGGTCTAAGCTTGTTCCAAACTCTCTCCAGGGCCACTTTTCCCATGAAGAAGGTAATGGCAAAATTACGCTTGTACCAGTCTCTACAGAGAAACAGGATAAGCACATGTGATGCACCCCAGTAACGGAGGACTAGCACCCAGGCCTCTGAGGAGAGTTCCCAGCCCACAGGCAAGTCCTCCTGACTACCCTCCCCTTTCCTGTCTCTTTTCTGCCCTTGTTTAAGTTAAACTGGCTGGAGCAGCCTTCCTTCCTACCCCCAGAATTTCCTAAGGCTGAGAATAAGGCTCAACAAGTGAATGCCCAGTGCACCCCAACCCCCACCTTTTCCCATTTGCTTCAATCCTCTCTGTTTTTTTGCTAAAAGACTCCAAAAGAGAAGCCTGGGGCCTCCAGAGTCCCATGGCATTCTTGGAGAGACAATTGTGAGTGATGGGGGCGTGACCGCTGGGCAAACAACTGGCAGGGCTCAGTGAGGACCATCCTGGTTTGGCACCTTATTTGCATAAGAAGCACATGACAGAGTATTCCATCATGAGAAGTCCATTTACCACGAGTGCCAACATCATAAAGCTCCACATCCTCTTTGTCTAAATGATCTGAGCTTTTGCAAAATCTGTGAAGAGAGAATTCCAGAGCTTCTCATACAAATATTGGGATGGAGTTCACAGTCACGGGCTCACTTGCCCATGAGTTACTTGCTGTACAAAACATGTCGAAAATTGCAAATTCACCCACTGCTGAACGGGCCAGGCTTGGAAAGTTTCCACAACGGAATGCACACATTCCAGACCCTTAGTGCTAAGCCCCGGGACGCTGAGATGCCAATAAGTACCAACGCTTCTCAGCCAAATGAGCTAATGAATGAACATGGACTCAAAGGATTTAGTGGGTCTCAGCACAGAAGGAAAGAGACTAAGAGCTCAAAAGAAGCAATGGCAAGAGGTAAAAACTCTTGTTTTCTGGAGCCTTTGTATTGTCTGGATAGAAAAACCCCTCTCCTCATGAGAACGATCTTTTTTTTTTTTTTTAAACATTTTATTTATTTATTCATGAGAGAGACAGAGACAGAGGCAGAGGGAGAAGCAGGCTTCCCACAAGGAGCCCCATGTGGGACTTGATCCTGGGACTTTGGGATCATGCCCTGAGCCAAAGGCAGACGCTCAACCACTCAGTCACCCAGGTGTCCCCATAAGAACAATCTTATGTTTCTATCCACATAAGTGATGTTATAAACCGGAAGCAGTGCCCTAAACAAAAAGGAAAGGCTTCCGTCTCATCAAGATTAAAGTTTTTGGGATCCCTGGGTGGTGCAGCGGTTTGGCGCCTGCCTTTGGCCCAGGGCGCGATCCTGGAGACCCGGGATCGAATCCCACATCGGGCTCCCGGTGCATGCAGCCTGCTTCTCCCTCTGCCTGTGTCTCTGCCTCTCTCTCTCTCTCTGTGACTATCATAAATAAATAAAAAAATTAAAAAAAAAAGATTAAAGTTTTTATGTTACTAAGGAAGAGCCAGATTCCACTCCACCAACACTCTGACACAGTGTAGGGAACCTCAACTTTTCCCATTTCTATAGGGAAGACAGGGGCAGGATGTGGTGTGGGCACAGAGAGGAACGCAGTAGCTCCTCTGCCACCTGCCTTTGTGTAACGCTGGTCCTCGCTGCTCTGAGCCCCGCACAGCACACACCCAGCTCACTGGAGATGAGGTGTGGTGCAAACATGCTCCAGGTCCATAGGAGAAAATCAAACGTCTGGGGAAATATAACAAATACTGGCTTGACTGCGTAACTTAGCTGGCTCTCATGACTGCATTAGCGCCACTACCCACCTGCTGCCAGGCTGATCACTCTGCCTGAGTGCTGATCCCTTGTGCTTGCCCAGCCTTGGCCACTACCAGCATCCCCTAGATCTTATCTGCCCTGCCTGACTCTGCTGCTCTTACTTTTCTTTTTTTAAGATTTTATTAATTCGTGAGAGACAGAGAGAGAGAGAGAGAGAGAGAGAGAGAGAGAGAGGCAGAGACACAGGCAGAGGGAGAAGCAGGCTCCATGCAAGGAGCCCGATGCGGGACTCGACCCCAGGTCTCCAGGATCACGCCCTAGGCTGAAGGCAGCGCTAAACCACTGAGCCACCCAGACTGCCCTGCTGCTCTTACTTTAAAGCAAATCTCAGGATGCCTGGGTGGCTCAGCGGTTGAGCATCTGCCTTTGGCTCAGGGCGTGATCCTAGAGTCCCAGCATCGAGTCCCACATCAGGCTTCCCTGCGAGGAGCCTGCTTCTCCCTCTGCCTGTGTCTCTGCCTTCTCTTTCTGTGTCTCTCATGAAGAAATCAATAAAATCTTTAAAAAATAATAATAAATCAAATCTCAAACATCATAGCCTATCACCTGGAAACACATATCATTATGCATTGTTGAAATCCTTTTTAGAAATGCATAACCACAAAAAAAAAAAAGAAATGCATAACCACAATACCATCATTTCATTTGATAAAATGAACAATAACATATCGATACAATCTGGTATACAGCCACTATTCAACTTCCTCTGACAAAATATCTTTCACAGGTGGTCTGTCTGCATCAGGACCCAAATAAGGACCACACACTGCATGAAGGCTCTTTTATTCTGAAGCAGATCCTCCTCCTGTTTAAAATTCTAGTTACTTGTTAAGACTGGATCGTTTGAAAAAAAAAAAAAAAAAAAAGACTGGATCGTTTGTTCTCGCAGAACCTCCAACATTTTGGGATTTATCTTCAGGCTATCATTTTTAACACAGTCTCCTATGAACCCCTCTCACTCCTCACCCCATACACCCTTTACCTTTTTCTTGTGAACTGGTAATAAGTCCGGAGGTCTGCCTAGATTCCTCTCCATTTTTTTAATAAGAACATTTCGCAGGTGGTATCGCGTACTTCAGCCTGCATCTCAGAGGCATGCAGTGGTAGCTGCCCCACTGTGTACAGCAAGAAGATGCACCGGGGTTCAAAAGCAATCACCCTGGCCTATGCATTATAAATCCCCGCCAGCTTTCCTACCTGATGGTTTTAGCAGCTATGAGTGACTGTTGCCCAGACCCATTATTTCATTGGAAAATGTTAATTTTCTACCTCTACCACTCCTTCTGCATTAGCTGTCACCCTTCTACAAAGAAAATCCTTCTTCATGTGGTTACCCTGAAATACAGTCGATGCAGGAAAGGTGTGTGATCTTTGTTTTCCTTTATTCATCAATTTTCAGAATAATGAGTTGGCAGCCTAGCAATATCCAGAGGTGATTGTCACCTTTTCAATACTCGTGATTGCAAAGATCTTTGCATATTTGATATATTTTTAGTCCACTGTGGTCATTTCCTTTCTGCAGCCGATGTGATCTCATCTTTGGCCTATGGGATCCCCTTAAGTTGGCTCTTATGCTGTTCTCATGTGACCCTGCTGGTCTCTGAGCCTCCTCACTTTCAGACACAGGGTGTCTCGACTCATCTTGTGCTGTTCCCACCCCAGACCTGCTTCTCCAAGGAACCCAGTTTCCCTTTAGTGGAAAATGCTGTTTAGAACCCACTGTCCAAGCATGAGGGGTACAAATATCTTTGTCAATTTTATTTAGAAGTGTAAAAACTAAGTTTCCAGCAACATCTACCTTTAATATAAACATGAATGTCACTAAATTCAGATAAGAAAATAATCCTACCCAATATGGATAAGATATTCAAAATTTTAGGAAAAAAGTAAACACTTACCTGTTATAATACATGTGCTTCTGAAAATTTTTACTTAAAAATTCCTTGTAAAAGTCAGCCATTTCTTCTGCATCTAACGTTGCTTTTTGACCTGAAAATTAATTTCAATTTAAACATTAAGACCTAAGGGGAAGGGACCTACTAAGTACTACTGATCTAACAGAGGTCACCAAGGTTGCAGGATACAAGGTCATACATACACCAACTGTATTTTTCTATATACCAGGCAATAAACAATCCAAAAATGATATTAAGAAAATAACTCCAGGGGCACCTGGCTAGGCACCTGGCTGGCTCAGTGATCTGGGGGTCATGCAGCTCTTGATTTGGGTGTCATGAGTTTAAGCCCCAGAGTTTATGTAATTAAAAAAAAACAAAACAAAACAAAAAAACAACTGGGGCAGCCCAGGTGGCTCAGCAGTTTAGCACTGCCTTCAGCCCAGGGTGTGATCCTGGAGACCCAGGATTGGGTCCCATGTTGGGCTCCCTGCATGGAGCCTGCTTCTCCCTCTGCCTGTGTCTCTGCCTCTTTTTCTCTCCATGTCTCTCATGAATAAATAAATAAAACCTTAAAAAAAAAGTGTATGTGCATGTGTGTATACACATAGGGCATATATTTATGTACATATATATACACATATATGCACACACACGCACACACATATATATTAAAAACATATATTAAAAAAAGAAAAGAAAACAATTCCATTTATAATAGCATCAAAAACAATAAAAGAGGGACGCCTGGGTGGCTTGGCAGTTGAGTGTCTGCCTTCAGCTCAGGGCATGATCCTGGAGTCCTGGGATCAAGTCCCACATCGGGCTCCCTGCATGGAGCCTGCTTCTCCCTCTGCCTATGTCTCTGCCTCTCTATCTCTCTGTGTCTCTTATGAATACATAAATAAAAATTTTTTTTAATTAAAAAAAATAAAAAGCCTAGGAATCAATTTGAGAGGAAGTGTAAGAGCTACACACTGAACTATAAGATGCAGCTGAAAGAAATGAAAGAAGACATTAACAAATGGAAAGACATCCCACGTTCATGATTTTTAAGACTTCATACCACGGAAATGGCAACATGCCCCAAATTGATGTGCAGGTTCAATACAATTCCTATCAAAATCCCAGCTGGCTTTTTGGGCAGAAATTGACAACCAGATCCTGAAATTCATATAAAAATGCAAGGAAATTCAGCAGCCAAAACAATTTTGAAAAAGAAGAACAAAGTTGGAGGACTCACATTTTACAACTTTAAAACTTACTACAAAGCTACAGTAATTAAAATAGTGTGGTACTGATACTGGCCTCAGAGTCCAGCAATAAATGCAAATAAATGCAAAAAAATTATTTTCAGTGAAGGTAACAGAAATTCAATAGGGAAAATAGCCTTTTCAACAAGTGCCTGAATCCCTACATCATACCATACACCAACACAACCTCAAAATGGGTCAAAGACCTAAATATGAGAGCTAAAACTAAAAAATTCTTAGAAGAAAACAGGGGCATATCTCCATCTCCTCAAATTAGGCAGTGTGTTTTAGATATGACATCTAATATACAAGCAAAGAGAAAATAGATGAATTGGACTTCATCAAAATTTAAGACTTTTGCGCTTCAAAGGACATTATCAAGAAAGTAAAGAGGCAATCTACAGAATGGAAGAAAATATTTGCAAATCGTCTACCTGATATGGGTCTCACATCCAAAATCTGTAGGAAACTCTTAAAAGACAACAAAAAAGAGAATAACCCATTTTAAAAATGGGCAAATGACTTCAATAACACCTATTGTCTCCGAAGAAGACATAAAAATGGCTACTAAGAACATGAAAAGATACTCAGCATCACTAGCCATAAGGGAAAATTCAAATAAAAAGGATGGTAAGGTACCATTACACACCCACCAGGACACTTATAATCCTAGACTGTAATTTTTGATGGCTAAATAGTAAGAAATCTTGATGAGGACATGGAGAAACTGGAACCCTGACATCTCTGCCTCTCTCTCTGTGTCTCTCATGAATAAATAAATAAACTCTTTAAAAAATAAATAAATAAAATGTGAATTTTATGGCATGTGAATTCTAGCTCAGAAAAGAAAAAAGGCGGGGCACCAGGGTGGCTCAGTGAGTTGGGCATCTGCCTTCGGCTCCAGTCACAATCCTGGGGTCCTGGGATTGAGTCCTGAGCCCCACGTTGCGCTCCCTGCTCCAAGGGGAGCCTGCTTCTCCTGCTGCTCCCTGCTTGTGATCTCTATGTCATATAAATAAATATTTTAAAAAGAAAAGAAAAAAGAGGCTTAGGGAGAAAAATGACCTCCCTCTATCATCTCAATCATTAGACCCGGATAGTTCTAGTGTAGCTCAATTTCTTCGTGACTAATGCAAGCCCAGGTGTGCACCTACCAATGCACATCATGTGTGATATGCTTTATGTCTACTCCAATGCCTTCTTTTTTTTTTTTTACTTATTTATTCACGAGAGACAGAGAGAGAGAGAGGCAGAAACGCAGGCAGAGGGAGAAGCAGGCTCCATGCAGGGAGCCCGATGTGGGATTCGATCCTGGGTCTCTAGGATCAGGCCCTGCGCCTAAGGCAGGCACTAAACCGTTGAGCCACCCAGGCTGCCCTACTCCAATGCCTTCTGAAGCTTCTGAGAAGAAATGTGAGCAACCTGAGTAAGGGAAATGGAATACTTTCTCACCCTGAATGCATCCTGGTTCAAAAGCCCATCCATCCGCCCTGGCCTGGGGTAAATACCAGCCTAACCATCCAATCTCTAAGCCACTGAATCAGGTAACACATTAGGTGCTGGTGGGGACTAATGACACATAGGGACTGACCTGGCCACCTCCATGGTGCTCCCTGTGTGATGGGAGATGCCAACCATGACACCCACCCTCAGGGCTACCCCATCAGATTTTAAAAGGCCACCAAGGATAGGAACCAGCCTGCCAATGAGGGCAGCAGCAGGTTCCCCTGAAATGGGACCAGAAAGCATTCCACAGGCCAGTCTCAGGACACACAGCAATGGCTCAGAGTGAAGGCACTCTGGTTCTGAAGCCTCAAGCCCCAAAGAGGCTCTATGATCTCTGTGGGAGCCCAGAATCTGTCCCCAGGGGTTCCTCTACATGCAGAGGTGCCCACATTCCAGCTCCTACCTCTGGTTTAGCATGCTTGCCCCCTTGCAGATCCTGTCTCCAGGTGAAGGCCATGTTTCCCAGCTGCACAGCTGAGGTCAATGCTCCAACTCTTCAGGATTTGGGGGAGACAGAGCTGGGAAGGTAACCCAAGAGCCCGTTTCCATAGAAGCAGGAGGGAAGGTAGCTGACCTTTTACACATACAACATGGAAGCAAACACTCAGATGACAGGGCACAAATGTGTGTCTGCCCCCTCAGAGAGGACAAGCACACATCCCCTCTACATCATAATGGAGGGCCTGCCTAATAGCAAGGTGTTTGCATGTCCTCACTCCTCTCACCCAGCCTTCTGCAGCTCCTCAAAACCTCCAGCTGAGAGCTCTTCCCTTATCTAGAAAATTCTCTCTCAAATCTCCCCAGCTGCCTTCTCCTCAGGCAGGCCTTCTCAGATGCCCTGTTACAATGCCCACTCCCCCCTCTTCCCTGTTCTTCTTCCAGGGGCCGACACACCCTAAGAGTGAAGCGAAGCACATATTCACAAAGCTGCCACCCCACATTAGAATGTCATTCCATAAGGGCAAGCCTACAGCTCTGTCTCATCCATTACGAGGCCCTGGTGCCTAGCTTGGCACATGGAGAGTACTGGGCAAATACTTCTAATCAACAAAGAGACAGATACTAAGTGGGACAAGAAAGAGAACTAGCTGCCTGAGAAGGGGAGGGACGCCCAAGCTTCCCAGGGAAAGTGACATTTAAGCTGGGTCTTACAGGGTGAGTAAGAGCCCACAGGGCCGAGTGGAGAGAAAATGGGTCCCAAGCCATGGATCAGCATGGAGGGAAAAAAGAGTCCGGAGAGGCACAGCTGTGACTGAACAGAGTGAGTGAGGAGGAGGGTGGGCAGGGCTGGAGCACGGTGAGGGCGCCAAGGAACGGAGCCCCTGGCTTTAGGCAGCCCGAGGAACCACCGAGACTGAGAGCATGAGTGTCTTCTGCACAATGAGTGCTGGAGGGAGACGAATGTGCTGCCCAGCGCATCTCTCTGGCCTCGCGTTAGCACGTGAGGAAGTAAAGACGTGCCCCAGTAGCAGCGCTCGGCGGCCCCACTCAGACAGAGCTCCGTCCCTCGCGGGCAGACGGCCCAGACGTTGACGCCTCTCGTACGTGGAGCGTGGATCACAACGGCACACACCGTAAGGCTGCCCTGAGACAGAAGGAGCTGAAGCCAGTATGACAGGCAGGATGGGGCCTGGCACACAGCGCTCACTCCTTGGTACGTACTGGCCAGACCACAGGAGCCGCAGGCTCTGAGGACAGGTGTGGTGCGGCCTCCAGCTGCCGGTCTAGTTTGTGTCTTGTCCAAACACCCCAAAGCCAGAGCTCAGCATAGAGCAGAAGCACCAGAAATGTCTGCTAAGTAATTCAGTTCCGTGCCTTCCAACACTGCACTGTGCTGCGGAGATTTAATGAAGTTAAGCAGAGGAAGGCGGATGGAAGAGCCGAACTCACTAGACGTCCACTGAAAACCCAGGGGGCTCATAAATACCAGGCGACTTAAAGTAATCCCACCTCAGCGCGTACTCTTCCCCACTGCTTGAACACTTACTTTAGCAACTAAAGAAATTAGAAACAAGAATCTTCCCACTGCACCGCCGCCCTACAAATAAGACTTAATTTGGGGACAGGTAGAGCCAGAATCCTGGTGTCCTGCTTTTTGCACCGGAAATTCAGTCATTTTTCTACATTGCTGCAGAAAGAGGGCTGGAAACTTTCTCCCACCACTGACCGCCTACGGGCGCTGTACCGCACTGTACCTCTACCGGCTCGGAGGATGCTCACCGCGGCCATCCCGTGAATTCAGTAAACACAAAACGATGCCTGGGGGCTGTTCCAATGACACTGTAACCTGCAGTCACATTACTCACCGACAGGTACTCTGTTATTTCTACAAACTGGTTCATGCTCTTCCCCGAGACTTCCCTGGGCACCTCTGTTCTATCATCTGCTCTTCGTGTCTCACTTGTTTCCTGGACGCCGACCCTTTGTCCAGCCCCCTGGTCTACACTGTCCTTGTGATGCCGCGAGGCCCCATTTCCAAAGGAGTAGCCATGCTCACTCAATACAATCCCTGAGCCTTGGCTGGCCTCTGCTGATTCCAGGGCACCTCCCCACCTCTCCCCCAGCCCTGTCCTTGAACTAGGGCTGTATACTGAGAGGTGGAGAAAGCTCATTTATAGCAAGAGAAGGCTGAGGTGTGGGCTAGAGAGCTGTTTTTGGCTCCAGTGGCTGACAGCAGGCCGCACTTGGGCCTGAGCTAACTGTGTCCGCCCCACCCCCCGCGCACTCCTTTACAGAAAGATAGGTCAAAAGGAATCCTCCTGGGGGTGCCTGGCTGACTCAGACAATGGAGTATGCAACTCTTGATTTAGCAGTTGTACGTTCGAGCCCCACGCTGGGTGTAAAGATTGCTTAAAATCTTAAAAAAAAAAAAAAAAAAAAAAAAAAGACAGGTACCTGGGTGGCTCTGTTGGTTAAACATCTGCTTTTGACTCAGGTCGTGATCCCAGGGTCTTGGGTTCGAGCCTTGCTCTGGGCTCCCCATTCAGTGGGGAGCCTGCTTTTCCTTCTCCCTCTGCCATTCCCCCCGTTTGTGTTCTCTGGCTCTATCTCTCTGTCAAATAAATAACATCTTAAAAAGAAAAAGGAGTCCTCACCAATACAGACGTCAGTTTTTTTTTTTGTTTTTTTTTTAATTTTATTTATTTTATTTATTTATGATAGGCACACAGTGAGAGAAAGAGAGGCAGAGACATGGGCAGAGGGAGAAGCAGGCTCCATGCACCGGGAGCCCGACGTGGGATCCGATCCCGGGTTTCCAGGATCGCGCCCTGGGCCAAAGGTGGGCGCCAAACCGCTGCGCCACCCAGGGATCCCCAGACGTCAGTTTTCATGTTCTCCTCTTCCTCTACCTTTACTGTCAAGCTTAAGGAATCATTGTTTCTCCAGACAATGGAGAGTCAGTTGAGTTCTGTTAAACTTTATACAACTGGGAGCAATGTATTTAACTTTTAATCCATAAACAACTGATTTTTAATAATTAACTTTTAGATTTATTTGAAATACATTTTTTTATAGAGGCCATGAATCTAAATTTACTTCTGGGCCAAAAGTAGTTTTTCCATTATCATTAATTAAATAAGCCTCCCCCTCCCTCAGTCCTGCGAGACCCCTGTACTCTGGCCCACTCAGGCCACACACCCGTGTTACCCCCCATATTCCAATCACTGCAGCCTGGAAACTGTTTAAAAGCTGACACAGTGGGAACTTCCCTTCACCTGTCCCTTTCCTCAATACATTCTTTCCTGTTTTATTATCCAATTAATTTAAAAATCTGATTTAAGGCCAGCCTTTCAGTACATAGTAATGCCATCAATAGAAACCCTGTGGTGTTCATTACAACACTCAAAACAACCTTTCCCATCTGTTAAGAGAGTGGTTATCTCCAAGTAGACCCACAGCCTCCCTGGCCCTGCCTGATCCTGATGACACACTCAAAAGGCTGGCATGCCCCTCCCCGAGGGCTGTGGCATCTCTGACCTCAGTCCATGGCCAGGACAGCACAGGGTCAGCTAATAGCCACTGTGGCAAGGCGACATCAGACAGGCCCAAGGAACCCAAGTCACTAGGCTAGAATCTAGGCCCCTCCACTTACTGTGTAATTTTGGTTAAATAACTTGCCTTCAGATTCCTCATCTCTAAAATGGCAAAAGTAGCAGGACCTACTTCATTGAGTCACTGTGGGAAATAAAATGAAATGACACAGGCAAAGGACTTAGCATAGTGCCCAGCACAGTCAGGATCTGAAATTATGTGCAGAAATTATCTACCTTACTATTAGGACCCGGCACCCTTTCCTGCTAGTTCCTGCCCCCCAAGACAGTGCCTTGATAGGGTCCCTGCAGTCGACAGCCAACAGCAGAGCCCATCATCATCAGGGTAGTTCCACCTTCTCCAGCTCTTTATCCTAAACAGATCCAGGCATGGCCAAGCATTGGCAGGGAGAGGGGGACAGTGGTTTAGCTCAATGACAGACCTGGCTTTTGGGGCCAATGGTTTCAGATTTTCCATCAGAATAATGTTTTAACAGTAGACATCTGTTTAACAAACAGTATGAAATGTTATTCAGGCCTAATATCAACAGCAGGAGGAAATGAATAAAGGTCATATTGAGCACTAGATCTTCTAACCAAAAGAGAAAAGGCAGCATTGTAGGCAGAGGCAACTGAATGTGGCACAGCGTTCCTGGCATATCACGCATACAGTGTGGGGGACAAGATGGGAAAGAGATCAGACAGGCAGGGGCCAGGGAGGCCGTCGATCCAGACCGAGAACACAGCTGTCATTCTGTAGTCACGGGGAGTCTAAACACCTAAGCTAAGCAATGAATGTCAAATCAGCATTGGGGGTAGGACCATCTGGCTACACTGCAAAGAATGAATTTGAGGCAGGAGTTGATAAACTACTACCTGCAGGCCAAATGTGGATTTTGTAAATAAAGTTATACTGCAACACTTTCTTGCCCATTAGTCTATATATTTTTCCATGCCTGCTTTCACATTGCAACAGCAGAGCTGAATAGCTGAAACAGAGACCTCACACAGCCTAGAAAGACTAAACTATTTACTATCTCACCCTATTCAGAAGTTTGCCAACTTGATTCAAAGATTGGAGATTAAGAAACCAATCAGAATGTTCCTGCGGTAGGCACAGAATTAACCAAGGCCTGAACTGGGGAGCCTGGGTGGCTCAATGGTTGAGTGTCTGCCTTTGGCTCAGGGCATGATCCCAAAGTCCAGGATCGAATCCTGCATCAGGATCCTTGCATAGGGATCCCTGGGTGGCGCAGCGGTTTGGCGCCTGCCTTTGGCCCAGGGCGCGATCCTGGAGACCCGGGATCGAATCCCACATCGGGCTCCCGGTGCATGGAGCCTGCTTCTCCCTCTGCCTGTGTCTCTGCCTCTCTCTCTCTCTCTGTGACTATCATAAAAAAAAATAAATAAATAAAAACTCTTTAAAAAAAAAAAAAAAAAAAAAAAGGATCCTTGCATAGAGCCTGCTTCTCCCTCTGCCTACGTCTCTGCCTCTCTGTGTGTATAAAATCTTAAAAAAAAAAAAAAAAATGCCTGAACTAAAGTAGTGTTTCAAGGACAGAGGTGGTTAGAACACTGAGAAATGTTTAAGAGGTGATCCTGGTCAAGAAATGGGGGCAGGTAGAGCTTTGAGGATGACTCCTATGAGGTCTGCAGCTCCTGTGGGCAGGTGGGGCCATGAACTCAGGTCAGGAATGCAGAAGTGAAGCTGGCAGTACAGGACAGAAAGAGGCGGTGGAAGCCATGGGATCCAGGACAGAATTCCAAAGGTCAGAGGGAAGTCACCCATCGGGATGACCTAAAATCAGGAGGGGGATCCTCTCCCTAAAGAGAAAGGAGGGAGCAGGAGGAGGGCAGTACACACTCAAGAGCACCTACCCCAAAGGAGATCACAACTTGCCCCCTGAGCTTTCTCTCCTGCATCTGACAACCTTCTTCTTCTTTTTTTCTTTTTTTTTTTTTTTTAAGAGAGAGGGAAAGGCAGAGGGAAACAGAGAATCTCAAACCAACTCCTCAGTGAGTGTGGAGCCTGATGATTTGGAGCCTGATCTCACGACCGAGATCATGACCAAGAACTGACTACACGACCCAGGAGCCCCTGACATCCTTTCTTTTTATCTTCTCATGCAGTTACTGAAACAGACACAATGTTAGGAGAAAAAGGACAAATCAACTAACCTGATCCAGATCTCAGTTCCAAGCCTTTAGCTTTTAGTCTTGAGTGAATAAATTCTTCTTTTTCCTAAAAAAAAAGAAAGACAACAATCAGAATGCCTTTTCTTCATCTTTTCATCTTTCCTTGGCTAGAACACAGCTTGAAGTATTCTGGAAAATCTGGATAGAGATTTCTGAGAAAGGACTCATCTCCAAACCTGCTTTAAGTCATCTGAATTTGGTTAAAAGTCCCATGCTTGAAGTAGATTTGAAAACAAGATACCTAATTAACTTTGAGAGGCACTGTTTGTTTATAAACCCACAGAATAAGATAAATATAATCTGTGTGACACAGCCTGCCCAAACAGTTGGACATATAAAGCTTAAATGCATTTCTTCTGGATTAGAATATTTCTACTTTTGGGACACCTGAGTGGCTCAGCAGTTGAGTGCTTGCCTTCGGCACAGAATGTGATCCTGGGGTCCTGGGATCAAGTCTCACATCAGGTTCCCTGCGTGGAGCCTGCTTCTCTCTCTGCCCCTCTCTCTCTCTGTGTCTCTCAAGAATAAACAAATAAATAAAATCTTAAAAAAATACATTGATTCTCAGAATGAAATCATATCATAAAAGGCCATATTTTCTTTTTTTTTTAAGATTTTATTTAAAAAAATTTTTTTTAATTTTATTTATTTATTCATGAGTGACAGAGAGAGAGAGAGAGAGAGGGTGGGGGGGAGAAGCAGGCTCCATGCAGGGAGTCGGTCGTGGGACTTGATCCCAGGTCTCCAGGATCAGGCCCCGGGCTGAAGGCGGCGCTAAACCGCTGAGCCACCCGGGCTGCCCAAAAAGCCATATTTTCATAAACATAAACACACACACATTCTAGTTCTGGCTCTGCTACTCCTTTTAACTACTTGAAAGTCTCAAGCTCTGTGATTTTACGATGACTGATAATTCTTATATATGGCTACGAAATTGATTTAAAAATTATATGCATACATACATGCACATATCTGTATATATGTATGAGAGAAGGAAGGGTGAGGATGGAGGGAGAGAGAGGATGGAGGGAGGAAGGATGGGAGGGACCAAGTGAGGACCAAGTACCAGAAAGGAAAAGACTAAGGATCTAGCACCCCCAAGTGGCCACCTGTGTTATTTCTTTCTCATTCTGACCTCCGGTCTAAGCTTACCTTTCGAAATGTCAAATTCTGGTTTGCCCAGAACTGTTGGTTCCATTCTTGTGTTTCTTGTCTTAATTGTCTTAGCTTTTGTTCCAACGGTGACTCGCTTTCCGGGATGTAAAAGTGAATGGGTCGAAGGTTTGAATGTTTATCTGGGGGTCCTATCCAGTCACGGCAAGATTTTCTCGGAGGGCAGAATCCTGAGACCTTTAACGAAATGCACAGGAGGAGCATGAACTAAACAAATACCTTGTATTATAAAATGAACAGTCTAGGTTTACTTAAATCTCTCATTAGCTTCCTCTTTTTAAGACTATGTGTCAGAGGGCAGCCCTGGTGGCGCAGCGGTTTAGCGCCGCCTGCAGCCCAGGGCGTGATCCTGGCGACCCGGGATCAAGTCCCACGTCGGGCTCCTTACATGGAGCCTGCTTCTCCCTCTGCCTGTGTCTCTGCCTATCTCTCTCTCTCTCTGTGTGTCTCTTATAAATAAATAAATAAAATCTTAAAAAAAAAAGACTATGTGTCAGAGAATATCTAAGTTAAAAAAACTATAATAAATATTATTAACATGAACACTGTACAGAACATGTTCAACAATGGCACCAGAGTAATTCAACATCCAAATGTAAAAAAAATCTCAAGCTGTACTTTGTACTGTAAACAAAACTAACTCAAAATGGGTCAAAGAGGGATCCCTGGGTGGCGCAGTGGTTTGGCGCCTGCCTTTGGCCCAGGGCGCAATCCTGGAGACCCGGGATCAAATCCCACATCAGGCTCCCAGTGCATGGAGCCTGCTTCTCCCTCTGCCTGTGTCTCTGCCTCTCTCTCTCTCTCTCTCTCTCTCTCTCTCTCTGTGACTATCATAAATAAATAAAAATTTAAAAAAAAATGGGTCAAAGACCTAAATGTAAAATCTAAAACTATAAAACTTCTAATACAGTAAAAAATGTTTACAACCCTTAGACTAGGCAAACATTGTTTAGATACAACACCAAAAGCAAATCCACAAAATAAAACAGACAAGCCACATTTAAAAATGGGCAAAATAACCAAATAAAACTTTCTCTTTAGAAGATATATAGATGGCAAATAAACACATAAAAGCATGCTCAACATCACTAGTCATTAGGGAGATGCAAATCAGGGGTGCCCAGGCGGCTAAGTGGTTGAGCGTCTGCCTTTGGCTCAGCTCATGATCCTGGGGTCCTGGAATCAAGTCCTGCAACAGGCCCCCCGCAGGGAGTCAACTTCTCCCTCTGCCTGTGTCTCTGCCTCTTTCTGTGTGTCTCTCATGAATAAATAAATTAAAATCTTAAAAAAAGAAACAGGGAAATGCAAATCAAAACCACAATGAGAGGGGATCCCTGGGTGGCTCAGTGATTTGGAGCCTGCTTTTGGCCCAGGGCGCGATCCTGGTGTCCTGGGATCAAGACCCGTGTCGGGCTCCCGGCATGGAGCCTGCTTCTCCCTCCTCCTGTGTCTCTGCCTCTCTCTCTCTATGTCTATCATAAAATAAATAAGTAAATCTTAAAAAAAAAAAACAAAAGCAAAAAAAAAAAAAAACCACAATGAGAAACCACTACACATCTTTTAATATGGCTGAAACAACCAACAAAAAATATCTGACAATAGGGCAGCCCTGGTGGCTCAGCGGTTTTGCGCTGCCTTCAGCCCAGGGTGTAATATGCAGACCCGGGATCGAGTCCCACGTCAGGCTCCATGCATGGGGCCTGCTTCTGCCTCTGCCTGTGTCTCTGCCTCTGTGTGTGTGTGTGTGTGTGTGTGTGTGTGTGTGTCTCATGAATAAATAAATAAATTTTTTTAAAAAGATGTAAAACAAGTGAGCTCTTACATGCTGCTGGCAGGAATGCAAAACGGTACAGCTACTTTGGGAAAAAGGCTGGCAGTCCATTACCCATTTTAAAACATAAACCCAACATACAATCCAGCACAACCTACTCCTAGACATTTATCCAAGATGAACAAATACATATGTTCACACAAAAGTCTGTATGTGACAATTAAAAGTGGCTTTATTTATAATCACCCAAAGCTGGAAACAGCCTAAATGTCCCCCTCACTGGTGAATGGAAAAACAAAGTATTGTCTATCCACACAATGGGTACTCTTCAACAATAGAGAACCACATGCAACATCGTGTTCACTGAAAAAGCCACATCAAGAGATTGCTTACTATAGGATTTTACCTATATGACATTGTGGGAAAGACAGATACTGGGGTAGAGGAAGGAATTTTCTGGGCTGATGAAAATGTTCTCTCTCTTGAATTGTGGTGCTGGTGCATACATCTATCAGCAGTCAATGTCACTGTACATAAACTGGGCTTCAATAAATGTGATACTAGGGCACCCGGGTGGCTCAGAGGTTTAGTGCCATCTTCAGCTCAGGGTGTGATCCTGGAGTCCCAGGATCGAGTCCCACATCAGGCTCCCTGCATGGAGCCTGCTTCTCCCTCTGCCTATGTCTCTGCCTCTCTGTGTCTCTCATGAATAAAATCAATCAATAAATTTCATACAAAAATAAAAAGATCAGTTGGGTAACCAAAAGACTAGCTTTCCATTTGTCTATTAAAAGATCAATGGAACCAAAACTCATGAGGGGTTGGAACCCACTCAACTCAGAAATCTCTTCTATGTTATTAGTCTTTTTTTTTTTAAACACACTCTGTTGACTGTGACTTTTACCTCCAACAGAGTTCCTCCCACGTGCCCTGTCTGCCTCAACAACTGGCAAACTAGCAGCAACAGAAAGGAGCAAACCATTGAGACATACAGCAATGAGTCTTAGAACAACATACAGACTGAAAAGCCAGGCATGAAAGAGGATGTGCTGTGGAAATGCACCATGTGGCATTCTAGAAAATATTCCATCAGTGGTTGGCAGAGTTGAGGGTGAAAGTGACTGATCTTGGAGTGGTGACTGCAAAAACTCAGGTTTGTCAAAATTCATCAAACGTACACTTTAGGGACACCTGGGTGGCTCAGCCGTTGAGCTTCTGCCTTTAGCTAAGGTCGTGATCCCAGGGTCCGGGATCGAGTCCCACATTGGGCTCCCTGCAAGGAGCCTGCTTCTGCCTCTGCCTATGTCTCTGCCTCTCTCTGTGTATCTCTTATGAATGAATAAATAAAATCTTTAAAAGCAAACAAACAAATAAAAAGTACACTTTAAAGGTGTGTACTCATTTTACCGGATACAAATTATACTTCAAAGTCAATTAAAAGAATGGTTAAAACCTACAAACACCAAAAAAAAAAAAAAAAAGAAGAAGAACATAATTAATATTTCTTTTCCCTTTGGAAGACGCTTCACTCAAGGTATTTCAATACTTCATAATCACCATTACAAGATGCAACTTCCAGGGAACAGATATGCAGACCTTGCAAATTTTATTTTTTATTTTATTTTTTTTTAATTTAAAGATTTTCATTTATTTATTCATGAGAGACACACACACAGAGAGACAGAGACACAGGCAGAGGGAGAAGCAGGCTCCATGCAGAGAGCCTGACGTGGGAATCGATCCCAGGTCTCCAGGATCACACCATGGGCTGAAGGCAACACTAAACTGCTGAGCCACCCGGGCTGCCCAGACCTAGCAAATTTTAATATAAAGTAGATCTTGTGTATCTGGCTACTCACTGATACTTTAATTTGAAAAAGTAGAATAGCTAATAATTTTACAAATACAATGTGGCTAGCACTTAGTGACAGCCGACTTGGCCTGAGTAGCACGGGAAAGGAGAGACCCCAAGCAAGAGTTCACATCTGCTCAGCTCCATATATAATCCTCAGCCCTCCTGTCCCTGGACTCAACTCTTGACAATTAAGCTAAATGGGCAGCCCGGGACTGCCCCGAGACTCTCCAGCAGAGTCCACGCTGAGCTTAGGCCCAATGTAGAGCTCAATCCCAGGGCCCTGATATCATGACCTGAGCCGAAACCAAGAGTCGGCCACTCAACCGGCTAAACCACTTGGATGTTCCCCACCCCCACCCCAGGCACTATTTAGAAAACACAGCTTCTTAGTTTTTGCTTCTTAGGCTGCGCAAATCACCACCAACACATACCAAGCGCCCTAACACCCTGACATTACTGAAGGAGATTGCTACATGCAAAACTACCCATTGACATTCCCATTTCTTTTTGTCTTGGATGCTATGACCTTCCTAAATTTTTTAAATTCCCAAGCATTCTAAAAATAGGAAGAATTTAGAACATGATAAAGAAAATAGCAGGTTTGGTTGGGACGTGGGGTACAAAGCTTGCTGCAGCTACTTAGACTGAGCAGTTCAGAGATCACTGAGGGCATCTCAGGGTTTTATCAGCTCTGAAATCACTCCTGTGAGTTCAGCAGGCCAAGTTCTACTATAAAATATGCAGGCACATCCATTCATGCAAAAAAATATTTTCCTTAACCTGAGAAAGTAGGCAGTTTCTGAGTTACATTATAGCTCTTCCTTCAGGACAACACTGGCACTTGTAATATATTATTAAAAATCTGTGGTCTTGGAGTACCTGGGTTGGTTAAGCCTCTGACTTGGGTTCAGGTCATGATCCCAGGTCCTGGTCCCTACTTCTCCTTCGCCTTCTGCACCTCCCCCATTTGTGCTTGCTCTTTCCTTCTCTCTCTCAAATAAATAAAATCTATTTTATTTATTCGTGAGAGACAAAATTTTATTTATTCATGAGAGACGCAGAGAGAGGCAGAAACATAGGCAAAGGGAGAAGCAGGCTCCCTGCAGAAAGCCCAACGCAGGAGTTGATCCCAGGACCCGGGGATCATGACCTGAGCCAAAGGCATGCTCAACCACTGAGCCACCCAGATACCCAAATAAAAAAAATCTTTAAAAAAATAAAAACAAAAATCTGTGGTCTGTTAACCTCAGCATTGGTAATGTTACCATTGAAAAAACACCCTGCATCTAGAATAAGTTAATGAACAGGAAAGGCTGAAAAGTGATTTCCTCAGACTTTCAAAATGTTTCTTAGAAAAGTATCTTTTAGGGATCCCTGGGTGGCGCAGCAGTTTGGCGCCTGCCTTTGGCCCAGGGCGCGATCCTGGAGACCCGGGATCGAGTCCCACGTCAGGCTCCCGGTGCATGGAGCCTGCTTCTCCCTCTGCCTGTGTCTCTGCCTCTCTCTCTCTCTGTGACTATCATAAATAAATAAAAAAAAAATTAAAAAAGAAAAGATTCTTTCTTTAAAAAAAAAAAAAAAAGAAAAAGAAAAGTATCTTTTAGGGCAGCCTGGTTGGTTCAGCGGTTTACCACCGCCTTCAGCCCAGGGTGTGATCCTGGAGTCCTGGGATCGAGTCCCACATCGGGTTCCCTGCATGAAACCTGCTTCTCCCTCTGCCTGTGTCTCTGCCTCTCTCTCTGCATGTCTCTCATTAATAAATAAATAAAAATCTTTTTTTTTTTTTAAAGAAAAGTATCTTTTAAAAAAACTCAAACTTGGGGTGCCCGGGTAGCTCAGTCAAGTTAAGCATACGACTCTTGATTTCAGCTAAGGTCATGATCTCAGGCTCCATGCTGGTGCAGAGTCTGCTTGAGATTCTCTCTGCCCCTACACCCTCCCAAAAAAGTAATAAAAATCTAAAAACTCAAACTGTTAGAGTCTTGACAGATCAGGTGAAAGAAGTTATAACATTTGAGTGACCAAAAAAAAAAAAAAAATGATTGATAGAAAATGCACCATCCTTGCAAAGGAGTTGTAATGAGCTAAAGATGTGGTAACAATTGTCACAAAGTGGGATGCCTCCCCTGAAGTTCAAGCAACATTTCCAGCGCAATGAGGATGCAGCAGGAGGAATGCAAGGAGGGATCCCCGCTCAAGCCTGCTATGGGAGAACACAAGGACTCTGGGGCAGAAAGGACAGGAGCCTTTCTCTGCTGTGGCTGGGAGTGGAGGAGCATGGGGACAGTGGTGATGAATCGATGGAACTGCCCCGAGCCATGTGCTGGTTCGTGTTTAATAAGCCTGAGGGACGAAGAAAAAAAAAAAAAAAGCCTGAGGGACATATATGATTGCAAGTATGCTAATATAAGGATGTGTGGTACACACTTTACAAATAATAATAATAAAATGATACCCTTCCACATAACCAATTAATTCTTACAAACTGTTTTCATTCTTTTAACTATGGCTTTGGTGAGAAACGATTCACATACTATAAAATTAGCCCCATTAAATTATGCAATTCAGTGTTTTTAGCATGTTCCCAGAGGTGTGCAAGCATTGCCAATTCCAGAACCTTGTCATCACCCCAAAAAAGAAACCCTGTCCCTATGAACAGTCACTCCCCATTCTTCCGCCCCCAGCTCCTGGCAACAATACTCTACTTTCCGCCTGAATGGATCTGCCTATTGTGGACATTTCATGTTAATGGAATTGTTACAACATGTGCTCTTTTGTGACTGGCTTCTTTGTGATTTCAAGGCTCATCCACGTTGTAGCACCTGTCAGTACTTCATTCCTTTTTAGGGCTGAACAAAATTTCATAGTATGGATTTTGTTTTTTAGATTTTATTTCCTTGAGAGAGTGCACAAGCAGGAGGAGGGGGAGAGGAAGAGGGAGAAACAGACTCCCTGCTGAGCAGGGTGCCAGATGTGGAGTTTGATCCCAGGACCCCAGGGTCATGACCTGAGCCGAAGGTAGACTCTTAACCCACTGAGCCACTTAGGCCCCCTCATCGTATGGATATCACACATTTTGTTTATCAGTTCATCAGTTGAAAACATCTGGGTTGTTTCCACTTTGGGGTTATTTTTTTTAAAAGATTTTTATTTATTTCTTTATTTTTGAGAGAGAGAGAGAGAGAGAGAGTGTACGCACTACCAGGAGGAGCACGGGGAAGGGAAAATCCTAGGCAGACTCTGAGCTGAGCACAGAGCCCAACATGGGGCACCACAACCTGAGCTTAAACCAAGAGCTGGACACTCAACCAGCTGTCCCATCCAGTTGCCCCTTTGGCTATTATGAATAGTGTTGCTGTGACCATTCATGCACAGATTTTTGTGTGGACACGTTTTTTCTTTTTTTTTTTTTTTTAAGAATTTATTTATTTATTCATGAGAGACAGAGACAGAGGCAGAGACATAGGCAGAGGGAGAAGCAGGCTCCCTGCAGGGAACCTGATGTGGGACTCCATCCCGGGACCGTGGGATCACGCCCTGAGCCGAAGGCAGATGCTCAACCGCTGAGTCACCCAGGCGTCCCTGTGGACATGTTTTCAATTCTCTTGGGTGTATACATAGGGGTAGGACCACTGGGTCACATGGTAATTCTATGTTTAACCTTTTGAGAAATTGCCAAACTCTCCCAGCACAGCAACACCATTTTGCACCCCCCCCCAACAGTGTACAGGGAAGTTTCCAATTTTTCTGTGTCCTCCCCAGCACTTGTTACTGTGTATTTGTTCTCACTGTAACCATTCTCATAGGCATGAAGTGCTATCTCATTGCAGTTCTTTCACTGATTTCTGCCAAAATCTTCTATTACTAGCCAACCCATGGTTGCAAGTATCTAGTTGGCATACTTCAGACAAAAAAGGTTAGTTGAGGGTCACTTGGGTGGCTCAGCAGTTGAGCATCTGCCTTCGGCCCGGGGCGTGATCCTGGAGTCCCGGAATCGAGTCCCACGTTGGGCTCCCTGCGTGGAGCCTGCTTCTCCCTCTGCCTGTGTCTCTGCGTCTCTCTCTCTGTGTGTCTCTCATGAATAAATAAATAAAATCTTTAAAAAAAAAAAAAGGACAGGATAAACATGAAACATGCCCTATCTTTCAATGACATGAGTAATTTCTTTGTTTTTGAGTACTAGGAGACTTCCTCAATTGGGGCTACAACAGACAAGATATACTTGTTAATTCAATCTATATTACTTTTATATTACAATTAACAAGATATACTTGTTAATTCAATCTATATTACTAACATTTTCTCCTTCACTTCCCTAAGACAAGACAATCAACAGAACAACAAATCAAGCCCTGATTTAGCACATTTGTGAATTTCCATGATGCAAATACTTCCACCACAGATAATTTCACAAATCCACAATTTCATGGTATTTCCATCATGTAGGTACAATGGTCATAAATAACCTCACAAGCAGAGATAATCGTAAAATATAGTAAAATAAACAGAAGTGATAGTTTAAGTATATATCTTTGCTTTTAATATACTTCCAGTATATAATATTTAGTAACAGCCATTTATTAGAAAAATTCCTGAAAACAGAAACAGGTGGCTCTCTTCTCTGAAGGGTTTGAGTGCTAGGTGGGTACTAGAACACACACCACACACACACTCCACGCGCTGGACCCCATTATTATGCACTGACCCAGTCACCCCAATTCCCTACTACCTTTTTTTAAAAAAGCATATAGGTTCCACACCACCTTAACCAGGTTACTAGAGATGGTTTATGGAAATGGTGGTCACAAAGTAGTTCGAATACTTATAGTTTTGTACCATGGGGAAGCCAGAAACTTCCTTCCTGCGCCCCCCTGGCGTCTGCAGCTAGTCCTGAGAGTTAAATTGATCTGAGACAGATCCACACAAGACAAGCACACAGGTCTCGTGTGTGCACAAGCCCCACAGGGAAATGAAGACCCAGACAGGGCCCACCGGCTTAGACACAGGTTAAACAAAAATAACCAACTATGAAAAAGTAACTGAAATATATGGGAGACTAGAGGAAGCTGAGAATTATTTTAATCAAGGTCTGTTCCTACGGATTTCTTTCAGTTCCTGGTGAAAAGGTTCCTCTCCTCCTGGGAGAGGGAGAGCATCTTTCACCAGGAGCTTCAGCTCCGAAGTCTTGGAAGAACAGGAGGAGTCAGACCATCCTTCCAGCATCTATTTCTCAAAATAACCCTTACGCCAAAGTGACCTGCCTGAGAGTAGCATATTCTGCTCCCCTTCAGCACTATAGGCAGCCACAGCTTACACTATTAGTTCACACACCTAGAATGGTTTCGTTTTCTTAAATATTTTTAAAAAATTTATTCATGAGACACACAGAGAGAGAGGCAGAGACACAGGCAGAGGGAGAAGCAGGCTCCACGGAGGGAGCCCGATGTGGGACTCGATCCCGGAACCCCGGGATCACAACCTGAGTTGAACACCCATCCGCTGAGCCACCCAGGCGTCCCTTTCTAAATACATTTATGAGAAAATAGATGAAACCAAACAGAACTTCAAAAATTATCAACATAATGAGCAAAGTTTGTTTCCTATACGTTTTCTAGAAGGAAGCAAACATAAGTATATGGTATTAGAAAAATAATATGGGGGCACCTGGGTGGGTCAGTCAGTTAAGTGTCTGCCTTTGGCTCAGGTCATGATCTCAGGGTCCTGGGATTGAGCCCCGCATCAGGCTACCCACTCGATGGAGAGTCTGCTTCTGCTTCTCCCTCTCCCTCTGCCCCTCCCCGTTTGTGCTCTCTTACTACCAAATAATTAAAATCTTTTTTTAAAAATTAAAAGAAAAAAATTAAAAGAAAAATAAAAATATTTTTTAATGTATTTACTTGAGAGCGAGTGTGAGCACACGCATACATGGGAAAGGTCAGCGGGAGAGAAAGAATCTTAAGCAGGCTCTGTGCCCAGCACAGAACCTGATGCAATATTAACAAATTGTGGTTTGTGGCATTGACCTCTTACTCATGCAGATATATATTTATTTTTTAGTAACTATTTGTAGGAGTTCATTGGAATCCTGCATATCCTTTCTTTCTTTTTTTTGGCCTAGGGATTCTGTTAGATAATCTTATGCAAATGTTAAGATGTCACCCTTTTAAAGTAATTGGGATGCTCTGAAGTAACTAGTAGCATTTTTTAAAAAGTTTTCTATGTACATCAAAGTTATTTTTAAAGGTGTTTCAAAACAGGCAGCCCAGTGGCTCAGCGGTTTAGCGCCGCCTTCAGCTCGGGGCCTGATCCTGGAGACCCAGAATCGAGTCCCACGTCGGGCTTCCTGCATGGAGCCTGCTTCTCCCTCTGCCTGTCTCTGCCTCTCTCTGTCTCTCATGAATAAATAAAATCTTAAAAAAAAAAAAAAGTGTTTCCAACCAGCTTGCTCTCATGTTCCCTAAAAACCATTTAATCGGTGTGAAGATTTATAAAGTACTAATAAAAATTTCTTTAAATCTTATCACTAAATGTTACCATGTAGGGTAGGGACTTAAGTATTACGTTTGACTCCTCCATCTCCCTTATTATTCATAGTAGGTCCTGTAGTTTTTACTCCAGCAGTGGTTCCTTCTTTTAATCCCCAGACCTACTCTCCTAATTTACAACCACATAATTCTTTGTTTATACTACTAAACCTCAACTCATTATTTCTGTTCTCCAAACTACTCTACATAGGTCTGTCATATCTTCCTAAAACAGTTCTTCCCTCCTGAAAAAGTATTTATTTTTTTAAAAGATTTTTATTTATTTATTCAGAGACACAGAGAGAGAGGCAGACACATAGGCAGAGGGAAAAGCAGGCTCCATGCAGGGAGCCTGACACGGGACTCAATCCTAGGTCTCCAGGATCAGACCCCAGGCTGCAGGTGGCCTAAACTGCTGCACCACCGGGGCTGCCCTATTTCTCATTTTCAATTTAATTCTTAGGTCTCAACTCCCCTTCCATAATGTGATTCTCCTCTCTTGATGCTTCAGTTACTACGTTAGGTAACTCCCACCCCACCAGACAACTGCCTTCTCTGAACTCACTCATTGTGTACTTCTATGTGTTTACCTATCCTCTTGCTCTGAAATCTTTTAATTACTTTTTTTTATATTACTCTTTTGCCAACTAAATTAGAATTAATCCCTATTTTCTACTACATAGCTGTAACAAGTTGCACTTCGTTCTTATAAAATTTTGGATTATTTTGTATGTGTCTTCTTACTGGAATAGGGAGTGATCATATATTACTTTTTAATTTCTCCACAATACTTAATGTAGTACTTTTTATATAGTAGGAGTCAGGATCACTATTTGTTAGATGAATAATAAAGATTTATAACATAATCTGTTTTTCATAAATTGAAAGTAAATTACAAATCACTTTATTCCTTCTGATGAATTCACATCACATTGACTATTAGTCATAATGTAATTACTTGATATTTAGAAATCTTATTAGAAATTTTAAAAATTACGGTATTCCTTTTTTGTTCTATTTTGACCTTAGCAGCTCATCAACCCATTATTTTGAGCAAAGTACACACACTGTCATACCTCCTATAATACTTGATCCATGTCTGATGCTTTTCTTCCTTTGTATTTTGGTTTCCACTATTAGAATATTTCCATTTGGCATAAATAATTCATATTATTTGAATACTAAAAAGTTCTTACTATTGAAAATTAGACAAGTTTAGAATCTGAGATGAAAAGTGATGGTTTGTAACTGAACTAGCCTTTTGTGTTTCAGAGTATGGAGGAATTGGAGAAGAATCATGATAACCTACTTAACTGGTGCACAAAATGAACTTAGAAAAGAAATGGCTATGTTGCAAAAAACATTATGATGGAGATTGTAAGTCGTTACATTTTATTTTTTTTTAAGATTTTATTTATTTATAGACACAGAGAGAAAGAGGCAGAGACACAGGCAGAGGGAGAAGCAGGCTCCATGCAGGGAGCCCAATGTGGGACTCGATCCTGGGTCCCCAGGATCACACCCCAGGCTGCAGGCAGCACCAAACCGCTGCACCACCGGGGGGGGGCTGCCCAAGTCGTTACATTTTAAGTTGGAAAAATGAGGAGTAATGCAAGCATTGAAATATTTTATTTGGTGAAATATGTATTACACTTATCTAAAAATTAAACAAATGTTTAATATTCCCTTTCATGTAACAGAAGCAGCAAGAGATGGCAAGTGTTCCAAAGGCTCTTCAATCCATGTTATTCTGATGATTCTTTGAAGGAAGAACTTGAACCTAATATGATACAATTATAACATTAGCTAAGAGGCATGTAATTCTTTTAGAATGGTTTAAAAATTCTAGTGTAAAATAATACACTGTGTTGTTAGCTTAAGTGCAAGACCCCTCTACTTGTTGACCTTCACATAAAGCTGAACAGTTATGTGAATAGTAACAATTCTTTTTTAATAGAATATCATTCACCTTTTTTTTAAGATTTTATTCATTCATGAGAGACACACACACACAGAGAGAGAGAGAGAGAGAGAGAAAGAGAGAGAGAGAGAGAGAGAGAGAGAGAGAGGCAGAGACACAGGCAGAGGGAGAAGAAGGCTCCATGCAGGGAGCCCGACGCAGGACTCGATCCTGGGTCCCCAGGATCATACATACCCCAGACTGCAGGCGGGGCCAAACGGCTGTGCCACCAGGGCTGCCCTAGTTTCCAGCTTTTTAATAGTAATAGTGTAGTTTTCTCTTTAACGCTTGTCAATTAACTTGGAGCAAAAGAGAGGATTAAAAAAAAAAAAAAGAACCTGATGCAAGGCTTGATCTCATGACCCTAAGATTATGACCTGACCTGAGCTGAAACCAAGAGTCAGATGCTTAACTGACTGAGCCACCTAGGTGTCCCAACGAAAAATATATTTATTTTTTTAAAGATTTTATTTATTTATTCACGAGAGAGAAAGAGAGAGAGAAAGAGAGAGAAGCAGAGACACAGGGAGAGGGAGAAGCAGGCTCCATGCAGGGAGCCCAATGCGGGACTTGATCTTGGGACTCCAGAATCACGCCCTGGGCCAAAGGCAGGCGCTAAACCGCTGAGCCACCCAGGGATCCCTGAAAAATTTTTTTTAAGAAACATTTCTAAAATTCACTGTACACGGTTTTTGCCATAAGAACTCTGCCCGATTAGCCCCACTTTCTGAGCAATGCCTGTTAGCAGCTCTGTTGCTTCCTCTAATACTTCTGTTATCACCTGCAGACTTTGGGGGGATGATGCTGCTGGAATTACAACTTTCTTTTTCAAGTTAGCTTATCTTATGATTGTTGCCAATAATTTCACTTAGATCACTTTTTCTCAAAAAAAAAAACTTAAAAAAAATAAAAATAAATAAAAAATAAAAAGGTCACTTTTTCTCACAGCAGCAGATGCAAGAACCTACAGCTGACCAAAGTTAAAAAGAGTCACAAGCTGCCCTTTGAGAAGTTCTGCAGATTTGTCCTGGGTTCTGCTGTGGCCCCAGGACACTGAACTCTGGCATCCCCACACTTTAAGGATTCCAACAACCGCACCCACCTCGCCCCGTGGTGAGAGTTACAGCGCGTGAGCGACAACTCTGTCATGGGCTAGTCTGAGCAGCTCCAGCTGCCCAGGCCGCACCCTCCCTGTCTACTCTGTCCCCACATCCAGAATGCTGCTAAGCAATCTCTCCAAAACCCCTGACCCACCCCTACTCCCCCTTCCCTTAAAACCTTCTTCAGTGATTACTCATTACCCTCGGGAGAGTCTAACCCCTTCCTGTGGTCTGGCAGTCGGGGCCTGCTGGGGCGCCAGTCTCTTCTTTTGCCCCCACCCACAGGAGGCTCCTTCAATGACACACCAGCCTGCTTCTTCCTTCCTCAGACTCTGCGTGTGTTCTCGCTGCATCACAGACCACACGTTCCCGGGCACATGTCCACATGCTCCCAGAGGCTTCTCAAGCACTTGTTCGTGCCTGCTTCTCCCACAGACCGCGAGCCCACGGCAGCACGGATCACGTCTGTCTGTTCTCTGGTCGGCACAAGCACACGTTGGAGGAATGGTCTTCCCAGTCTTTTTTTTTTTTTTTTTTTTTTTTTTTAATTTTTATTTATTTATGATAGTCACAGAGAGAGAGAGAGAGAGAGGCAGAGACACAGGCAGAGGGAGAAGCAGGCTCCATGCACCGGGAGCCTGATGTGGGATTCGATCCCGGGTCTCCAGGATCACGCCCTGGGCCAAAGACAAGCGCCAAACCGCTGCGCCACCCAGGGATCCCTGGTCTTCCCAGTCTTGACGTTTCCTGTGGACTCTGTTTATGTAAGAAATCCACTTAATCTTCAAAAAGCTCAATTTATATGAACTATTTGGTGGAAAGACCAAGATGGCAATTATTGATGAACTGGCGTCATAATGTTCCGAAGTGGGATCCCTGGGTGGCTCAGCAGTTTGGCGCCTGCCTTCGGCCCAGGGCGTGATCCTGGAGTCCCGGGATCGAGTCCCACGTCGGGCTCCCTGCGTGGAGCCAGCTTCTCCTTCTGCCTGTGTCTCTGCATCTCTCTCTCTGTCTCTCTCATGAATAAATAAATAAAATCTTAAAAAAAAAAAAAAAAAAAAGATGACCTTCTCCTATTAAAAAAAAAAAAAAAAAAAAGAATGTTCAGAAGTTCTGAGCGAGCCAAAGATCATCGCCGTCTAGCGTTCTTTACATTCTGGGTTCCTGAGGATCCTCAACTGCTAGTTCCTGACAAGTTTCTAGATTTTCCAAAGTCTGTACAGTCAAAGAAGCAGAACCTTGAAGAGCGTTCTAGAGTAAGACTCAGGAGAGGGGGAACAGCGCGGTGCTGGTGTAGGTGGACAGGGCAGAGCTGCAGGGCATGTGGGAGCCAGACTGACCGGCTGACTAGGAAAGAAGCACAGAAGCCTAGCCCAGCTGTCCCCTCCGTGTGGCCAGGACTGCTGCAGGTCCCCACCCCACACTGGACTGCTGCGCCCTACACACTGGCTCAGAATGACTTCATTCGGCACTCATTTCTTGCAGAATCAGACATCTTTACATTTGATCCTAGTTCTTCTGAAGTATCTCTCTCACCCAAAGTTGGACACTTCAGAAGAGGCACGGCCAAGGTGGAAAGCTCCAAATGAAGGGCCAGCAAGTCCACAGGAGGGATCAAATTCATCCTTCCCATGTGACAACAGGGCTCTGCCGGCAAAAAGACACCCTAATCTGCTTACCTAAGACCTGAAACTGCTACTCATCATCATCAAATACTGACTTGATACGAGACTGACCTACCTATCCTTTTCAGAAAGCAACAGGATTTCAGGGTTGCAATACATATTTAACATTTTATCCATCATTCTAAAAACCATTTATGATCTCTGCATTTTCCTTTCCTTTTTTTTTTTTTTTGAAAAAGCCTTTTAATAAATTCTACTTCTCCACAAATTATTTCTGGACTTCTGTCCCAAACCAAACTGGGTTTATACTGGAAGTGAAAGTTTGGTTTAACATCAGAAAAACCAATCAATCCTGATGACAAACGACAAACCCCCAATGTAGTAGTCATTAAAAAAAAAAAAAAAAAAAGGTCAAATCTGAAAGCCTTTAGTCTTAGAAACTAAAGGTGATTCACACAAAGGGACCCAGTGAGTGGAAACAGCTGGCCAGTCCAGGCTCACTTCCAAGGACTTCCGTCCCAGGACGGGGGCTCCTCCCTTACCCCATGCTGTCCCCCAAGGGGACAGACGGCCAGGCTTCACCCTAACTGTGCTTCACCAGTTTTACCACCTTCCTGATCTGTATCCCTGCCTCTTCCTCTTATAGGCTGCCTACCAGGAAACGTTTAAGGAGCCATCTCAACAATTCATAGCTTCTCAGAGCGACCCTCATCCACACTGAACAAAGCAAGCTCAAAGAGGCACCAGGAAAGTTCAGTTACTCTTCCTTATCTGTTGCTTCGTGATGGCTCATGTAATCTGCTTGATGGATGAGCTCTGAAACCAGCTCTTTCAACTATCCTCAGTTCTCCATTATAATCTGAGAGATTTCATCTTAATTGTAGTAGAAGTAGCTCCTCTGCTCTCCCCTATAAATACATGTTCCGTCTTTGCTCATCCAAGAACTGTTATTTAAAAGGGAGGAGAAGAGGCTTGGGGGAGGAAAAAGTCCTTCTGCAAAAGGAAAAATTCCTTTGAGGTTAGAGTAATTACCGTAATTTATGGTTCTTACAGCATCAGCATGTAATGCCTGGTTTGCTCAAAGTGGAATGGCTGTCTCGGAGTGGGACAGGAGGCGGGGGCCGTGTACACAGAACCTAACAGCTCTGCTGGCAGGCAGCCCGACAGTTGTTTCCTCTACACGGAAGAAGGACCGTGCATGTACCTACTTGTCAGACTGAGCTTTCATCACTGTGTCTGGGGGGGCATTAACCTTCCAGGCTTTTCTCTTCAAGTGCAAACTGCCAGCCAGGCAGCCCCATACTGAACTTCTCCTTGTCCAGCAGTGTAGGCCCAGCCTCATTCTCCATCCCTTCAGCTTTATAGCAGGCCCTTGAGCTCTCCTGGCACACTCCCACTCTGGGCTCCCCCCACCCCAGAAGCCAGGATCTCGAATGGAAGACTTTCCCCTAGGCTCTCCTTCTCAGAAGAGCCTGTGCATAGCACAAAGCTCCTGAGTTAAGGTGTCACACTATCAGCCACTGGGGAAACCAGTGGGCAAAGATGAAAGGAACAAATGTTGGCAAAATTTAGTGCTCCTGCAGGTGTTTCCTGGTCTATCATCCTGACACTTCTGAGATGGGAACCTTCTAGAGGGCTGGAATCCCCAGCCTCCCATTCTAGACAGAGGCTAGACATTGGCATACCACAGTTAACACTACATAAGAAGACCAGCACATCAGGACCAAACTGGGTTTATACTGGGAGTGAAAGCTTGGTTTAACATCAGAAAAATCAATCAGGGATCCCTGGGTGGCGCAGCGGTTTAGCGCCTGCCTTTGGCCCGGGGCGTGATCCTGGAGACCTGGGATCGAATCCCACGTCAGGCTCCCGGTGCATGGAGCCTGCTTCTCCCTCTGCCTGTGTCTCTGCCTCTCTCTCTCTCTCTCTCTCTCTCTGTGTGACTATCATAAATAAATAAAAATTAAAAAAAAAAAGAAAAAGAAAAATCAATCAATCCTGATGGAAGACGACAAACCCCCAATGCAGTAGTCATTAAAAAAAAAAAAAAAAAAAAGGGTCAAATCCGAATGTGGTCAAGGCTCTAGATTACAACTGTCAATTTACAGGAAACACACAGATGGGAGAAGCATGTTAAATTACACCGTGGAAAGCAACAGCAAAATTTAGACTGTGGGAAATTCTACAGGACACATCATTCCCCTGCTCCCAAATAAACTGGTTTGAAAAAAGGAAGGGGATGGAGTCAAAACCTGTAGATCAAAAGAGAACTAAAAAAATATCAATCACAATGTAAAACCTTACTTATACAAGCAAACTGTAAAAAAAAACTCAAAATATGATATTTCTAAGATAATTGAAAAAATGTGAACACAACATTTGCTGGAAATAAGGAATCATACCATTTTAGCTATTATGTTTATATGTATTTTAAAAATTCATATATTTTTAAAAAGATTTTATTTATTTATTCATAAGAGACACAGATAGAGAGAGGTATAGACACAGGCAGAGGGAGAAGCAGGCTCCATGCAGGGAGCCTGACGTGGGACTCGATCCCGGGCCCCTAGGATCATGCCCCAGGCAGCGCCAAACCACAGAGCCACCTGGGCTGCCCAAAAATTCATATATTTTAAAGATACATATGGATATAGTTACAAATGATATACACTCTGATATTTGCCATAAAATTATCAAGTGGGGGGGCAGCCCCGGTGGCGCAGCGGTTTAGCACCGCCTGTAGCCCAGGGCGTGATCCTGGAAAACCCAGATCGAGTCCCGCATTGGGCTTCCTGCATGGAGCCTGCTTCTCCCTCTGCCTGTGTCTCTGCCTCTCTCTCTCTCTGAATGAATAAATAAATCTTAAAAAAAAAAAAAATTATCAAGTTGGGGGGATCCCTGGGTGGCTCAGTGGTTTAGTGCCTGCCTCCCGCCCAGGGTGTGATCCTGGGGTCTCAGGGTCCAGTCCCACATTGGGATCCCTGTAGGGAGCCTGCTCATCCCTCTGCCTGTGTCTCTGCCTCTCTCTCTCATGAATAAATAAATAAATCTTTAAAAACAAATTATCAAGTGGGGGGAATGGGATAAAGTGGATAACTGTACAAGCAGGGTACTGGATACACAGCAATTCTTATTCTTCTATCTTTGCAGGTTTTAAATTTCCCAAAAATAACATGAAAAGAAATGGGTGCAATTGTCCACATTAACAGAGTAAGGGGAAGCCCTGTGAATTGCTTTACTTGATGAAAAAGCACATGGGGACATAAGACCACCAGACTGAGAGGGAGAACAGCTGCCATTAGCCCTGACTCTGCTGAGTAACGCCACGCCAGTCCACCATCTCTCTGGGCCCTGGTCTCCAGAATGGAGTTTTTTTTAAAAGATTTTATTTATTTATTCATAAGAGACACACAGAGAGAGACAGAGGGAGAAGCAAGCTCCTCACATGGAGCCCACATGGAGCCCAATGCAGGACCTGATCCCCGGACTGGGATCATGCCCTGAGCCAAAGGCAGATGTTCAACCGCTGAACCACCCAGGCGTCTTTTTTAAGATTTTATTTATTTATTCATGACAGACACACACACACACAGAGAGAGAGAGAGACAGAGAGAGAGAGAGAGAGAGAGAGAGAGAGAGAGAGGCAGAGACACAGGTAGAGGGAGAAGCAGGGAGCCCGATGCAGGACTCGATCCCAGGACCCCGGGATCATACGCTAAGCTGAAGGCAGATGGTCAACCGCTGAGCCACCTGGGCGCCCCTCCAGGATGGAGTTTAACCACATGATTTTTTTTTTTTTTAGATTTATTTATTTGAGACAGGGGGAGGGGTGGGGGAGGAGGAAAGGCAAACTCCCCACTGAGCCCGGAGCCCCACAGGACATGGGGCTCAATCCCAGGGCCCTGAGATCATGACCTGAGCCAAAATCAAGAGTCAGATGGAAGCTTAATGCCTCTAAACACACGATTCTGAAGTCCTCTGCTACAGCTTTATTTTTTTGACCAGCAAACTTTTTTTTTTAGATTTTATTTTTTATTTTTTTAATTTTTATTTATTTATGACAGTCACACACAGAGAGAGGCAGAGACACAGGCAGAGGGAGAAGCAGACTCCATGCACTGGGAGCCCGATGTGGGATTCGATCCCGGGTCTCCAGAATCGCGCCCTGGGCCAAAGGCAGGCGCCAAACCGCTGAGCCACCCAGGGATCCCCCCAGCAAACTTATTGAAAGCCTTTTAGACACTAGAAATATCCAGATTTTAATTTTAAAATCCTCTGACAAGACCTCTTACCAGTTTGTCATTTCTCTGGCATTTAACTTCCTACTTAGGTTTACTCTGAATCTGTACTTGTGGAGTGGGGGTGTTTGAAGACCATTCCCTTAAATGAAAATATAAGCAAAATATAGGATCCGCTATTTATCTATAAATTTTGCCTCTCCGCGTTGAGAGCATGTTTGGTTCTTTTTTGATCCAAAAATTACTAAAAGAAAAATCTTACTTCATTATCCTCTAGATACAGGAACTATAACATAGATACTCCTCTGTGCAAGCACTGTGATCTTGAGGAAATTCTTCAGTCTTACCTTAAGTTTTCTCATCTGTAAAATGGGAATGATGAAAGCATCTACTTCATAGACTTGTGAAAATAAATTAAAATATGCAAAGCTCTTAAAACAGGGCATGCCGGGGATCCCTGGGTAGCTCAGGGGCTGAGTGTCTGCCGTCAGCTCAGGGGCATGGTCCTGGGGTCCCAGGATTGAGTCCCAAATCGGGCTCCCCACCGGGAGTCTGGTCCTCCCTCTCCCTGTGTTTCTGCCTTTCTCTCTGTGTCTCTCATGAATAAATAAATACAATCTTAAAAATAATAATTACCTGGGGAACCAGCCACATACTCAGCAAACACTCAAAGATAAAACCAAACCCATGGGAAACACAAATTACCCTGAAGTAAGAACTGTTCCTTTAAGTTCCATACACTATCTAGCGTAATGGGACACACATCCTAAAAACAAGCTAACAACAGCACAAATCATAATGCTAGAACAGGACAAGGGCTGCCTCATGGGCCAGCTGCTCCACTTTTCAGCATCATCACAATCAACACCATCAGAGGTTTAGACAGACAACAGGTGAGCAGCACCAGCTTCCTAGTCACTTGGGACAATAGGAAGAAAGGTCTCATCTTGAGGATTAGACCCATGGTAAGATTTATTCTAACCGGGGATCCCTGGGTGGCTCAGCAGTTTGGCACCTGCCTCCGGCCCAGGGCGTGATCCTGGGGTCCCGGGATCAAGTCCCACATCAGGCTTCCTGCATGGAGCCTGCTTCTCCTCTGTGTCTCTGCCTGTGTGTGTGTGTGTGTGTGTGTGTCATGAATAAATAAATAAAATCTTAAAAAAAAAAAAAAAGATTTATTCTAACCAAAAGCTATGTGACAATAAAAGAAACTGTGTTTGGGTGTTCTTTTCTTTCTTTCTTTTTTTTTTTTTTTTAATTTTTTTTTATTATTATTTATGATAGTCACAGAGAGAGAGAGAGAGACAGAGACACAGGCAGAGGGAGAAGCAGGCTCCATGCACCGGGAGCCCGACGTGGGATTCGATCCCGGGTCTCCAGGATCGCGCCCTGGGCCAAAGGCAGGCGCCGAACCGCTGCGCCACCCAGGGATCCTCTTTTTTTTTTTTTTTACTTTTAAGTAATCTCTACACTCAACGTGGGGGCTCAAACTCACACTCCCCAGATCAAGAGTCACGGGCTCCTCCCACAACGGAGCCAGCCAGGTGCCCCTTGCCAGGTGTTCTTTTTTCCAGCGCTAGTTCACGAAATAAGCCACGGGTACGTGGACGGTTGCTGAGGTTAACTTTGCCCTCCCAGACCGTTTTCAGATACACGTTGACTATCTTCCTGCCCTAAGACTGAGACACTGGACGGGTTTCTAAGTCGTAGGAATAGAAGTCACAGTTGTGGCCACTGTCACAGGAACTAGGCCAGAGGTGGGGGCAGAGGGGGGGGTGTTGACCAGCGGCCCCGCCAACTTCCTGTCCAAACTATAAACTAAACAGAGGGCAGCCCGGGGTGGCTCAGCCGTTAAGCACCTGCCTTCAGCCCGGGGCGTGACCCTGGAGACCTGGGATCCATCCCGCGTCGGGCTCCCTGCATGGAGCCTGCTTCTCCCTCTGCCTCTCTCTGTGTGTCTCTCGCGAATAAATGAATACAATCTTAAAAAAAGAAAAAAAACTATAAACTAAACAGAACTTCAAAGCTACATTTGCAAAAAGCATGCTAACAGCAAAAAGACTAACACAGACGAAAATTTACAGGCAGGCACATTCTGGAACTCCTGCTTTTGTACCCCAGGCTTTCCAGCCTCCACCCTTAGCCTGTCGGCGAATTCCGTGTTTGCGTGCGTAGGCTTCGTTTTAGTATTTCGTCTGCAGCCCCACACGTCCACGTGACAGCCGGAGCCAAGGCCCTGGCACTCCGTGGACGAAACACCCTTCCCCAAAGAAGTGCAACCCCTAAAAACGGTCCTTCTCCGTTGCTGCAGGTATTCACCGCTCACCTTCCACCCGCCGGAGCTACGCCACGGCGGCCCTGCAAGACGCGAGGCTCGGGTGCGCGGTCGCGGGCGGAAGAGCGCCCGGAGCCGCGGCGCGGGCCGAGACCCCGCGTGCACGCCAAGCGCCGCAGCCCAAGGCCCGAGCTCCGGAAGTCCCCGGCGCGGCGGCCCCGGCACAGACGCGGGCTCCGAGGCCGCCCCCCCCCCCCCCCGCAGCGCGCGGCCCGGGAGCTGGGCGGACGCCGCGGCCGGCCTCGACGGGGCGCGGAGCCCGGCCCGCCGCCTGCAGGACCCCCCCCCCCCCGCTTACCCGGCTCGCCGCCGCCTCCCTGCGCTCCGCGCCGCGCTCGGGGCCGAGCGGACAGCCGGGGCGAGCGAAGGCGCGGCACAGCGGCGGCAGAAGCGCCCTCCTCGAGGCCCGGAAGCCCACCATGGCCGGCGTCCCCCGGCTGCCGCGACGCACGGCAGAGCCGCGCCGGCGCGAGGGGCTGCCTTACGGCACGGTCGCAAAGCCAGGGGGAGCGAGCGGCGCGGCCGACCGTGCGCTTTCCCCGCGGACCCGCCGCCAGCTCCGGGCTGCCGTGCCGGGCGGCGGTGGCGGCGCGCGCCGCAGGACGTTTTCCCAGGGCGGGGGCTGTTCGGCCCGGGGCGGGGCCGCGGGGCGGGCGACGGCGACCGCGGCGGGGTCCTGCGCGTCGGCGGCGGGGCGCGCGATGGCGCGGGCGGCACAGGTGAGCGCAGCTAGGCGGCTGGCGGGCCGCGGGCCTCCCGGTGCGCGCCCCCCGCGCTCGCGCCGCGCCCGCTCCCGGCCCCGCCGAGCCTGGGCCTCGGCCTCCGCGCCGCTCCCCGCCCGCGTCCGACGCGGCCCGGCCCCCCGGGGGGCTCGGAGGCCCTGCGAGCGCGGCCGCCCCCTCCCCGCGCGGGCCATTGTGAGGTCAGGGCCGGCGGGCGCGTCGGGGGCCCGGGCGACGCGCCCGGAGCGGCGGCTGCGGCCAGTAGCAGCCGCGCCACCGCCGGCCCCCTCCCCGGCCGCCCGGGCACACCTAGCCGGCAGGGGTGAGAGGGATGCAGCTGGGGGCCCCGCTGCGGTGCCGCACCCCGTAAAGGGCTGACCTTCCACCTCGCCAGCTCCCCCGCGGGCAGCCAGGACCAGACCAGCTTAGACCGCCTCTGGGTAAAGTGCCGGCGGGGGAGGGCGACCGGGCGGAGGCCGGGGCCCCGCCGGCCGCCCGCCCTCCCTCCCCCGAGAGCGGGGCGACGGGCCTAGGGAGGCACCAGCCCTCCGGAGGCCAAGCTGGTGCCTTTAGCGCGGTGCCCGTCACGCTTCCCTTCCTGGGGGATCTTCGCCTCCGCGCGGAGGGGCCGGGGAAACAGGGCGGCCGGGGAGAAGCCCTGAGCGGCGGGGAGGAACGTAGAAGCGGGGCCCGGGGGTCGCTGGGATCCGCTGCAGTTTGTTTCACTTAGATTTCCGGGTTTTGTTTTTTTTGTTTTTTTTTTTTAAGATTTTATTCATCTATTCATGAGAGATACAGAGAGAGAGGGAGGGAGAAGCAGGCTCCACGCAGGGAGCCCGATGCGGGACTGGCCCCCGGGTCTCCAGGGTCACGCCCTGGGCCGAGGCAGATGCTAAACCGCTGAGGCACCCCCACCCCCACCCCGGGTGCCTTCCAGTTTGTTTTGAAAGCAGGCATAGCTCTCGGGCCAGATGGGTGCCGGGATGGCACTGTTGGCATTTGAAGGTTAAAAGAGCAACTGTTGCACGTTCCCCGGGGGTGCCCTGCTGTTGCCAACAACCAGGGTCCAGCGTTGATACCTGAGATCCTTGTGCTGTTTCCACCCCAGTAGTGGACCTCGTGCCACACGTGTAGAGACCCAGGCGAGGAAGCTGGGAAATCAGGCCCAGGGCTCCAGCTGGTTCGGCACTGCAGTAACCCCTGTCCATTCCTAATCACAGGGGTGTGTAGGTGATCTTCAGGAAAGTGGATTACTCTTTCCGTACTTGAGTATGACTGCTGTTTAGATCACACTAAGGATGGGCCCTTTTTCTCAAATGCATCTTTTTTTTTATTTTATTTAATATTTATTTATTCGTGAGAGACACAGAGAGGGGCGGGGCACAGAGACACAGGCAGAGGGAGAAGCAGGCTCCATTCAGGAAGCCCGACGTGGGACTCAATCCCAGGACTTGAGGATCACACCCCGGGCTGCAGGCAGCACTAAACTGCTGCACCTTCAGGGCTGCCCGTTTTTGTTTTGTTTTAAGATTTTATTTATTCACAAGAGACACAGAGAGAGGCAGAGACAGGCAGAGGGAGAAGCAGGCTCCATGGAGGGAGCCCAATGTGGGACTCGATCTCAGGACCCTGGGATCACCCCCTGAGCTGAAGGTGGTGCTAAACCACTCAGTCACCCGGGCGTCCCTCAAATACCTCTTCTTAAAATGAGAATTTCGGAATGAATCAATATTCGCTTACCTGTCTGTAGAGTCTTTGTGTAATTTGGCATTCTTGTCATTTTTTAGTGCTTGTAAAACGGAACACAACAAAAGTATGGATATGGGAAACCAACATCCTTCTATTAGTAGGCTTCAGGAAATCCAAAGGGAAGTAAAAAGTATAGAACAGCAAGTAATTGGCTTCAGTGGTCTGTCAGATGACAAGAATTACAAGAAACTGGAGAGGATTCTAACGAAACAACTCTTTGAAATAGACTCTGTGGATACTGAAGGAAAAGGAGATATTCAGCAAGCGAGGAAGAGGGCAGCCCAGGAGACGGAGCGTCTTCTCAAAGAGCTGGAGCAGAATGCAAACCACCCACACCGGATCGAAATACAGAACATCTTTAAAGAAGCCCAGGCCCTGGTGAAAGAGAAGATTGTGCCGTTTTATAGTGGGGGCAACTGTGTAACTGACGAATTTGAAGAAGGCATCCAGGATATCATTCTGAGGCTGACACATGTCAAAACCGGGGGGAAGATTTCTCTGCGGAAAGCACGGTACCACACCTTGACCAAAATCTGTGCGGTGCAGGAGATCATCGAAGACTGCGTGAAAAAGCAGCCTTCTCTGCCACTTTCCGAGGACGCGCACCCTTCAGTGGCCAAGATCAACTCGGTGATGTGTGAGGTGAACAAGGCCAGAGGCACTCTGATCGCACTTCTGATGGGGGTGAACAATAATGAGACTTGCAGGCACTTATCTTGTGTGCTGTCGGGGCTGATTGCAGATCTGGATGCTCTAGACGTGTGCGGGCGAACGGAAATCAGAAATTATCGGCGCGAGGTAGTGGAAGATATCAACCAATTACTGAAATATTTGGATTTGGAAGAGGAAGCAGATACTACACATGCATTTGACCTGGGACAGAATCATTCCATTTTAAAAATAGAAAAGGTCCTTAAGAGAATGAGAGAAATAAAAAATGAACTTCTGCAAGCACAAAATCCTGCTGAATTGTACCTGAGCTCCAAAACAGAATTGCAGGGTTTGATTGGACAGTTGGATGAGGTCAGTCTTGAGAAGAACCCTTGCATCCGGGAAGCTCGGAGAAGAGCGGTGATTGAGGTACAAACCCTTATAACTTACATTGACTTGAAGGAGGCCCTGGAGAAGAGGAAGTCGTTTGCTAGTGAGGAGCACCCGTCACATAAAGCGGTCTGGAACATCCTTGGAAACTTGTCCGAGATCCAGGGGGAAGTTCTTTCATTTGATGGGAACCGAACTGATAAGAACTACATCCGGCTGGAAGAGCTGCTCACCAAGCAGCTGCTGGCCCTGGATGCCGTGGACCCGCAAGGGGAAGAGAAGTGCAAGGCTGCCAGGAAACAGGCAGTGAAACTCGCCCAGAACATCCTCAGCTATCTCGACTTGAAATCCGACGAATGGGAGTACTAAATAGTACCGATCTCACGGTTGATATTTCTTGTTTTGCACTTTATATATACTTCTATGTATTTATAGAGAGCTTTCAGTTCATTGAGCCTAAATGTGATTTATACATGCAGATTTCAATCTCCGTTTTTATGATTTAAGCAAATTATATTCAGTACCTCTGCTGCTTTTGATGTTGCAAAACAAATGTCATTACAGCACGTTAACTTTTCCATTTGGATCATTATCTGTATGTTGTGGTGTGGTTTTTTGGTCCTTTTTTTTTTTCCAATCAGAAAGTGGAACGGGCATCTTTTGTCATTTTTAAATGGGTTGTGCCAGCATTGAAATGTGGATCTTTCAGGATCTAGACACACACACAACCTGACATAGCACTAGAACAATTATGAGAAGAGGGGAAATTTTGGTTAGGTAGAAGTAAGGTCCAAACACAAAAGCAATACAATGATATGATTTATTATGCTAAATAAAGCAGAAGGTTTTTTTTTTTTTTTTTTCTTCATTTTTAAGGCCCGATTGGTCCAACCCAAGTTAATCGGGTGGGGGTTCTTTTGTTTTCGGATTTTCTTTTTTTTCATAAAGATTTTTTGTTTGGAAAATGGTGTCTGTATTTTCCCCCCTACACTCTGCATTTAGAGGGGAAAATCTTATTTTCATGTGCAACGTAAGAAAATTATGAAAATTAATAGCAAAAAAACCTTTGAGACTGCATTGAAGAAAGATGAAAACACCAGCTAATTACCTTCCAAGTTTTTGTTTGTAAACTCAGTTTACAATTTTCTGTAGTCATCAGTAAGGATGGGAACATTTTAGTGAAGTTAGGAGACCTTTTAAAAAAAAAAGAAAAAAAAAGAAGAAAAAAGAAACAGCCATACCTGTGGCAAGATAAAACTGGAGATTAGTTACTGCTATCAGGTTGTCCTGAGCGAATGCGTCTGAATGTAGGAGGCAACAGGCTGCCTCTCTTGTTCAAGGGTCTTTTAAACACAGCAAATGCTGTTTGGTAGTGGCCGAGAGCAGAAACCGCCAGTAGCTCTGCGGGACCAGAGCGTCGTGGCTTACCCGGGGAGGTCGGCTGCTCCTAGCATCTGAAAACCTCGCACTCTGGGACTGAGCTCACTTCATTGGCACACGGATGTTTCTCTAGCACCTGAAAGAGTCAGGAAGGTCTGTCCCTGCAGGAAGTGTTTTTTTCACTTGCTAAAGGGTACATCTATTTCTGTAAATGCTTTCTGAGGGTCCAGGTTTTATGGCTGCCAGTTTATGGGAACAGAATTTCCCAAAGTTCCAAAAGTGCCTTGATAACACATTGGTCCCAGTATGATAACGAACAGACGACACTTTCTGTTGTCACCTTTCACAAAATAATCCTATTAGAGTATGTCTTTCGGACTCCCCAGCAGTCTGTAATTTCCTTTCAAAGATCGTGATTTGGTAACTGTAGGCAGCTAGAAATAAAAGATAAGGGAATAGCCCCATGTACCAGAGAGATGATAAAAGCGTGGCTCTAAAGAGATTTTCACTTTGTCTCAGCTTTGCCCAATTATTAAAAGCCCCTGATGTGTCTTTCCTACTAGCAATGTTCTAGTACAATTCAGTGGGTAGTGAAGTCCAAGGGCATTTGTGTCTGGGCCTCGACCCTTTCCCGTGTGCACATCCAGCCCTTGGCAACTGGAGATTCTTAGTGCAGGTCACCGGCAGCTCATTTTGGGCTAAGTATCCTCATCTTCGGGTGCTCTTAAAATCCTGGAGTTTCTATATTCAAGTGCTGCCTCAGTTTACCCCACTGGGAAGGCAAGGCTTTCCTCCCAAGCTCGTCAGGCATGTCCTGCCCCAGGCTCTACTTCATTTTCAATGTCAGATTTGAAAGTTAAATGCCAGCATTTCCTTTAAAAGTATCCATTGTTTTTCCAAAAGGGACCTTCCCATATGGTTCATTTTCAAACAAGGCGTTCTGCGATCCTAGAGAAGGCTCGTGCAGCTGAGCTCGGCCCGGAGCCTGGCCCGTGAGCGGAGGGAAGTCTCACGAGCCATCGCAGACTCCTGTGGGTTATTTTGGTCATGGAGATGATCAGATCATCCTTGAGTGACCTGAGGCATGACATTTCCCGTCCAACCTGTCATTCCTTGCACCGGGTGACTCTCCCATAAGGAACCCTAGTGACACCGGGTTTAGCTTTTCTTGTCCCTCGTTGGGAGCTGTGTTAATAGGGGCTGCCTGCCGCATGTAACTTTAAGTTGGGCTCATGACATTGTATTGTATTTTTATGATCTTACGTAAAGAGAACCTGTAATGGAAGTAAAACCTACCCCCAAAAAATGTTTGGCCTTGGGTCTGCATTAAACGGTGTAATCCATGTTCATGCAAAAACTGGCTGGGAATGTTTGCTTTCTTTACCTCACATGCAGACAGCTTTGCTTTCAGGTCAGTCTTTACCCAAATTAGACTAAAGTCCATCGACCTATAGAGAAGCAGTTATGAAAATAAATGTAATGAATAAGTCTACTGAGTACAGTGGAATGCTTTATTTTGCTACGATGCCTTGGTGTAGTGTATCTGATACAGGTCAGCACTGCGAGACACTTAACCAGTGTTTCTCATTTGTTTTTGCCAATTTTTATCTGTTTTTTGAAGGTCAAAGCTTATCTTGTACATATAGGTTTTTAAGCAAAGCTTTTCAGCTTTTAACGCGTCTAGTATTTTTCTAAGAGTAACTAGAGAAGTGTTTGCCATTGATTTTGATGTACAATACAGATGTGTTACCCCAGCGTGTTGGCTCCTGTCCCCCCTCTATTCATTGTATGACTATTGTAATCGTATGTCTGAAGTAATTAAGTATTTTGAGATATTAGTATACCCTTAACTATTAATGCAATAAAAATCTCTTAGCTTATCTTTGCAGTGAGAAAGGATGTGAGTCTGAGGTGTGAGTTCTGTTCTGATTCACCTTCATTTACTGTCTGACCCGGGTAAGGAATAATGTCTTGGCAAAGTGGGCCAGGCTTGGGGAAGGCGGGCTCCCCAGGTCCAGTTGGTGGCAGTGGGGGAAGGAGGCGGCAGCCCTGAGCACAGACCAGGGTCCTGTGGCAGGTGAAGGGGTCACCGTTCCATGTGAGCAACCCCTGAAGTGTGGGCAGCAGGGAACAGCCCAGGGGAGTCCTGGCCTCTCGTTGTACCCATGCAGCCGGGCACACGGGTTGACCTCACTGTAGAGAAGCAGGGAAAGTCCGGCAAGAACTGCCCCCTGCCCCCCACCACCAAGGCTTCACTTAAGATTGCCATTGACGCTTGCCTTCTCATTAGCAGAGTTGGTATTTCTGACCCATTAGTCCTTGGGGGCCCCCTGAGCCCCCGGCCGCCTCCCTGTTCCGCCCCCACTCACCTGGGGCAGTTTCCTGCCTGTTGCACGCCTGTTACATGAAAGCAGCGCCTTGCTTGCGCTGCTTCTGCCTTGTTCGAGCACGTTTCTGCCGTCTTGTCTCTTCCTGCAGAGGTCTCAGCGGTGATCACCCGGAGGCGGGGGTGGCCCGCTCAGCCCCGCAGACGTGTCCTAGGCCCTGCAATGAAGGGAAACTGTACGGGTTTAAAAAAAAAAAAAAAAAAAAAGCTTTGGGGGAAATTTTGAATAAATCCTGTGCCACACACACAGATGCTCCATATACCACATAGGCGTTGATTCCCTGTGGACACTGGAACCGGTGTTGGGAAGCTCCTGCCGCGTCCTTAACCCGTCACAGTGCATCGCAGCCTGCTCACAGTGCTAAGGGACGTGCTGCGTCGGGCCCCTGCGATCTGGCTCCGGGCGTCAGGAGCAGGGCAGGTGTCAGCCGTGCACCGGAGGGCTGGGGAGGCTGAGCGAGGGGGCTTGGGGCCCCGAAGGCCCAGGACAGAGGAACCCCAGGGTGGGCTGGCGCGAGGCCCTGGTGTGCACAGGCGCCAGCGGGAGCGCCAGCGAGGCCCAGATCAGGTGCCCGGATGCAAGTCTGAGGTCACCCAGGCGGTCAGGATGCGTCTGATGGTGGCTCCTGTGGCTTCTGTGATTTATTTAGTGAGTTTAAAGATTGATTTGAGCGAGTGTGCACACGTGCCAGCGGGCGGAGGGGCGGAGGGCGGACCTTTCAAGCTGACTCTCCACTGAGCTCGCTCAAGACCGCAGCTGAGGGGCGCCTGGGGGCTCAGCTGGCGAAGCCGGTGAAGCATCTGCCTTTGGCTCAGGTGATCCTGGGGCGCTGGGATGGAGCCCCGCATCGGGCTCCCCGCTCAGGAGAGAGCCTGCGTCTCCCGCTCCGTCTCCTGTTTGTGCTTGCGTGCGCTGCCTCAAATAAATCAAATTTTTAAAAAGACCTGAGCTGAGACACAAGAGTTGGACACTCAGCCAGATGATGAGCCACCCAGGCGCCGTCACTCCTGCTCTGATGTCAAGGCCTCATTTTCCCGACATCACCCACTGAACCTGGGCCCAGGTCCTGTGTGAAGCGCTTCACACGCACACGTCATTCTCAGAAGCGCTCCAAGGCAGGTTTTAGTATTCTGTGTCCTGGATGATCCGGACCCTTGGGTGATCTCTTGCCCAAGGAACCGCCCTGGTCTCAGGGCCGGTAGGAAAGCCAGACACTGTGGGCGACAGCGCCCACTCAGCTCCCACCCCACTTTACCTGGCGAGCAGGTCCTCCCTGCAGGGCCCCGGGGCGCAGGGTGTGCGCAGCAGGGAGCTCTCGCTGGGCCACCCTGGGGAGCAGTTGGGAGCTCAGGCCGCTGCCCAGCTTCAGTTTCTCCCCAAACGGGGATCCTTAGCACCAAAGGTTGGGGACTCCTCTGGCTAATGCATGCCACACTCCAAACATCAATAAACCTTGCATCCTTTTTTAAGATTTTATTTTGTTTTTGAAAGGTTTCATTTATTTATTCATGAGAGACAGAGAGAGAGAGAGAGAGAGAGGCAGAGACACAGGCAGAGGGAGAAGCAGGCTCCGTGCCAGGAGCCCGACGTGGAACTCGATTCCGGGACCCCAGGATCACGCCCTGGGCCAAAGGCAGGTGCTGAACTGCTGAGCCACCTGGGCTGCCCAAGATTTATTTTTAAGTAATCTCTGCCCCCAACATGGGGCTCAAACTATAACCCCAAGATCAAGAGTGGTGTCGTACCGACTGAGCCCGCCAGGCTCCCCTTGACTCTGCATCCCCTTTAGTGGGAAGACTTCATAAGAAATACTGTCTTTTTTTTTTTTTTTTAAGAAATATTGTCTTAAACCAGCATCTTATTCTGTCCTCAAGTCTCTAAATTGTGAATTATAGGGGCACCCGGGTGGCTTAGTGGTTTAGGCCGCCTTCAGCTCAGGGCACGATCCTGGGATCCTGGGATCGAGTCCCACGTCGGGCTCCCGGCATGGAGCCTGCTTCTCCCTCTGCCTGTGTCTCTGCCTGTGTCTCTGCCTCTCTCTGCATCTCTCATGAATAAATAAATAAAATCTTTTTTAAAAATAATAAATTGTGAATTATACCTGGAAAAATATCTCCTTCCTACTTATCCTCAATGTGAAGTTAATATTTCTCTTTGGGGATCCTGGGTGGCTCAGAGGTTTAGCGCCTGCCTTCAGCCCAGGGTGCGATCCTGAAGTTCCAGGATCAGGTCCCACGTCGGGCTCCCTGCATGGAGCTTGCTTCTCCCTCTGCCTGTGTCTCTGCCTGTCTGTCTTTCTGTGTCTCATGAATAGATAAAATCTTTAAAAAATATATGTATATATTTCTTTTCGGATCCACAGACCTTCCTGAGCTGCCAGGAGGCTGTGGCTTCCAGTAAGAGGAGCGCTACCTGCCTCACACTGCCTCCACGTCTTGTCTGCACTCTGTGGTCACAGAGTGACCGCAGGCCCATTTCATTTCTACAATAATCCTTTCTTTTTTAAGACTTTATTTATTTATTCATGAGAGACACAGAGAGAGGCAGGCTCCATGCAGGAAGCCCAATGTTGGACTTGATCCTGGGACCCCAGGATCATGCTCTGAGCTGAAGGCAGACGCTCAACCGCTGGGCCACCCAGGCGTCCCTACAATAATCCTTTAAACTCGAGCCATTTCAGAGCACCCGGGTGGTGTAGTTGGTTAAGCATCTGACTCTTTTTATTTTTTTTTTTTAAGATTTTTTTTATTTATTCATGAGAGACACAGGCAGAGAAGCTCCATGCAGGGAGCCCGATGCGGGACTCGATCCTGCAAGCCCGGGATCACGCCCTGAGCCAAAGGCAGGGGCTAAACCGCTGCACCACCCAGGGATCCCCCAAGCATCTGACTCTTGATTTTGGCTCAGGTTATATCTCAGGGTCGTGGGCTCGAGCCCTACATCGGGCTCCACATTCAGCAGGGAGTCCTCTGGGGTTCTCTCCCTCCCCCCCGGTCACACTCTGTGTCAAATAAAATCTTTAAACTCTTGAGCCATTTCCCTGTCACTGGTTTCCAAGTGAACCTGGCCAGCCCTCATGCTGATGTGAGTGTCCCTGTCCCAGTCCTCCAGGGGCCCGGGACGCAGAGCAGCATGATCCTGTCACCTTCCTACCTGGACAGACAGTGGGCGTGGCCTCCGCACCTGCCCTTCCTCCCGCAGCTCCCTGGCCTCCGGCTCACTCACCCTGCGCCAGGCCACCCCACACTGCCTTCCACACTCGCCATGTCCTTTCGATGAACTCTTCTCGAGAAGTAGTGTCCTCAGCGCCTGGTGCGTAATACATATCCAAGAACCCGCTGAATAAATGAGTGGGAAGTCTCAGATTTCGGATAGCTTCCTGAGGTGTTCAAATCAGCTGCCTCGGGGACGCTGGCCCCTGACCCTGGCTCAGTCAGTAGGGCATGCAATTCTTGTTGAGTCATGAGTTGAAAGCCCATGTCAGGCATGGGGCCTACTTTAAATTTAAAAAGAAATAAAATTTTGGAAAGATAAAATCTTTTTTTTTTTTAAGATTTTATTCATGAGAGACACACAGAGAGAGAGAGACAGACAGAGGCAGAGACACAGGCAGAGGGAGAAGCAGGCTCCATGCAGGGAGCACGATGCGGACACCGCTGAGCCACCCAGGGATCCCAGATAAAATCTTAAATAAAAATAAAATCAGCTGCTTTTTTGCTTGTCGGTATTCAGAGGACTTTGGTTTAGGGCACCTGCCCTGGAGTCCTGGTGTCACTGTCAGGAGCTCCCCGTTTGGCGAAGCCCACTCCTCCCCTCGGGCAGGCGCAGGAGCAGGAGCAGGAGCAGGAGCAGGAGCAGCCCAGACCAAGGCCCAGGCGGTGAGGGCAGTGGCCAGGCTGCTGGGGTGCCGCCCCCGCCCCGGCCAAGTGCCCCCAGCTGAGCGTGTACCCCGCTGAGGAGCCGAAGCCCTGACACGGCGGAGCCCCGGGTCCCCACTGTGGCTCCTCGGTGCTGTCGTCTTCCTGGCCAGGTCCTGGGCTGCACAGCGAGGTGCCCACGGCCCAGCGTGCCAGGCAGAGGCACGACCTGCTCCACAGCTCAGGCGGGTGGAAACGGGTGTGGAGGGTCCTGCCAGGAGCCCTGAGGTCGGGGTGCAGGCCCCCCTTCTCCCTCTCCACCTTGGGTGGCTCTGCTTCCCTGGGGAGGGCGGAGATGAGGACCCTCTGGTCCCGGGCCTGGTCACCGGCACACCTGCCCCGCCAGGGCCCCGCAGGAAGGCTGGCGGCGGCACCCACTCGGGGCGGGCGGGCGCGGGAAGGCACAGCTGCGGGCCGAGGAGCGGGCCCGGCCCGCGGGCTCAGGGGAGGGCCATAGCCCCGGGGCGCAGCATCGGTCCCCAGGTCCCCACCCAGCCCCTGAGCTCCTGACACCGGGTTCGTCCTGGCCGTGTCCTCGGGACCTAGAGCAGCCCTGGCTCGGCCAGTAGGTGCTTGCTGGGGGAGCGGACAGACAGAAGGACGGGTAACCTCCGGGGGCAGGGAGGCCTGTGGGCGCCAGTCCTGCGGGGCCTGAGCATCGGCCGCGCACCCCAGGAGCAGCCCACGTCTGGGGAGGAGGCGGCCAAGGATCACGGCGCACCCAGCTCAGGGACAGGGTGCCGTGCGCCCTGGTGGGTGACCCCCCGGGGTGGGGAGGCCTCCCAGGTGAGGGAGCAGCGGGCCTGGAGGCCCAGAGCCTGGGCCCAGGCGGCCCTGCAGGCCTGGCACAGCCTCGCAGGGAGCAGGGACAGAGCCGGGGCGCAGCAGCCAGACGGCAGGACCCCCGTGGTTTGTTCCGAGCTCACCCTGGTGGCAGACCTGGGTGCTGAACTGGGAGCAATGGGGCCCGGGCAGGGGGCTTGGGGGACTCTGGGGTACGAGAAGCAAGCAGAGTGAGGGACCGAGGGATGTGGCCTGCTGGCAGGAGGGACTAGGCATGGGGACAGGGTGGCATAAGCAGGGCAAGCGACAGAGCTCCCGGGGTCCAGCTCACGAACCAGAGGAGCCGGTTAGTAAAGGTGCAGGGGGCAGCCCAGGTGGCTCAGCAGCTTAGCACCACCTTCGCCCAGGGCCTGATCCTGGAGACCCGAGTCCCACGTTGGGCTCCCTGCACGGGGCCTGCTTCTCCCTCTGCCTGTGTCTCCGCCTCTCTCTGCGTGTCTCTCATGAATAAATACAAAAAATATTTTAAATAAATTTAAAAAAATAAAAATAAAGGTACAAAATTCAGCAGGCACAGAGGCCAGCTTGTCCCCGGGCAGCACCCTCTGCTGGCCCGTCACGCTTCCCTCCCCGGAGGCCGCCTTAGGCAGGGCCAGCGCACCCCTCGCAGCCCTCAGCTCCGGGGCCACGCGCCTTACTTTCCCTGCTTCCGTCACCTGCTCTCGCCCCTTGCCCAGCCACCGAAAGGAAAGGAAGGTGTCCTGGGACCACCAGGGCTATTGGGGCAGCGGAGAGCAGGGGCCATACAAGGATCTGGGGGACAGTGAGCAGGCCAACCAAAGGCCCTGAGGAGCAGCAGGTGAGGGCCAGGTGAGAGTCTGCAGGTGGGACCCCGGGGAACCTGGCTGGCTGTGTGGGGGGCCGTGGCACCTTGGGTGGCAGGATTGCATCCTAGATCAGAGGGTCCCCGAGAACAGAGAGCCAGGTATGATACAGCCCTACAGGCGGGCCCCTTCACCCTAGGCCCAAGACGCCGCAGCTCCGCCGAGCCTGGCGCAGACTCCTGCCCTGGGTGTCTGTCCAGATGCTAGGGCTGTGCGCCCCAGGGGACCCCTCCCGGTGAGACTTCTAGAGGAGGAGGAGGAGGACCCCCCCAGCCCCGCCCCCTCACAGCCTGGCCTGCGCTGCCCCTTGACCTTGGAGGCCTTCCCGCCGTCGGGCGCTGTGGTTGCGGTGGCGGCCACCAGGCGGCGCCCGCGGCCCGGCCTCCGAGACCAGGAGGCGAGCAGCCGGCCGAGCGCACCTGCCCTGGCGCTCGTGCACAGGTGGCCGCGGGGCTGTCGGCCCGGCTCCCGCCCCAGCTGGCTGCCCGTGGGGCCTCCGCGCCCCGCCACCACGGAGGGTCAGGGCCGGGCACTGTGGTTCTCGAAGCCTCTGCCGGGCCCTCGCGGTTGGGGTGGGGGGACCGCCCGGGCCCAGGTGGCCCCACACCGCCAGGGTGGACCCCCACCGCCTGCAGGCAGGGGAGCCTGGGCTGCCCTGGGGGCTGGCCCCCTGGGGCTCGGGTGGCTCTGGCCTTGGACAGACCCCCCTGCAGCTGGCTGGTCTCCACCTCCTCCTCCGCCCGCTGGGGGTCCAGGCCGGAGGGTGGAGGGAGAAAGCGGAGGAAAGCTGCAGAGGGAAGGAGCTCACGGGTGTGCCGGACGGGTCTGGACAGGTGGGGTCACAGAAGGCTGGGGAGGGAGGGGATGGCTGGTCCTCCCCCTCCCTCTGCCTCCCCCTGGTGCTTCTGGGGCAGGACACTGTCATCAGTGTCCTCCAGAGGCCCCCAGGGCCGTTCCGGGCTGCCAGGGTCCCCACACCCTGGGGTCAGCAGCAGGCAGGCTGGCCCCGGTGATGCTGTACCAGGCAAAGGTCACCTGTCACCAAGCAAGGCAGGCCTCTGGAGGCTGGCTTCAAGCTGCCCACAGCAGCCAGTGGGGGTGGGGGGGACGGCAGCAGCCCCAGCCCCCTCACTTGCTCCCCTGTGCCCTGGCGGTGACCGGGGTACAGCTTGGGGTTGGGGGACCTTGACTCCTGGCCTCCAGCCTGGCCTCTCCATGGCAGTGGGCTCAGCCCACAGGAAGCCTCCTTGCCACCGCTCAGCCCCGGAGCAAGCAGGCCCTCTTCCCGCCTCCTCCCCTGACGGCCTTGCCCGCGCCCCGGCTCCAGCCCATCCACTGCCCTCCATGCAGCCCCCTCTGCCCTGCCAAGGCCCTGCCCGGGAAGCTCCCTGGGGTCACTCAGCGCCCCGCCCCCCCGCGCCCCGCCCTGGAGCGCACCTGCCACGGCCTTAGGCCCCTCACGCTGCAGAGGCCTGGGCCACTGCTTGGCCCTCGGCTGGGGCCTGACGGTGAAGGGGCTGCCCCGCCCCGCCGGGAGCTCAGGCTGCTCAGCCGAAAAGGAGAAGCATCTGCCTGGGGCTCAGGTCATGACCCCAGGGCTGGGATGGAGCCGTGGTCAAGCTCCCAGCTCAGTGGCGCCTGGCCCTGGCCCTCTCCCTCCACCCCTCCCCTGCTTGTGGCTGCTCCCTCTCTGTCTCTAATAAAATCTTTTAAAAAATTAAAAGGGCTCAGGTAGGGCCTTTCCCAGGGGCCTTGAGATTCAAACAGACAATAGCACTTCCCCCCAAGGACACAAGTGCTCCTGGAGGTCACAGCCATTGCGGCAGGTGGGGGGGGGCCTGCCACTTTGTGAGGGGGCTGTCCTGTTTTCATGCCCCTCCTGCTCCTCAGGAGCCAGCATGTGGATGAACTCAGGTGGGCTTGGGGATCCCTGGTCAGCTCTGTGTTGTCAGATGGAGAGACTGAGGCAGGGGACCAAGGGGCACAGCTGTCACCCTCAAAATGGGGGCCTGGGTGTCCTCCAGCAAGGTGCCCCAGCCCTCCCACCTGGCCCATCCTGCTGAGGTCCAGGGAGCCTGGCTCCCTGCCCTGATGGCCAGACTCCACCCTTTGACATCAGCTGACAACGGGAGTCAGGCTGGGCGGCCCTGGGCCCCAGGCCTCTCTGTGCGCCCCTGGCCTCGGAGACAGCCCAGCCCGAGACAGCAACCAGGGCGGCCGCCCCTCAGGGTCCCTGGCCCACTGTTGCCCACGAGGAGCCCTGGGGGTGGCAGCAGCCATGGTGTGGAAGGAGCCCAGCAGGTCCCAAAGCCTCCCAGAGGCGGACCTCATCTGAACTCAGGGCCACTCGTGTCCTCCCTTTAGATCAGTGTCCCCCAAGGTCTAGGCCAGCAGAGCCCCCTCCTCTCCTTGCCACCATCAGCAAGCAGATGAGGGGAGGCGGGCCCCTGCCCCAGGGCTGAAGCCCAGCTCTGGGCTCCCTGGCCCCGAGGAGCCCAGGCGGGTCTCGCCGCCGCAGCTCTGCACTGACATCTTGCCTCCCACTTCTCCTGGGGGTGAACACAAAGCTCTTGGGGACTCCAACGCAGCGGTGCCACCGAGCGCCTCATGTGGCTGTGCATGTGTGTGCGCGTGCCCGCGTGTGCCGTGTGTGTGTGTGTGTGTGTGTGTGTGTGTGTGTGTGTGTGACAAAGTGGGACACAGACATTCTTCCACGGCCCCCCAGCAGACGGTGGGCAGGCAAGGGGCCTGGGGGCAGGGGGTGGGACACTGGGGGCAGCCCTGCCTGGGGACTCCTGGCGGTGTCCTGGGATTGGCCCAGGAGGAGGCCCGCGCCACAAGCAGCGCCATGGCAACGGCGCACAAAGCGGTGGCCTACTTACACCCGCCCCCGCGGGCGGGCTCCCGGCTCCAGGAGGGGGTGCAGGGCTCTCGGCCTCCTGGGGCCGCGTGCCCTGGCCTTGGGGGGCTCGGCGCCCTTGCCCCGGCCTCCTCCTGGCCTGCCGCCCAAGCAGGGTGCGGGCCCAGCCCGTGGGCATTCACTTTCCTGTCCCATAAAGGGGAGGGGGCTGGCATGCCCAGCTCCCGGGAGCACTCACGGGGAAGCTCCCTCCGTCTCTGGGGGGCTGTGGCCTCAGGGGTTGCTAAAGACCTTGGAGCCCCGGCGCCCTGCAACTCAGGGCTCTCTGTGCTGCCAAGTTCTCTGTAGGCCAACCTAAGGCCTCAGGCCAAGGCTCCCCCACGTGGGAGGGGGCAACTGGCAGCACTGAGGGCAGGGCCCTGAGCTGCTCATACATCCCCTCATGGGACAGGACCCCAGGAGGGCCTGGTGGCCTTCACTCTCGCAGACAGCTTCTCAGCCTCTGTCATTGGCATAGCCGGGACACGAGGGCCAGACTCCACTCAGGGCAGGCGGGACAGGTGGGGGGGTGGGGAGGGGCGACACACATCATTCTTTGAAGGAGCCCCCCTGGGCTTGACCTGAAGCCCTGCTGATGCCACCAGCCTGTGCCAGCCTCCTGGACGCAACCTGACCCCCCGAGGGCAGCTCCAGGCCCACCGCCTCCACCTGCAGGGCGCCTGCCTGGCCTGGAGCTACGGCGACAGGGACAAGTGTTTCCAATGCTGGGGAGGCTGAGCAAGTTGCCAGAGGAGACTTGGTGCATCCATGCGGCAGTGTGACCTGTGCTGGCTGAGTCCTGTGACGTCCACGTGGCTCTGCTGCCATTGGCCACCCTGGACCCCCCCGGCCCTGGCAGGCCTCGCACAGAGTCATCTCTGGGGCAGGGGCAGTGCCCAAGCAGGGAGGGCTAAGGTCCAATAAGGCTTCGAGGGCACTTTGTGGAGCATCGGGGCCCTGGGGACAGGAAGCCCTGGGCCTCACGGGGTGGATGTCACAAGACACTACTCAGCTAAAACCAAATGTTTTCCTAACCTCACCTGCCCAGCTGGCCAGGCCGAGGGGCCGCCATGTGACCTCAGGCCTGGGCTCCTGCAGACCCCGGATGCCCACAGACAGGCAGCTCCGCAGCCCCAGCCCTGGGACCCATGTGTCCCAACTGCCCCTGGGGACCAGGGTCCCTGGCGGGCAGACACGGGCACACGCCCTAGGTGTCCCCAGCTGGCGGGGGCCACCACGGGAAGACTGAATGGAGGAGGCTGGGGGGAGGGCGGCGCCGGGGTGCGGTGGGGGGGGGGGCCGTGTGCCCGCCCCGCCCGGCGCCAGCTGCAGCTGCCCTCCCCTCCTCCACCTCAGGCCCCCTAATTTATGCCAAGAGGGGGGCCGCCACTCACTCGTTCCCGCCTGGCAGCGGCTTTGTCCCCAGGCGGGTTCCCAACGGCCGCCTTTGGGAAGAAAGGGCCCTTCTCTGGCCGGCAGTGAGGTCACCAGGAGGGGCCCGACGCGCACAAAGGCCGTGGCCCCCCCACCGGGCCCGCGGGCAGCTGTCTCTTTGTCCCCAGCTCTAAGCCTAAAAGAGACCCCAAGGGGGCCCCAGCTCAGCCTAGGCCGGGCCTGGCCTTCCTCCTCCTCGGAAAGCCGGCAGAGTGGGGGAGGGAACGGGAGTCGCCCCCCCTGCTCCCCTGCTGGGCTCCCGATGAGTGACAGCACCACTTGAGGCGCAGACCCCACCCCGAGTGCCATGGGGGGGAGGGGGTCTGTGTCTAGGTGTCCCCCGGACAGACAGACAAGCAGGCTGCAGGGCGGGGCTGCAGGAAGGCGAGGGAGCTGGGGACCCCTGGACGGCTCAGCGGTCTAGCGCTGGCCTTTGGGCCCAGGGCATGATCCTGGGGTTCCGGATGAGTCCCCCCGTCGGGCTTCCGGCATGGAGCCTGCTCCTCCCTCTGCTGTGTCTCTGCCCCTGTCTCTCTCTCTGTGTCTCTCATGAATAAATAAAATCTTAAAAAAAAAAAGGAAGGAGAGGGTGCCTGAGGTGTTAGGAGGCAACCCCCTCCGGCACTCCCAGAGAGGGGCAGGCAGCTAGGCCCCCACCTGGCTGGGGGGCGGCCGGGGGCTTAGTCACGGGGGCGGGTGGGGGGGGGCTCGTGCCAATGCTCCTTGCACTCCCTGCAACCCGCCCCTGAACCCAGCTTCTCCCCAGATCGCGTGACACCTGGCTTGTGTGTGTGTGTATTTGCTGTGTGTGTGCACGCACCCACCCCCCCGCGCGTGGGGTGAGAGGGGCTGGCGCCTCGGCCGGTCTTTCCAGGCTGAGAGGAGATGGGGGAGCCCTGGAGGGGCCCCAGGGGCAGGAGGCGAGCTGGGGGAGTTGTGTGGGCAAAGCCTGGTGGCCCGACCTAGGAGTTCAGGAAGGGCTGTGGGGGGGCGGACACGTGGACCTCCCTGCCTGGCCTGCTGAGCTCTCCCCCACCCCCACCCCCACCCCCGCCAGCTGGTGGCACTTGGGCCCAGAGCTCCTTAGCAGTCTCTCGGCGGCCGGAGGAAGTGGAGCCTGAAGGGAGCAAAACAAAAGCCGGCGGCTGTCCCACTGTCCCAGACAAACCGCGGCGGGGCTGCGGGGACAGCCGCTGGGGCCGGGCCTGCCAGACGTGGCTGCAAGCAGGCGGGCCCCTGGCCAGACTCCAGTGGGGGCGCCAGGCCCAGGGGCTGGGGTCCCACCGAAAGCTCGGAGATCTGCCCAGGCCCCCCCAAACCCCTGCATCTGGACTGCGGGTCCCGCCGGGAGGCGCGAGCATAGAGGCGGGGCTGGGCCCCGGGCGAGCGTGGGGCGGGGAGGAGGCTGCGCTTCACCCCGAGGGGCCAGGCAGCCGGGCGGGGCGCAGCCGGTCCCTGCCCCCCTGGGAAAGCGCTCCTGCCCGTCGCCTAGCGCCCGGAATGTCCATTGTGCCTGTAGCCTAGCAACACGCCCGCTCCGCCGCCCAGCCCGCCGCATTCCTGGGCGCCGGCTCCGAGGCCCCAGGCCCCGTGGGTCTCCCGAGGCCACGTGGGTCCCCGCTCGAGCCTGGGTCCGGGGTCCGGGTCCGGGGCTGCGGCCGCTGCTCCCACCACGTGCCGCCTACCTGCTCCGCAGCCGCTCAAACCACAGAAAGTCCACGGTCACACCTCTTTGGCCACTTGGGTCTCACTTAGGTCCCCTTTCTCGCAAATGTGAGGACGGCAGCCGATGGGGGGGGATGAACACGGGGAAGAGGCGCGGGTCGCACGGGACTCCTGGATCAGGATGTCACACGGTGCCGTGCAGCGCCTGCCAATGACACTGCAATAAGAGGGATTTCTGAGCCGTTTTCTGGGGGACAAGATGGGCCCTTTGGAGGCAGTGGGGCAAGGGCAGGGGTGCAGGGCTGAGGGGAGGGTCTAGGAGGAGAAGGGGGGGTCAGCTGGAGCTGGAGAGGCCAGGGGAGAGGCTGCCCCCAAGCACCCGGGGAGCAATGGGACAGAGCCTCCTCTGGGGCCAAGCTGAGGGGCCCTGCTGCCCCAGCTCCCTGCCCTCCCCACCTCCACGCTGGGGCTACTCTGTGGGCCAGCCTCCACCCCAGCAAACCCACCTCGGGGTCCCCGGCCCCTGGGACCTTGAGGAGCAGAGACTGGATGGCTCCCAGTTGCCCTACCGCAGCCTGCCTGCTGCTCTGCCACCCGCCCCACAGCGGAGACCTGCTGGCCGCCCCCCCACCCCCACCCCTTCCCAACACCCAAAACCCAGGCCCTGACTTAAGAGGAGCCTGTTGGCCTGGGGAAGGGAGGCCAAAAGAAGAGCCGGGCAGGGGCTTCTGACATCCTCCTGCTGCCTGGAGAAGCTAGAGCAAATAAAAGGTTGAACCGGGCTGGAGCATTTTTCCTTTAAAAAAAAAATGTACTATGGAAAATGTCAGGGAAATGCAAAAGCCGGGAAAATGCACAGCCTCCAGGTCCAAGGAGTGCCCGGGCTGCATCCCTCCCTCCCGCCTCCTCTCCCCTCACCCTCACCGCAGTCCCGCGAGGCCGGTTCCCATTTCACAGTGTCATCAACTCGCCTAAAAACGTTGTCATTCCTTAAACCCACGAAATATCCAGTCAAGGCCTCCCATTTCCCGAATGTCTCATTTTGCAAAATGAACTCTTTGGTTTGTTCAAGTCGGGACTTGAAGGGGTCTGTGTGCAGCTCGCGCTCAGGAGCCAGCGGGGGAGCCAGCGGGGAGCCAGCGGGGAGCCAGCGGGGAGCCTCCGGAGACGCTAATCTCCAGAGTAGGATTTGGGGACTCGACACAAACATTCCAGCCAGGCCAACGTGAAATTAAGCTCTAATTGACAACAGCATGGCTCTGGAGAGTGAGGTAGATGGTGCTGGAAGCCTCCACGGAGTTGGCCGAGCTCAAGATGTGCTCGGTTTACTTGTTTTAAGAAATAAAAGAAGGAAGGACAGTCTGAGGGACACCAGGTCCTCCAATGTGCATTTCCAGGAGCGCCCCCCTCCCCCCCGGGGGTGCTGATGTGGCTGGTCCAGGGGTCACAATGGGATGGTTCCTGGACACACCTGTGGCCAAAAGTTGGGCTTGGTTCTGCCGCGGGGAACACGCGACCCAGCTTGTAGGTCTGGCCAGCAGAGAGGGCCGAAGCCTGGCCCTGGAAGGTCCTTCTGCCTCCCAGGGACGACACATCGGACGTCACTCCAGAGACAGGAAGTCAGGAAGGGCTGCTGACCCTCGGGTCGTGTCAGAGTGAAGGCCACTCAAGCATTTCTTATTCCCCCAAAATGCCTGTTTGAGCTCGGACATTCCTGTCCACGTCCTGTCCCAGGACACAGTGATTTCTGTCCCTCGCTCGGGCGTCCGGACCTTGGGTCCCTGCTCGGCTGCGGGGACAGGCTGGGAGGGACCCAAGGGCCGAGAGGCCAAAGGTCCTCCTGGGCCAGGTGCTGGGGGGCTGGCACACAAGGAGGCCTTATGGGGGAGTGTGGGGAGGGCTGAGTGGGGCCGGATTCGGGGCAAAAGGGCTGCTATGCCACGTTGGGCTCGAGGAGCAGGACACCCGGGCCTGAGGGCTTGGAGACACAGGAGCCCCGAGAATCCTCCCCACCCCCCTGCCCCGCCTTTATCCAGCACAGAAGGGAGGGCCGTGCACAGGGTCAGAGGGGGGCCAAGCTGGGCGCGAGAGCAGAGAGCAGGCGCCGGGGGCAGAGCTCGGGAGCTGGGGAGAGCGGGGGTGGGGGTTGGGGGTGGGGGTGGGGGTGGGTGCACAAGAGGGGGTGGTGCGGAGCCCACCCAGGAACACTCTTCTCCCCACCCGGCCCCTCGGCTTCTTCTACAAATGGGCCCGCACCCAGCCTGTCCCCCTTTGAAGGGACAGATGTCAGGGAGAAAGCTGATTACCACTGTCAAAGGCTGGAGGCTGTGACCGGAGCGCGGTGAGCATGACCCAATTCCGAGCTATTCTCAGCGCGGTGGGAGCCGAGTTATTCCCTCCCGCCGACGCTGCTGCTCCAGGCTGCCCGACTTTGAAATGCCCTCCTGGGGGGGAGCCCCGGGCCCACCCCTGCTCCCCAGGCCGGCTGCACCGCACCCAGACCCCAGGGTCCCCTCCCCTCCCCGATGGGAGGACAGGCCGCGTGACCCGGGCTCTGACGTGCCCGCCTGACCGCCGGCCCCTCCTGCGCCTGAGCCAGAGGCCACGACAGAGCGGCGGGGCGCGGGGCGCAGAGCAGCGGGGCGGCAGCGAGGTCACGGCGGGGAGGTCGCGGCAGCGAGGTCACGGCGGCTCAGCCCCGCGGGCCAACAGGCCTGGCTGAGGTCGGAGAGCGGCCAAGCCACAGATGTGAGAGCGAAGTGGGAGCCGCTACCCGCCAGCCCCAGGCGCCCTGGGATGGGGCAGGTGCTTGTTTGCAGCTGGGGTGGCAGCTAACTCCCACACCCACCTCCCAAGCGGGGGTCCACGAGGTGCCGCGGCCCAGGCCAGCCTGAGGTTCTCGCTGTTCTGTTTTCTTACACAATTAACTATAAGCACAGTGAGTGGACGAGCTGGATTTTCAATGTCAAATCTTCTCTCCTGTTATCCCAATAAACTAGTCAAGCACCCTGGGTGCAGAAACCAATTCGAAGGCCTCAAACTGCAAACGGCATTCTCAGATGGACCCAGGGGCGGCCCCAAAAGTCTGGCCTTGGAATCTGAAAGAGACACTGAGGGCTTCCTGGAGGCGGTGTCAGCAGTAGCTCCCATTGGTGATAACAATCACAGAGAAGGTCTAGGGCCTGGCTGGCTCAGTGGGAACGGAGTGACTCTTGATCTCTGGGTCATGAGTTCGAGCCCCATGATTAGTATAGAGATTATTTTAAAAAAATAAATTTTACCTTAAAAAAATATCAGAGGGCACCTGGGTGGCTCAGCGGTTGAGTCCACCTTCAGCCCAGGGCGTGATTCTGGGGTCCGGGGATCGAGTCCCACATCGGGCTCCCTGCATGGAGCATGCTTCTCCCTTTGCCTCTGTCTCTCTCTCTGTGTCTCTCATGAATAAATAAGTGAAATCTAAAAAAAAAAAAAAAAAAAAAAAAAAATCAGAAATGTTCTGAGCCCCGACTGGGCAAATGCTGACCTGATAATTTCGTGGCGGCTCCTCCCCACCCCCACCCCAGGGCAGGCACTGTGTTCATCCTCATCCCTGCCAGAAGGAGGGAGGTGACTTGTCACCATGGCACCAGAGGGAGGACGGGGAGCAGGCAGGCTCAGAGCCCGAGCCTTTAAGCGCTTGTACCCCCCCCAGTGGAGGGCAGAGCGAGTCCGGCCTGGCCTGGCAGCCTGGCGGAGGCTCAAGTCCAAATCCCTCGCCTGCTGGGACTGCAGGGGCCACCTGCTGGCAAGGCCTTCGTAAATGTCCCAACCCCCACCTCCACCCAGAGCCTAACCCCCTTCTCTTGCTTTGCTTCCTCCAGGCACTTCTCACCTGCGCTGTCCGGGCCAGTTCCCGGGAGCTCCTCAAGGGTTGGACCAAGGGTTGGACGGGCGGCCCTGGACACCTGGGTCCCCAGCACCAGGAGGGCGTGCACAGAGGGAGGGCTTGGTCCTCCCGGGCTGGACAGGGAGCACCCCGCGGGGCTGGAAGAGGGCACAGTGGCCCCCACCTGGATGGGGAGCCGAGCCCGGCACCTGAGGCCCCGCCAGGAGGCAGGGTCGCCCCAGGCTGCCGCAGAAGCCCCCGGGGCGGCCTGTGCCCAGGGCAGTCGTGCGGACCGGGCGGCTCCCAGCTGGGCGGACAGGCGCCTGCGCTGTGCGGTGTTCTGGGGGGTGGGGGCGCCTCGTCCCCATCATCCAGCGTCCACCAGCCCTCGCGGCCCCTGCGTGGCTGCCCCTCTCCCCCCTTAGGAGCCTTCCAGGCTCACGGCAGAAAACCCTCCGGCCTCCCCACCCGGGACCCCCCACCCCATGGGCAGGTGGAAGCCGGAGGCCTGGCTCCTGGCGAGTCTTAATTCCTCTGGGACTCAGTTTCTCCACCTGCGCAGTGAGCCAGGGCGCGGCAGAGACGACACCCTCTCCCCGGGCCCGGGGTCCCACACAGACCCCCTGCCTGCCCACGGCACCGGGTTGGAGGCCGTGGGGGGTTGGTGGCTGCAGGTCTAGGCAGCAGGGTGACAGGGCAGGCACGGGGGAAGCGCACCGTGGTGCTTTGTGGAGCAAACAGCCCTTCCCAGTCACAGTCCTAGGCAGGGGGTGGCCCCCAGGGGCCTGGCATCAGCTATGCCACCACCACCCGGCCCCATGCGGCCCCCCAGGCAGGAGCGGACGGGGCACAGCAAGGGCTGAGGAGGGCGAGGCCTAGGCGCTTCCTGGGGACCCGAGCCACCCCCACGGACGCACAGGTGGACTCGAACCCTGTCCATACGGCAGGATCCTGGGCTTCGACCCTCAGAGCAGCTGAGCCGGGGTCCCTCGGCCTTCAGGGGGGCAGCAGTGGAGGTGGTCAGGGGCGAGACACCTCGACTCCTTGGGCAGGGGCAGGGTGGGTGCAGGAATTTCCAGGAAAAAGTGGTCACAGGGAGCGTCTGGGTGAATCCTTGCCCTGTGACAGCCCCATGCTGCTGACTCGCAGATGACGGGCCCTGACCTGCTGACCACTCACTCACCACGGGCCCTGGCGCTGCCTCTGGACGCCAGGCTCCCTTCTGCAGAGGACCCTAGGCCGAGCAGGAAGCTCCTGGGGACATGAGTGCGGTCTTAGGGGGTGCACAGGGGCAGGGGTGGGGTTCAGGACCACATGGAGCTCCAGGCAGAAGCTGGACGGGGCCTGGACGGCTACCTGGGGCAAGGCTGACACGGGGGGCGGGGGAGAGCTGGCTGTGAGGGGCCTGGGCTGAAGAGCCACCCTGTGCTGGGTGCAGGGCTCCTGACCCCAGCCCTCCAGCCCCCACAGGCCCAGGGACAGCCCAGGCCTCCGTCCTCAGCCCCACACGTCAGCTGGGGCACTCAGGAGGGCCTATGTGCCCCGTAGAGCATGGAGGGTTGTGCCCGCATCAGATGTCCTACGGGTCTCTCTCCAAGGCCAGGGTGAGGCACTGATCCCTCCTCTGCCCCCCAAGCTAGGCATTTGCTCAGAGGTCAGGACAGGTCCAGGGAGGGGCAAGAGCCCTGGGCTGGTGGTTCCAGGGACCGAGGAACCGTGATGGGGCTCAGAGCTTGCCAGGAGTCTGGGTGGGAGAGGGGAGGGGAGGCCCCCGGAATCGTCCTTCAGTAGGCCCACCGGACCCGGCCTTTTCCAAGGATCCCAGGCCTGGATGTGGCCTTGGGCTGGACGGCAGGCCTAGGGGAGGGGAGCTCTTCCGGAGTTCAAGACCCTGCAGGAAGCACAAGAGGCTGCCCGTGGTGTGAATGAATGCAGGGCCAAGCTAGGCTGTGAAGGGGGGGTCCAGTGCTCTGGGACAGATGGATAGACGGGGACGGACACACACACACACACACACACACACGCATGCACGCAGACCCTCCTCCTCCCCCACTAGGACAAGTGGCCCTTTCTGCAGCTGAGTGGGGTGGCCACACACTTGCCCCTTTGTCCACCATGTCCCAGGCTATTATCCTGGAGTCCAGAGCCCCTGGGACAGGGACAGGAAGCAGGGGCCAGGGCTGTGTGGGAAGGTCCAGCCTGGACACTGTTGTTGGGAACAAGACTGGCTTGAGGGGCACCACAGAGAGCAGTTAGCACGGCAGAGCAACAGTGTTTATTTCTCCGCCAGGCATGGTCAGGAGCCAGCCCTGTGCCAGCACAGTCCCCTGGGGCTCTTGTCCAAACGTGGGAAAACCAAGGCTCTCGAGGACAGGTGAGGCCAAAGACAGACACTCAGGCCCTTCAGGAGTTGCAGCAGGCAGGGATGCCAGCCACTCAGCACCCAGCTGGGGACCAGGGCGGGACAAGCGGCATCTGTCCCCAGCCCTAGAGCAGCTGCCCTCCGTCCTGGATGCACCCTCATGACCCCAGGGTTCCTGTGAGAGGCAGGCGCACCCAAGTAGCTCTGGGGCTGTTTGAACATCCGGGGTTCAAAGAGCTCTGAAAGGGATTGGCCGAGTCACTGGAAGCACTTCACTGTCCCCCTCAGGGTCCTGGCTATGTGACGCTATGTTCTCACTGAGATGCCAGGGGCTGTGGCTGGACCAGGGCCACGGAAGGCACTTCCCAGGGGCAGAAGCGAGGCAGATGGGCAGGGCTGCCCTGGGCCCAACTCTGATAGGAGGGGATGCAGGACACTCCCCCTTGGCCTGTATGGCCCCTAACAGGGTGGGTCAGGCCTGAGGCCACACAGCAAGAGCACTTCCCCTAGCTGCTGGCCAGCCAGGCAGCACTGGCTCTCAGGGGCAGGGGGGCCAGGGCCCGCCCCCTGAGACTAAGTGGGAACTCCATCAGGCCCCTGGTCCTCCCCGGCTGAGTCCTTGCTTCCCCGCCTCCCTGCCAGTTTGGGGCCACCTGGGAAGGCGTCAGACCTGGGCCCCACCACCTACACCCCTCAATTCAACAGGCAGAAGAGCTTGCAACAGCGGAGACCAGACCGTGTGTGGCAACAACCAGCAGAACAGACGCTGAGCCCAGCAGGGAGTCGGGCAGGAGGCGTTCCTCCCTGGGGACTGGAGGGGCTGGAGCTGGCTGGCCGGGTTCCTCTGCCATGGCCGTCCCCCTGGGCCCGCCCCGCGCATTTCTAAACACAGGCCCAGGCGGGAGTCCGCTGACCATATAAGGCGGCCTCTGGCTGGGCCACATCTCCCTGGCCCGGCTCCACATCGCTCCGGCCCCAGGGGCTCCTGGCGGGAGGCCTCCTAGCCCGGGGTCTTGGTGGCAAAGGTCAGGTAGCCAGTGTGGCCCACAGCCTCCTTCATGGGCGTGCCGCTGCGGAAGGGGCTGGCGTCAGGGCTGGCCTCGGGGCCCAGGCTGGCTCCCAAGTCGGGTGCAGGCAGGCTGACGGTACGCACGTTGTACACCTGGGGCAGCACCTCCAGGGTGCTCAGTTCTGAGAAGCCTCGGGCTGCCAGTGCCTGGCACGTGCGCTGGACTTGCTCGATGCATGGCGAGAAGGAGCAGAAGCGCCCACCTGTGGGGAGCCAGACATGGGGTCAGAGGGCAGGAGGGTGCAGGAGCCAGGCTGAGGGCTGGGGATTGCAGCGGGGAGGCGAGGCCCCCTCCAGTCCCCCCGGGGAGACAGGCATGGGTAAAAACTGCGGTGGGGCTGGGGGTGCCAGCCAAGTTCTTGGAGGCTGGCCATGCCCTCAGGCACATAGAGCCGGACCCCAGGGTGGAGGAGAGGGCAGGGGCTGGAGGGACAGGAGCTCTCCTTGAGCCACGTGGAAGGGACCACTCAGGCCAAGCCCACTACCCTGATTTCAGCTGGCCTTGGGCAGGTATTGCCACCTTCCACTTCTACAGGGACGAACAACCAGGTGGGGGTCAGGGTGGAGCCTTGGCCCGGCAGCCGCCCAAGCACTGTGCCCAGAGCAGCTCTAACCATACCGCACAGCAGCGGTGGGGGCTGCGGCTGTCACAGGAAATTAGAGGCTGTCACCTGCTCTGGGAACAGGAGGCGCCTACTCTGAGCAGAGCCTGACGGCCAAGGATGACAGGGTGCGGGCGGGAGCTGACAGCCCCTTCCTGCCACCTCCCACCAGGGCCCACCCGCAGTGTCCCTCAGCCTGGCCTCTGTCCAGCCCACGTGCCTGTCCTGGCAGGGTGTGGGGAAGCCGAGGCAGGGGAAGGACGTGGCGGGCCAAGTCCTGGAATGCCCCAGAGACCTGGTCACCCCTGCCACACCCGGGGACACTGAGCCCCAGACAGGTCTTGAGGAAGGCGTGGGCTTGCAGGTGGCACGAGCAGGGTGGTCCCCAGGAAGGGACCTGACCCCCTGTGTACTCCTAGGAAAACAGGCCCCACCGGTGAGGGCCAAAGCCTGGGAACCACACTTCATGGAGGTCAGGCTCACAGAGCAGGCGGGTAAGCCCACAGAAGACGGGAACCTCTGGGGCCAGAACCAGCAGACCCAGGGAGAGCCCGAAGGAGGGGCTTGGAGGAGCCTGGGGGCTGGAGGGGGCAGATGGTGTGGCTCCCCCGGGAAGGAACCTTGGCAGGGGGCCGGGGAGTGTGACCACCTGGGCCTGACATCCGTGGGACTGGGACAAAGCTGGAAGGTGTGGAGGTGTGGGGAGGGGTGTGGGGAGGTGTAAGGAGGGGTGTGGGGAGGCTGGGGCCCCAGGCTACCATGGCCGAGCCCAGGAACACGGCGTGGGACCCACAGGGAGCCGTGCCTTGGCACCTGTCTTTTGGAGGGGAGGCCCTTCCCCTGGGGCACCCTGGGCTCCCTCCCTCTGGCTGCAGAGCTCAGCGGGGAGGAGGGAAGGGGCCCTGGCTGCCTGCTCTGGCTCCTTCTCCAGAAAAGGGAAAAACCTAGGGCCTCACCAGCGCCTCCCTGGCTCAGAGCCAACCTTCCCGCCTCCTTCCCGCCTCCTTATCCAGCATCTTCCCTAAAAGGGGCCGGTGCGCTGGCTTGTGGCTGGGGGGAAGGGAGACTGCTGGCAAGGGCTGGGTTCAGGGGCTGACCCCCCGACCTCTGAAATGCCCTGACCTCTAAAGTGCCCCATAGCCTGGGTCCCACACCTCACTGAGGTGGAGTCGCCACGTTCCCCAGGGAACTCAGACATTTCCCACCTCCGGGTGGGAGCGGGGTAGGCCAAGGTGCAGGCGCTCAGCTGGAGCCGCTTTGTCTCAGACCTTACTCCTCCCGGCTCCAGCCCGACCCACCCTGATTTCAGGTGCAAGGAGGCCCTGGCCTGGCCATGCTGCGTGGCCTGGTGGTTTCTGACCTCTCTGGGCTTTGGATGACCCGCACCCAAAGCCAAGCCCAGGAGCTCAGCCACAGCGGAACCCTCACTGTACCTTCAACCTTGAGGGCGTCCCAGGCATGGCCCACGGCCTCCCAAGGAGACGGGATGTCCAGGAAAACAGCATCTGCCACGTGGCTCACGCCAAAGCCGCTGCGGCACACGTCCTGGTTGCGCACGGTCACCCAGCGGCCCACTCGATGCTCCTGGAACTCCTCCCGAGCCTTCTCTGCCCGCTGCTGGTGGAACTCCACTGTGTGCAGGTGGCCTGTGGGCGCGATGGTGCGGATGATGGCGTGGGACACGGAGCCGCTGCCAGTGCCTGGCGGGACAGGACGGATGTCAGGCGGGACTGCTGGGGACACTCAAGAAACACCTCCACCCTCACCCTGAAAAGATCCACACGGGGCCCCCAGGGTCAGACGATACTGGTTACTAGTGGGCATCACTCCCACAGCTGCCCGGGGTCTGGTTAGCTGGGGCTGCACCGGGGCCACGTGGGGATGGGAGCAGGGATTTATTTCCCGAGGCTGCTGTGGGTCCGGGGGTGAGAGTGGCAGCCCTGCCCAATCCCAGCACAGAAACAAACCCTACTGCCCAGACCTGGAGGCCAGAGACCCTACAGGGTCTAGACAGAATAGATTGGGCGGCATGGGCCTGCCCCACACCCTCCACCTGCTGGCTGGTCCCGCGGCCCTCCTCCCTCAAGCTCCTGGCCCACCCAGGTGGGTCCATCTCCTTGCCTTTCACCCGCCTCCACCACAGGGAGTGCAGCCCTGCCCTGGCTCCGCCTGGCCTCATGGCACCATGGCACGGCAACCAGCTTGCCACATGGCTCCAGTCTGCCACGTCATCGTCCCCTGGTTCTCTTCCAACTGCACTGGCCACTCCTCAGCTGCCTTCAGCTGCCCCTCTGCTTGACTGCCTACCTGGCAGTGCCTGGCCGTGTCCCTGCCCCTGCCATGACCTCCTCTTGCCCCGGGGGTTTCAGGTGCCAGCCTTGATGAACGCTCCCCCAATGAATGCCATGTTCCTTTGCTCCAGACTCCTACCTAGTGGCCAGTGCACACGCACCACCTCCCCTCAACAGCCGACCAGCGCTCTGGCTCTGCGTGAAGGAGGGCAAAGCTGGATCTGTTCCAATCCCAAACCCCTCCCAGCCAGCCAAGCTCTCCTGGGTCCAGTGGAGGACACCCACGGCTCAGCCAGACACCATGAAGGCACCCTCAACTCCCCTCTCTGTCCCACACGCAACCCACTAGTAACTCATGTGTCCCTCCCTCCCCCCACCCTGCCACCTGGCTGCCTGGGCCCTCCCTCCTGACTTTGTGCTCACCACCAGGCAGGCCACCCTTAATCCAGCCTCAAGCACAGTAGAGGGATTCTCTTCACCTCCGTCAGCCCATGCTTTCTCCTCCCCACACAAAGCAGAGTCAGACCCCTGAGGGCCCTCTGAGCTGTGCCCGATTCTCCTCACCTCACTGCTGGCTCCTGCCACACTCACCTCCCTGCTGGGCCCTCACTTAGGGCCTTTGCATGGCCTGCCCTTGGGGTGACACCCTCCCTTGGCTGTTGGTATTGCCTCCTTCTCATCATTCCCAGCTGAATGTCCCCTTGTCACAGGCCTTCCCTGACCAGCCTAGCTGGATGGACCCCTGGGAGTCACCCTCAAACACGCAGCCCTGTTTTTACAAGCCTCACAGCTTCAACAGCACTGAAACGGTGGCACTGAGCTTACTATCTGCTCAGGGAAGCAGAAACCTGGCCTGTCTTGTTCATGGCTGTACCCATAGTTCCCAGAAGGGGAGCTGGCACAGCAGAGCCCAGGAGCATGCCCACTGCACAGATGCTGTCCATCCGCCAGTGGCACCCCATGGGCCCTGTGGCTGAGCAGCTGGCCTCTGCCCAGCTTCTGATCACGCTCTGATCCACAGCTCAGTTCTGCATCTGACTCTTCCCATTTCAGTGTTTGGCTGGGCAACAGGAACCATCCAGCTGTCCACCTGGAGGGGAACAGGATGGCCTCAAGTCCTCAGGAAGCTGGAAGTGGTGGTGCTGGGGACCCATCATGACTGTGAAGCCCAGCTGCGCATCCGACGAGGAGCATGCTGGAAATCCGGGTGCCTCTGGGCCTGGGCTATGGTTGGCCGGGCCGTATGCTTCAGTATCCATCCCAGGTGGCCCCAGCACCCATGTGTATGTGTATGCATGTGCAAGGGACAGGAACGACCTCAGGCCCCGGGCTCAGTGGCAGTGGTACTGGCTGAGGATGAGCTTGAGGCAAGTTCCCTAACTGCAGTGAGCACCTCGGGGCAGCCCCAGCCTCCCTCCAGGAAGGGAGAAGTTTGCCAGCCCAGGGCCTGGGCGGTCAGGGACTGCTAGGCCCCGCACTCTGCCTTCCGTCAGCACAGCGACAGGGACTGGCAGTCAGCACCTCGGCCTGAGCCGAGTGCCACTCGGGCTCTGCCCCAGCAAGGCAGGCAGGACTCTCACTGAACAGCAACCCCTCCGAGCGGAATCCCTGATCCGGAACCATCAACTCTCATTCGGGTTCCATTACCAGCCTCTTAGCTACTTCCCTTGCTCCTCAGTCCCTGCCGTCAGCCCGCCCTGTTCTGGTACAACAGAAGTTGAGCCCGTGCTCTGGAAGGGCAGGCTGGACGCTGTCTGACGTTGGGTCTGACCTCCACCATCACGCCAATTTTTCAGGATCGGAATGGAGGCAGCTCAAAGAACTCACCGGATTCACAGACCACAGAACCAGGCCGAAGCTCCAGCATCATGGTGAGCAGAGCAATGTCGGTGGAGTAGAGGATCTGAGTGCGGTGTGGCAGGTTCAGCGTCCAGAGCTCAGGCGTGGGGTGCAGCACGTAAACCCAGCCGCCTCGACCGCAGGTCACCTTGGAGCCGAAGGGGCGGCCGATGAGGTCTACTGAGTGCCGCAGGACGCCGTGTCGGGTCTGGGTCTGTGCCCCGCGCTGCACACGCACGGCTACCATTGCACCATGGCCCAGTGACAGGATGGCCGTGTCACCCTCTTTGATCAGCTCCTCGTACGCCACGAAGCTCATGGTGTTGCTGGCTGGCAGGTGCCTGGGGCCTGGGGGCAAGCGTGTGGGCTTGAGCACGTAAAGCTCGTAAAGCTCGGCGCACCTGCAATCTGGGCCGAGGGCGGGGAGCCCCAGAGCCCAGGCAGCCGGCGGGCGGGGCGGGGCGGGGCGGGGCGGGGGGGGGGCTCGGTCCGCGGCAGCGCCCTGGCCTGACGGCACGACAGGCCGGCCCAGGTCACAGGTGGAGGGGCTGACGCGGGGCCCCGGCACAGGACGGGCTCCGAGGGGAGGGCCAGACCCTGTCACCGCTTCTCAGGACACGGGCTCCCATTCGGGCGGGAGGAGGGGCCGGCACAGCGGGCCGCGGCCGGGGCTGTGCTGTCACCGCCGTGCGGACCCCTTCCCACCCTCCCCGCGGGCGGGCTTCCGGGGGACGCGCGGCAGGGGCTGCAGGGCAGCTGAGGGACCCCGGAGAGACGGGCGTGCGCCGGCCCGGCGCGGGGACGGACCCGCGCGGAGTTCTCACCCGCCACCCGCGGCGGCCTCCGCTCCCCGACGCTCCGCACGTGGCCCCGCACTTCCGGCCGCGGCCCGGCGCCCGCCGATGACGTCAGCGCCCCGCCCCGCGCGCGGAATGCCGGGACCCGCGGGCGGCCCCTCCTGCCGGCCCCTCCCGCCGGGCCCGGCCGCCGCGGCTTCCCTGCGTGGACCGGCTCGCGCGTCCGCCCGGCCGGGCTGCTGCGGGCGCCCCAGGGCCGGGCGGTGGCCGTGCGGTCACGCCAGGCGGGGCCCCGGGGGCATTCCGGAGCGCGACCTCCCCCGCCGCGGGGCAGGGCGGGGCCGGGCTCCCGCCGGGTGGCTGAGGCCGGCGGGGGGGGGGGGGCGGGGCGGGGACTCGGAGCCGGCTGCTCCGCGGCGGGCCTGCCCCCGGGCACACCCCAGGCCTGCGCTGCGGCCTGCCCTGGGGCCCGATCTCTCCGTCCCCTGCGGCCGGGCCCCCGCCTCTGCCGTGGCCGGGGTGCGGAGCCTTCCCCCGGGGATGGGGATGTGAACAGGCAAGGGGCTCCGGGGCCCCCATCCTCAGTGGCGCCAGCGCGCTGGCCACCAGCTGCCTGCGTGGCTTCTCCTGGCCGCGCTGCCCTTGCCCTCGACAGGGAGACAAGCCAGCCCCACCTCTGGCTTGCCAGCCCCCCTTCCAGGCGATCTGCCGGATGCACCTTCCTGAGTCACCCCCTAGCTGCTCCCCCTGGGAGATTTCAACTTTCTACTTCTGGGGGTTCCTCTTCCCCAGCCTTTCCGCTGCAGTGTGGAGCTGGGGTGGGGCGCCTGCTCAGAGCCTAAATTAGGACTTGGCGACTCGGTAGTGATTTCCTGTGGTCCCAACTTCCTTCCCAGTTGCCTCTCCGTCCCTAGCTGGCTGGCCGGCTCCTGCAGTGCCCCCTCCTCCAGGCGGCCTGCCTAGAGTTGCCCATCTGCTCCATCTGAGCCTGTCCCAGCCCTCAGCCTGCATCCTCAAGCTCCAGCTGATTACCCACCAGGTCAGGTGGGCACATTGCCCAGAGCAGAGTTTTTATATTGGGGCTCTCCTAAGAAGAACTGATTCTACATAAGCTCAGCTAAGTGTCAAGGCATTAAACCCTCTCCACAACCAGATGGAAAGGTGGGGGTTGGGGGGATCACTTTACAGATGGGAAAAGGGACTCAGAGGTTAGGTAGTTGCTTAAGGGCACATAGCCAATGGGGCCAGAGTGGGACTGGGATCTAAAGCCGGTAAATCTGACTTCCCAGAGCCAAAGGTAGGTTTGAATAAAGGTGACAACAGGCAGGAAAAAGACCCTGGAGAAAAGGTCAGAGTCACCCTAGGGGAAAGGGAGAAGCTGAAGATGCCCAGTGGGGGAGGCTGCTCCTGGCAGGGATCAGGTGACCTGAGGCCCTCCCCTCTCTGACTAGCCCCAGCCTCCTACCCTATAGAGCTCTATAACCCCAAAGCAGCTGTCACCCCTCTCCTAACCCCAACCAGCTTCCCCTTTGGGTTCTTCAGAGCTCAGGGACAGGGTACCAGGAGGAAGCAATGTCTACCCTGACTGCCTTCCTTTTTTAAAAATATTTTCCTTTTGAGTAATCTCTACATACAATGTGCGGCTCAAAGTCAAACCCTGATATCCAGAGTTGCATGCTCTACCCACTGAGCCAGCTCGGCGCCCCACACCCTGCCTGTCTTCTGAGCACAGGCTCTGACAATGACCTGTGGTCTCCTGCTTGGCCCTCCCACCTGGCCTATCTCTCCCGGCCCAAAGCTGGATCGCTGCTGGGCAGGCTGAGTGCCCCAATGCAAACCTGGGGACTCCACGGAAGCGCCCCTCCCCCTCCAGGGACAGCTGGTTAATGTGCAACCAGGTGTGATTTCTGAGGAACCTGGACCATAAACTATCTGGGTGACGTCATCCAGCTTCTTGCCCAGACGCCGCCAAACCGGCTTCTTGGGCCCTGGGGAGAATGGAGGGTCCACAGACAAGGGCTCGGTCACTAGGGCGATGTTCTCGCTCAGATGGAGGATGGACCGTCCTTGCTCCTCTGCTCTGGGACCACCCAGGCTCCCCAGCAGTCCCTGCCTTGTAGGGGCTGCCCGGACATTTGGGTGTAAAGGTCTTGAAGATCTCTTCCCCTCCTCCCAACACAGCTGTTGACCATCCATGCTGTCAGTCTAGTCCAGCTGAGGCTGGGCCTCCCCCAGGGTCCCCGCCATAGGCCCTAGGTTAAGTTAGCCCAGGGCCAGGCACTCCAGGCCCACTGAGGGATTGCTGGACCTCTGACCTATCTCTTCTGTCACTCACCTTCTGATTTTTCTTTGCTTATTTGCAAAATGGATAAAACACCCACATCAGAATGCTGAGGACTGCTGGAGCCTCCAGCGGGAGTATCCCCAGGGCTCGACCTTGAGCAAGCCAGCCCCAAGCCCCTGGACCTCCCTCTCCAGCTTGGGCCTTGCTCACGGAGGGAGAGGGTAGCCGGACCTTGGTGGCCTGAGGGTGGAGTGGGGGTGGTTCTTCTGAGAAGCTGCAGAGGCTGAGGACAAAGAGGAAGCCCTGAGTGCCCACCCCCATGTCTGAAAGCCATGTTGGCCTCCAGATATCCAGAAACAGAAACTTGAGCCCATCAGGCTTTTGGGGGTGGGGAGGTGGAGAGGGCAACTGCAGATTATTTCTAAAACCGGAGGAAGGGGCTGCAGGGGGGGCAGAATACAGGAATTCCAGTCTTAAGGGACACCTGCTGTCTGGGCAGCCTGGGCCATTGGCCTTTTTGTCTTCTTGGTTTGTTTTATGTGCCTAAGAAAACGCTGACTGGAAGCAGGTCAGAGCACGCCAAGGTGAGCGAGAGAAGAGGCAGGAGTCCCGTGTGTGGTCAGCACCCTTTGATGTGCACACCGGCAGAGGTGAAGGGACTTGCTCGTCCTTTGGGTCTTTGCTCCAGTGCCCATTCCTCAGAGGCATGGACGACCCTGGAATTCCTCTGGGGCTCTGCCTCTGCCCTGCCCCCACCCCAGCAGCACCCACCTCCTTCCAGAGCCCGACAGTATTTCCTTCCCGTTCACGTGGCTGCTTGCTCATGGCCAGCCTTCTGGCAGCAGCGTGATGTTCACCTTGCTGTCCACGGAGCTCCCTGTGCAGGGATTCTGATTCTGTGGAACAGACACACAGCTAAGCTCTTCTCCCCCTTTTTCTTGCTTTAGTCACAGAACAATGGTGGACGTTGACACACAAGCTCCAATTCACCGTTTTATTTCTTCTCTTTCCATTCCTTTTTATTTTAAAGATTTTATTTTTTCATGAGAGACACAGAGGGAGAGAGGGAGAGACACAGGCAGAGGGAGGAGCAGGCTCCATGCAGGGAGCCCGATGTGGGACTGGATCCTGGGTCTCCAAGATCACACCAGGAGTCAAAGGCAGATTCTCAACTACTGAGCCACCCAGGCGACCCCCCCCCCTTTTTTTTTTTTAAGAAAGCTTTTATTTACTTATTTAGAGAGACAGCATGAGCCTGAAAGGCAGAGGGAGAGGGAGAGAGAATCTCAAGCTGACTCCACCCGGAGGGCTCAGAGTCTGTCTTGGAGCTCAATCCCATGACCTTGAGATCATGACCTGAGCCAAAATCAAGAGTCAGAGGCTTAGCCAGACTGAGCCACCCGGGCGCTTTTCTCTTTTCCTTCTATTGAACGATGGAATTACACTGCTCCAAGTTGAAAGCAGACCTCAAATGGTTACACTGTACAAGCTATGAGATTTTTAAACTTATGACAAGGGACGGAAGGGAAATTCTACTCATTGCAAGGAAATCCTTACTTAAGCTTCAGTGAGTGAAAAGCAGTTAAAACCCATGAAACTGGGGCACCTGGCTGGCTCAGTCTGTGGAGCATGCGACTCGATCTCGGGCTTTTGAGCCTCAGATTGGGGGCTGAGATTACTTTTAAAAAGATTAAAAACAACAACAACCATGCAACTTCAGCTGGTCGTCCTTAGTTCAGTCTCTATGAGGAACTGGCGTATGTTCTCGCGCTGGTCATCCTGCAGCTGACTTCCCCATACTGCGGATGCTCAGTTGCATCACCATTGTAGGCAGCTTTCTTCTTAAGCACCTTCACTAGTTTCTTTTCATTGTAATCATCAGTGATGCCTTGAAAGTAGTAAGGGTCTTTCTGCCATTTCTCTGTTGAATTTCTTTTGAAAATATTTTATTCATGAGGGGCTCTGAGAGAGAGAGAGAGAGAAGAGAAGAGAAGAGAAGAGAAGAGAAGAGAGGCAGAGACATAGACTGAGGGAGATGCAGGCTCCCTGTGGGGGGCCAAAGGAAGCCGCTCAAGCCCTGAGCCGCCCAGACACTCCTCTCTGTTGAATTTCTACGTGTATATGATTCTCAGCAGGAAGCAGGTCATCACTCTTATTTGCATTAGCCAAGGGTTCAGAAGGCTGGAGGTTCTGGATAGCAGACATAGGATAGGATCCCTTTTCCTTGGTGGGAGTGGTCTGCAAAGGGCCTCATGGGAGCAGACAGATGGCTTCAAAAGGTGAAGGGGGTGAAGAGGAGGGTGCTGAGTCCTTGCTGGTGGCTCAGGGACTAGTGGTCTCTTTTTATTTTATTTTATTGTTTTTATTTTATTTTTTTATTGTTTTTAAAAGATCTTATTGGGACGCCTGGGTGGCTCGGTGGTTGAGTGTCTGCCTTTGGCTCAGGGTGTAAACCTGGGATCCCGGAATTGAGCAGGGAGCCTGCTTCTCCCTCTGCCTCTATCTCACTCTCTCATAAATAAATAAATAAAATCTTAAAAAAAAAAGATTTTACTTATTCATAAGAGACAGACATAGGTGAAAGGGAGAAGCAGGCTTCCTGTGGGGAGCCCAATGTGGGACTTCATCCCAAGACCCCAGTTTCATAACCTGAACCAAAGGCAGACACACTACCACTGAGCCACCCAGGCACCCCTTTAACTCACTTTTAAAATAGCTGTGTAGGGCGGCCCGGGTGGCTCAGTGGTTTAGCGCCGCCTTCAGCCCAGGGTGTGATCCTGGAGACTCAGGATCAAGTCCCGCGTCGGGCTCCCTGCATGGAGCCTGCTTCTCCCTCTGCCTGTGTCTCTATCTCTCTCTATCTCTCTCTGTATCTCATGAATAAATAAACAAAATCTTTAAAAAAAAAAAAATAGCTGTGTAATACTCCCACGCTGGGTACACGCCTTCCTAGCCCTGGTCAGTCCCCAGGTGATGGGCATCGAGTTCTATCCAGGTTCGTTCGTGCCTTTGCTTTTCCCACTGCACATTTCTATCTGCAAAGAGGAATGAGACTGTCCTTTGTGCAGGCTGGATTCCTAGAAATGGGATTGCTGGGTCATGGAGTACAAACATTTTTAATTTTAATAGATACTGCCAGATTACTTTCCAAAAAGGACGTGGCAGTTTACAGTTGCAGGGAGTGTGTGAATGCCGTCTCCACATTCCAGCCCATAGCCAGCACTGGCTGGTGTCAGTCTTTCACAGTCTTGCCATCTGGGCGTGCTTGGGGCGAGGGGAGGAAGGTACAGTCCTTGTTTTAATTTGGAGGATTCTGATTTTCAGTGAGGTATTTTTCTTTGTTTCTAAATCTCACATATGCTTGTTGTTTGTTAGTGTTTCCCCCCATCTTTGCCGAGTCTCTGGGGACTGCCTTTGGGGGTGGGGTGATGAGATGAACTTGTCCCCTGTCCAGGGCTGGGGTCTGGAGACTCTGAGACTATGCACTCCCCAGCGGCCTACCAGGGCACAGTGTTCGCTCATCTACCAGGAAAGGCTGGCCCCGGGGGTCTCTGGCTGGGGTTCCCGAGAACTAGGGGACTTGCCCAAGGTCAAGGCACCGCGGGCGCCGCCCCGCTGGGCCCCCGCCAGACTGCGCCTCCCGCGTGCCTTCACTCTGCACCAAGATCGCCCGGGAGATGCCTGCGGGCACCTTGAGGAAGGTCGGCGGCGCCGGTGCAGCTCCGACCCGGCGGGGGTAGGGTGGGGGAGGAGCGAGTACCTGCGGCGGGAGCCCGGGACGCTCGCGCCTGCACCCTCGTCGCGACCACCGTGGGGGCTGGCGGGACCAGGGAAGGCCGGAGCCCGGATGCAGAGGAGCCCGAGCGTCTTCAAGCGCCCGGTGGCTCTCCTGCCTCAGTTTCCCGCCCGGACGCAGCGTGGGAGGGAATTTCCAGGACTTCCAAGGGCCTGAGGTTCCGGCAGCGGGGTCCTGGGCAGGCGCCGCACGGGGAAGGCGGGCTGCGCGGGGTCCGGGCGAGGGGACAGCAGAGGTGGGCGGCCTTGGGGGGGTTGCCGGGGGCCGCGGGTGGCGGACAAAGCGGCGGCACCACCCCGCAGCGCGGGCCAATGGAATGAATGGGATATAAATAGCGGCCAATGGGCGGCTCGCGTCGCGCCCCTTAAGAGCCGCGGGAGCGCGGAGCCGCCGCTGTTCGCCTGCGCCGCGCCCGGAGCTGCCGACGGACCGACTGCCCCTTCCCCGCCCGGCCACCCGGTGAGTGGTGCCACCCGAGGCCGCCTGTGCTCGGGGGCGGGGGCGCTGCTCACGGAAGGGCCTTGTAGGCCGCGGAGCCCTGCACGCCACGGTTCGCCGCCTGGAGCGCGCGCTGGCTGGGCCTGGGGTTGGGGTCCTGGGCGGAGCGCGAACGCCCCGCGCGCACTGCGGCCCCTGCTGACCTTGGCCGCGTCCCAGGGTGACCAGGAGCCCGGGCGGCGAGGCCCTGGGTGGCCCGCAGGTCCCGGGGGGCCCGGCGCGCCGGGTCCTGGCTGACCCCCAGTCTCCCCGCAGCCTGCCGCCCGCCGCCGCCGCCATGCCCTTCTCCAACAGCCACAACACGTTGAAGCTCCGTTTCCCGGCCGAGGATGAGTTCCCCGACCTCAGCGGCCACAACAACCACATGGCCAAGGTGCTGACCCCCGAGCTCTACGCGGAGCTGCGCGCCAAGAGCACGCCGAGCGGCTTCACGCTGGACGACGTCATCCAGACCGGCGTGGACAACCCGGGTACGCGCGCCCGGGGCCGGGGTTGGGTGCGGCCCCCTGGTCCGTAAGACAGCCTTTGGGGTTAGGATCCAGGGCTAACCCCAGAACCCCTCTCAGGCCAGGGTTTCGGCGCCCCCTTCCCGCGCGGAGCCGCGGGGTCCTGAGGGGCTCGCTTAGGCCTGGCAGTGACATCACTGTCCCCATTCCGTGTCCCCCCCCCCAGGCCACCCGTACATCATGACCGTGGGCTGCGTGGCAGGCGACGAAGAGTCCTATGACGTGTTCAAGGAGCTCTTTGACCCCATCATCGAGGACCGGCACGGCGGCTACAAGCCCAGCGACGAGCACAAGACCGACCTCAACCCCGACAACCTGCAGGTGCGGGGCGGCCCCGGGTAGCGGGGCGGGCTGGGTAGGGGTCCCCGGCGCTCACCTCCGCTCCCGCCCCCAGGGCGGCGACGACCTGGACCCCAACTATGTGCTGAGCTCGCGGGTGCGCACGGGCCGCAGCATCCGCGGCTTCTGCCTCCCCCCGCACTGCAGCCGCGGGGAGCGCCGTGCCATCGAGAAGCTCGCCGTGGAAGGTAGGGGTCGGGCCGGCCGGTTGCCCCCCACCCCCCATCCGGCTTGTTTATCAGTCACCGCAGTCACCCGAGCCTCCGCTGCCACGCTCTTATCTGCGCGCCGGGTCCGGTTTCCCGGGGGGACGGAGGCCCAGCCCCGTGTCTGTGGCGGCCTGGGCCGGGTTCCCACAGAGCCGGGGGGCCCTGGGGGCAGGGGCTCGTGTGCCCTCCTGAGCGTGCCCCTCTGCAGCTCTGTCGAGCCTGGACGGCGACCTGGCCGGCCGGTACTACGCGCTCAAGAGCATGACCGAGGCGGAGCAGCAGCAGCTCATCGACGACCACTTCCTCTTCGATAAGCCCGTGTCGCCCCTGCTCCTGGCCTCGGGCATGGCCCGCGACTGGCCGGACGCCCGAGGCATCTGGTGTGTGCCCCCTTCCCCGCCCGCGGGTCCCCTTCCCTCCTCCCTTTGGCCCTCCCCCAAGCCGCCGCCAAGGAGGAAGAGGGAGGGGCCGCGCTCCTGGGACAGGTTGGTGCCTCCAGGGCCTCCTCGTAGGTGACCTTGACGGCGCAGGTACGTGAAGGGACTCCAACTAGTGGAGGCCGAGGCCTCGCGGGATCTTAGAAGTGGGCGGCGGGTGGCGTCGGCTTCTCTCCTCCACTCTCCTCTTGGGAGCTGGAGCTTCTTGTTTTCCGTCTCTTTTCTCATCCCCTTCCCCGCGGGGACTGCCAGGTGCTGGGTGACGCAGACGCTTCCTAGTGGGGGTTGGGGGCGGCGGGAGGCTTACAGCCTCCTGCCTCCAGGGTCTGCGAAGGGCGGCTTCAGCCGCCAGATGACGCGTCTCCCTGCCCCTTACCTCCTCACTGGAGCCGCCGCCCCCTCCCCCACACCTGGGTCACACCGCAAATGACTGGCAGGCTGGGGCACAGCTCAGGTCCTGCATACCTCCAAAGTGTGGATGGCTCTGGGGTCCTGGCAGCAGCCCAAGTATCTGGGTACAGCTGGACTGAGCACCTCAGGGAGTTGGAGAGTTTCTGGGGTCTCAGGCCCCCCTAGAGCTTTTTTTCTGGATGTATCCTGAGACCATAGTCCTAGGAGGCGGCCTGACTGTGCCCCTCCCCCAGGCACAATGACAATAAGACCTTCCTGGTGTGGATCAACGAGGAAGACCACCTGCGGGTCATCTCCATGCAGAAAGGGGGCAACATGAAGGAGGTGTTCACTCGGTTCTGCAACGGCCTCACCCAGGTCAGGCCTGACTGCCCCAAGCTGGGCTCGCACAAGTGGGCTTTGGTGCCGGGGAGGGGGCAGGGCAAGCTCCAGAGCTCAGGCAGGGACGAGGGTGTCCCCACCAATTTCCCTCGCTCCAAGGGTCCCAGCTGGTCCCCCCAGGGGGCCTCTCAACCAGGGCTCTCCTCTCTTGTCAACCTCCAGATTGAAACACTTTTCAAGTCAAAGAATTACGAATTCATGTGGAACCCTCACCTGGGCTACATCCTCACCTGCCCATCCAACCTGGGCACAGGCCTGCGGGCAGGTGTGCACATCAAGCTGCCCCACCTGGGCAAGCACGAGAAGTTCCCGGAGGTGCTCAAGCGGCTGCGGCTTCAGAAACGAGGCACAGGTGAGTGGGACGGGCCGTAGGCAGTCTTCTCTCCGGAGCAGGCCCCCACCCGCCTTGCTGACCTGGTTGTCTCCCCAGGTGGTGTGGACACAGCTGCGGTGGGTGGCGTCTTTGATGTCTCCAACGCAGACCGCCTGGGCTTCTCAGAGGTGGAGCTGGTACAGATGGTGGTGGATGGCGTGAAGCTGCTCATCGAGATGGAGCAGCGGCTGGAGCAGGGCCAGGCCATCGATGACCTCGTGCCTGCCCAGAAGTGAGGCCCCAGCCCGCACCTGCCACCACCACCAGCCCTGCTGCTTCCTAACTTATTGCCCGGGCAGTGCCCGCCATGCACCCCTCGATGTTCGCCACTTGGCGGCTGAGCCCTTAGCCTCGCTGTAGAGACTTCTGTCGCCCTTGGTAGAGTTTATTTTTGTGATGGCTACGATGTTGCTGATGCTGAAATAAACTAGGGTTTCGGCCTGCTACCAGTCTCCGAGCACCGTGTCCAATTGTAGGTCTACCCTTTCTGCTTCACTTTCTGTAAGAAGGGACAGTATGTTCCATGAACTCCTCCCTTGCCATCCTGTCTACTTGGCTTCCTTACAGGCCTGGGATGGGCTGGTGAGGGACAGGGAGAGGGAGGAGGAGCTCCACCTTGAGCAACTAGGGGCATTCCTGCCTGTGGGGTGAAGCCTGGCACTTTGCTCAGCCCCATCCTGTTGAGTGGGGGAAGTATATGCTGGGGCAGTGGTGGGGGGAGGGGGTGTTGGAGGGTGAGGAGCCCAGGAAAGAAAAATGCCTTAATCCTGTTTCTCCTCTGGTCAGGGTCTCTGCCACCCCTCCTCCCCTTCCTCCTAGCCCTGGGGCCCCGTTGGGAGTCCCTCCAACATGCAGCCGCCTCTCCAGGACCCTCAGCATGCCCCAGCCCCTTGGCCTCCATGGTGGGCCCTGGATAGGAGTGTGGGCTCCTTGGTCTCTGTTCCCCAGCTACTGTCCCCGGTTGACCTCCACATGGTGGGCTGGGCCTGGGCGTGGGGAGTAGAGGTGGGCCTGTTGAGCCAGCCAGTGGCAGGATTTGTCCTCCAGCTCTGCAGTTCTGCAGACAGCCAGTGCTGCCACCTGCTGGCCAGGGCCACCTCGATCCCCCACTCCCCCACCTGGGTCTGGGGCACCTCAACTTTGCACTTTGGGCCAGCACCCTAACACCCCCAAGGCTACCCTGCAACTGGCGAGAGAAGCCGGGCATGGCCTCTGTGCCTACTGCATCCTTGGGTGGCAGCAGTCTTACTGAAGATTGGGGTTTCCTGTCCCACACCCTGGGGCCCAGGACAAGTAGGCTAGGGGGACAGCAGTGGAGTAGAAGCTGCAGGCGGTACTAAGCTGCAGGAGGTGCGTTCTAACCATCTGCCCTAGTGGCCAGGGTGCATTTGCGGGGCCCACCCAGGTACTGTCCAGGCCAGGGAAGGGCTTAGGCACAGAAGCTGGGAGTGTGAACACCTGGGTGGGATGGTCACAGTAGGGAGGACCCCTGGTGTGCAAGGTTGGCAGGGATAGGGTCTCTGAACGCATACTTGGGGTCTGAGGCTGGCACCTGGCTCCCTCCTTGGTGAGTGGCCTGGAGCATACATCAGGTAGGGCTCACCTTTTTTTAGCTTCAGGGTCTCCGGTCAGTGGGGACCGGGCCAGCCCAGAGTAGACTGCAGAATCTGGTAATTTGAGGAGAAAGGGCTTGCACATACAAGGACATTCCAGGCGAGGGCCCTCCTGCTTGTACAGTTTCAGGAATAAGTGTTCCCATTCCATCCTGAGCTGGGTACAGGTACCCGGGGTCCTGTCAGGCAGGGACTTAACGTCCTACAGAAAATGTTTCTACATGGTCCAACTGTTAAGACTGGGCACTTCCTTAACTACTAGTGGTTACGTAAAATAATGAGCCAAAACTTCCAATCACCCTGTGCAGGCCTCCCAACATGATCCCCTAGAAGCCCTGGTGGGCAGGGCGTGGCTCAGAACTTCTTCCTGGCAGTAAAAGCTTACCTCCCCTGGAGCATTAAAGCACCAGCCCCACCCTCGCCTGTGCTGCCACATCCAGAACCTGGGCCCTCTCAGGAAGCTGGGCAAACAGTTGTGCTCGCCAGAGGCCCAGAACTTTTACAAACCGTTTTGTTTCCTTTCAACCTGTAATTTTCTCTTTGCTCACTTATATTCTTTTTGGGACAGGTGGGGCTAACTGCTCTCCCCTCACTGGGGGTACCTCTGCTTACCAGTCCATGGACTCTCCGACCAGAGTCCCCATAACCTCTCCCTTTCCTCTGGACTCCTGAGATCCTTAAACAGGGGGAGTTTAATTTTCCTTGAAATCAGTCAAACACAGGAAGTCTGAGGACACCCTATCACGCCACAATATAGAAGGAACACACTCTTACTCGTTCTCCATCTTGGATGGATGCCACCAGTCAGCAGTTCTAAGAGCATCCATTCCTGCAACCCGGCCACAGGCCCCCAACCCCTGGCTCATCCTGCTAGGACGTGGACCCATTCCCATCGCAGAGCTTCTCAACTGCATCCTCTCATGTCAAGCAGGTGACTCTTGCTGGGGGGGGGAACTTCTCTAGGCACTGTACCCCAGCCTCCAACCTCTAGATGCCAGTAGTGCTACTCATTCACACTGACCTGGCCAAATTTCCCCTAAGGGCCAAAAAATCTCTTCCTGCCTTTTTGAATAGGAGTTATTTTTTAAAGTAAGCTCTGCCTCCAAGGTGGGGCTTGAATTCACACCCCCACAACCAAGAGTCACATGCTCTATTGGCTGAGCCAGCCATGTGCCCCCATGCTCCAACTGCCTCTTTGACAACCACTGCCCGACAGAAGTAATTAAGAGGTACAATTACTCAGAATGGGGAAAAAGTGTCCAGGACTGCCAGCAATAAAGGGCTCGTTAAAAATCCAGGCCACCTGCCTCAATGAGGCACCACACAGGCATCCCAGCAGTGTGAAGAACTCAGCGAGACGGAGGCATGCTTAAAAAAGTTGAAGTGTAAAAGCAGGTTATAAAACAGCTTGTACTCTGGATCCCAGAGCATGTGTGGAAAAATCCTGCACAACAGTAGTTAACTGTGGGTGGTGGGGTAACAGGTGATTTCCTTCTTTATACTGTTTTCCAAATTTCCTACAGTGAACATGTATTACTTATATAAGTTGAAACCAATTCTTTTTTTAAGTGGTGTTTAAAAAGATGCTCTCATGTGTCATAGTTCGTGGGAGACCGCTAAGGCGGGACTTCACTGCCACCACCCCTCATTGGATCCACACAAATTGATAACTGCCCTTGGGGTTGGAAAAAGAGGTGAGAGAGGACTGGCTGAGGGTTACCACTCTGAGACTACCCTCCCCAGGTCCTGGGCTTCTTTCATTGCTCTTTCACTTTTCAGAACATTCTAGACCTCTAGTATGTAGCCCCTGCTGCTCTCAGCAGTGGCTGCACAGGCAGCAGCTGCCTGGAAGGCACCTCATACTGCACTTCTATTTGGAGCTGCCTGGTGCCCCTACCAAAGCTGCCTAATGTACCCTGGGGCTGCACCCTACACTCAAGCAGATTCTGAGTTAACTTCCTTTTCCAAAGGTAACAAAGGGGAGTGGTTTTTGATTCACAAGTGATGTCTTTCTGGCTGTGAGATTTCCATGGAGCAGGGGGGCAGCAAGTCATTTTGCAGAACTGTGGATTTTACATGTGAATTGGAAGATACCAATCTTGATTCCCAAGTCTGTAGAGACTTTGTGCAGGGATCCATGCACAGCATCTGGACTCTTTCCCCACTTTCTCCCCAAACCTGTCTTTCTAGAACTCGTTCTGCTTTACTGAAGTCTTTCAGAGAAGCAAAGATGATGTTCTTGGTTTCAGAAGTCCTAACTTTTACACTCTTCTCAGAGTTGGGGGCTTGTTAAATTTAAGGCTCAACTTCTATAATTAACCTTAAGACCCCGAAAAGCTAAAAGTACTCTTAGTTACTCCCATTTCTGATGAATGTGTGCAGAGACAGCTGCTTGTCTCCTAGCAGCCATTCTCCCCTCTGGCTTTTATAACAAAACCCTGGTTTTGAGCCTGGCATGCAGCTGCCCGGCTAGAGGAGCATATTTCCAAGATGCCCTCGAGGCAGCTACAGTGTGGTCATGGAGATAAAATGCTCCAGCAACCATCTTGGGCTGGGAGGCAAGGGCCAGCCCAACTCCTGCTGTGGCTATGGGGCCTGGGGCTGGGATGCTGCTCTGCCATTCATAAACCCGATGTGGCCTGGCTCAGGGTTTCAAGGTCAATCTATCTAAAAATTTAGTTGGAACCCAATCCAGTGGCTCTGGAAACACCACCTGGCCCCCACCATCCCAATGTGCACTCAGGGTGGCAACATGGAAGAGCAGAGGCACAGCAGATGCACCAGCACCTCCAGCCTGGCTTTCATTTGCTGCCTTTGGCCTGACCTGGGGCTCCTTTCTGCATGCCCGTTTCCTGCTCTCCCCTGGATGCCCAAGGTCCACCTATGCCCAAATTCCAGGGGAGACCTCCCTGCCTGCCCTAGCCCACCTTTTGGGAAGGACCTCAGTCCTCACCTGTCATTTTCCTTGGGCTTTGTCCAGTCCCACCCCCTGTCATACACTTGCTTTGCTGTAAATTTTCTAAATTTTCTCTCTCAGAGCATGGACTGTGGGGTCAGGGTTTGGGGTGTCCTCCACCCCAAGTGGGCTGTTCCCATTACTGGTAAAGGTGGCATGTATTAACACATTCCCTGGGGTTATTCCAGAAATATGTGACTTAGCAACAAAAGACAACTTCCATTAAATTTTCATTAAAGTGGGATGCCTGGGCGGCTCAGCGGTTGAGTGTATGCTTTCGGCTTGGGGTGTGGTACCAGGGTCCTGGGATTAAGTACCGCACTGGGCTCCCTGCATGGAGCCTGCTTCTCCCTCTGCCTTGTGTCTCTGCCTCTGTGTCTCTCTCATAAATAAATAAATAAAACCTTAAAATTTTTTTTTTTCGGGGCATCTGACTGGCTCAGTAGGTAGAGCATGTGACTCTTGATCTCAGGGTTATGAGTTCAAGCCCCACGTTGCTCACAGAGATTATTAAAAAATAAAATATAGTAAAATTTTTTTTTCTTCTCACCAAAGTAAAAAGTCTAGTTTTGTCAATACTTTTGACCCATCAACTGGTCACCACATTAAGAAGCACTTTAAATGCGTTATACTTCCAATAAGAAATAATAAAGGTGGCACATAATGAACCACACTTGAAATTGCTGACTTTGTGCTTGATACGATCCACCTGCACTGCTGCAGTGAAAATCACAGCAATAGTGTTTTTTTTAAAAAAATTTATTTATTTATTCATGAGAGACAGAGAGAGAGGCAGAGACATAGGCAGAGGGAGATGCAGGCTCCGTGCAGGGAGCCTGATGTGGGACTTGATCCCGGGACTCCAGGATCACGCCCCCGGCCAAAGTCAGATGCTCAACCACTGGGCCACCCAGGCGTCCCGCAATAGTGCTTTTTTAAAAAAGATTTTATTTATTAATGAGAGAGAGAGAGAGAGAGAGAGAGAGAGACAGAGAGGGAGAAACACAGGCAGAGGGAGAAGCAGACTCCACGCAGGGAGCCCAACGTGGGACTTGATCCCGGGACCCCAGGATCATGCCGAGTCAAAGGCAGGTGTTAAACCGCAGAGCAACCCAGGGATCCCCAGCAATAGTACTTATATTAGAGAGGAAATGCTCTGGGCAGAGGGAGGCCAGATATCCTGCCTCTTCCTCCTTGAAACCAGAAAGGAGGGCCAAGATGCTTATGGCTTGAAGCCTGAAACACAGGAGAACAGGACTTAGCTTTTCTGGCTCCGTTCCAGTGTTTCGGTACAAATTACTAATGAAGTGATACTAGGAAATGTGACCCAACAAAATTTGCCCTACACATTTAGCAATGTCAGGATAAAAAGCCACATGGCACCGCCTTTCTGGGTAAAAGAACCCCTACCCAACTACAGACAGGTTGAGCTGGTATTTGATGAGACACAACACAAGCACAATAGGATTCTCCAGAGTTCAGCAGGTGGGGAGAGAACCCAGCGACCCAGGACACGGGGCTGAGCGGGTGGGAATTGTAAAGACTGAACGGAGCAGGTGATAAATGAGCTGGATGCTGCAGAGCAACCAGAAGCTGGCCAGAGGACATAAGCAGAGAAGGGAGAGGGCACAGTGAGAACAGTGCCCCCAGGGTGCACAGACAGTTCCTGGTGTTGCATGAGGAAGTGGCTCTCAGGGGCACCATCTACCAAAAGATTTTGGGTCTCATATTAATGAACATGACTGCATATGCTCCTACTTCCCAGCTTATTTTCATGCAAAACATGTCTGATTTGAGAACGTATTCACACCTACCCACGCCTGCTGGCAGCTCCCTTTCAAGAGTGAGGGAGAGGCAAGTCAGTGCAGACCTCACTCCGGAAGGAACTGGCATGCCAGGTGCCCCACTGGCCGGGATGCTTCCTCTCTGGTCCCTGGGACCTGGCTTCCTAGTGCAGCAGGGTCTATTTTTGTCTGGCAACAGAACTCTACCCAAAGCCTGCCACATCACTTCCTAAGAAAATACTGGACCGAGTCCTCTTAAAAGAACAGAGGTGCATTGTCTGAGACATATTTTATTGGGATGGTGACAAGACAGAGCCTTCCAACAGCACCCTGGCCCTGTCAATGCTCCCACACATGCCCTGAGTCTGAAGTAGGATGAGCCTTCCATGCCTACCTTTACACATACCACTGCTTCCTCTTCCTATCAGGGGTGCTTCAGAAGGCTGCCCCTGTAACCTCCACCACCTCCCTCCTCAGACTGGGCTTCCTTCCTGTAGCACTGGTCATACCAGATTTCCAGACCATGTCTGTATTCCTTCCCTGTGAGAGCAAGCTTTCAACAGACTTAGGTTTTACCACAGTTCTTTTTGGATCCCCAGAGCTCAGCCCTCCAGAGTAGCTGCTCCACTCTAACCCCCCAGAAATGCACGTTGATGAATCAACATGAACAAACCACCACAAAAAATCTTCACGTCTTGTCCTGAAACAAGACATGAAACTGCCCCTGAAAAGAACTGGGGCAGTTTAACTCGGGGAAGCAAATCTCAGGAAGGAAATACAATTTTTATCTTGAGGTACGTGAGCCCTGACTAGTGAAAGCTTCCAAGAGTAGGATGCCACCAGGGTGGGGCAAGAAGATGCCAGGCTTCAGGAAAATCCAGGACCAGAGAGGACACTCCGCCAGCTCCCTGGGGTGTGTGTACGTGCATGTGCACACCCTGGCACTGAAGGTGCCCAGCAGAAGCTGGACAAATTCCTGATGAGCAACTGCACATTCCCCTCCTGCTTGAGGGATGCGTTCTAGAGTTCTGGCTTAAAATAACACATAGAGGTGGGTTCAGTGGGTGGGAGGTAGAGAGCAGGAAACTGCAAAAGGCTCGGGCTGGGGGAAGGGCCGCAGGATGATCAGCTGTCCCTGCTCTCAGTGACGCCCCCCAGGAAGGCACCCATTTGTCAACCCACTTGGTGAGAAGATATCTCACCACGGTCACAAACCACACCAGTGACTATCTAGGGAGCTGGAAAAAGATGTGAGAACCTCAGAATTTGTAACGAATTAGCCCCACCACAGAAACAGTTAAGACAAATCAACGAAGCAATCAAACCCAAACCAAGAGCAGCCAAAGTGCCTCCTGCAGCCCCAGTCTCCCCAGCCTTCCTGGAGAGATGTCATCTCAGCAAGTTGCGCTCTAGTCTCATCCCAGGGTGAGCCCCAAGGACCAGCCTCCCAATCTCATGTAGGAGGCAAGCAAGCTCTACGAGCCAAGACTCCTGCTCAGCAGGCTTCACCTCCGGCTTGGTTTCTATGACCAAGCACTTGGAGCCAAGGGCTACTGTTAATACTTCCAAAGACTCTCTGACCTCCAGCTCACATACTGCGGTCAAGCCTCACGTGGCTATTCTCTTAATGGACTGAAATCTAAGCACCCTACTGACTGTGTGACTCTGTGGTGTGGGACACGGATTAAGGCTCTAAGCCAAGAGTTTTAATCCCCAGTTTCACATCTAATGGCAAATGTCATATGATTCAGGACCTAATCCTGGGTGCTCACTGCACTGGCCTGAGGACCAGCATGGTCTTGACTTGACTGATAGACAACACAATATAGGCATCAGCTCTATGGACAGCTCAGTGAAAAGAAAAGCACATTCCCAGTCCACCTCTGAATCTTGTCTATAATACAGGAAGGGCTCAGCTCAGACAGCTGCTGGAGACCGAGGAGGATGAACCACAAATCAAAACACAAATTCCTACGGTTGTGCCTGCCTCATCCTTGGGCCTTGAATTATGGGGGGAACCTCACTAAGAATTGTGACTGAAGGGACACCTGGGTGGCTCGGTGGTTGAGCATCTCCTTTTGGCTCCGGTTGTGATCCTGGGTTCCTGGAACTGAGTCCCACATCGGGCTCCCCACAGGAAGCCTGCTTCTCCCTCTGCCTAGGTCTCTGCCTCTATGGGTGTCTCTCATGAATAAATTAAAAAAAAAAAAATCTAAAAAAAAAAAAAAAAAGAAGAGTTTTGAGAAGCCACTCAAAATACCTTGTGCTTTCCAGGTATTTCTTGCCCATACTACTACTACTACCACCACCACCACTAGTATTTACTACTACTTCTCCTCCTCCATCATCGTCACCACCATTGTTTTATTTTTATTTTTATTTTTTTTTAAAGATTTTATTTATTCATCCATATAGACACACAGAGAGAGGCAGAGGCACAGGCAGAGGGAGAAGCAGGCTCCATGCAGTGAGTCCGACGCGGGACTTGATCCAGGGTCCCCAGGATCAAACCCCGGGCTGCAGGTGGCGCTAAACTGCTGCGCCACCGGGGCTGCCCCATTGTTTTATTTTTATTTATTTTTAAGATTTTATTTATTTATTCATGAGACATACACAGAAAGAGAGGCAGAGACACAGGCAGAGGGAGAAGCAGGCTCCTGACCTGGGACTTGATCCCGGGTCTCTAGGACCAGGCCCTGGGCTAAAGGCAGTGATAAACTGCTGAGCCACCCAGGCTGCCCAACCAGCATTGTTTTATTTATTTTTTATTATTATTATTTTTTAATTTATTTATTCATGAAAGACAGAGAGAGAGAGAGAGAGAGAGAGAGAGAGGCAGACAGACAGACACAGGCAGAGGGAGAAGCAGGCTCCATGCAGGGAGCCCGATGCGGGACTCAATCACGGGACCCCAGGATCACGCCCTGGGCCGAAGGCAGGTTCTAAACCACTGAGCCACCCAGGTATTCCACCAGCATTGTTTTAAATGAATACTTACTTTGTACTAAATGGGAGGGTAGATACAGAGATATAAAACATTTGTCAGGCAGCCCGGGTGGCTCAGTGGTTTAGCGCCGCCTTCAACCCAGGGCCTGATCCTGGAGACCCAGGATCGAGTCCTGCGTTGGGCTCCCTCCATGGAGCCTGCTTCTCCCTCTGCCTGTGTCTCTGCCCCTCTCTCTCTCTCTGTGTTTCTCATGAATAAATAAAATATTTAAACAAAACAAAAAAAAACCATTTGTCCATGATGCGGACTCTTAGCACAACAGGAAGCAACAGACAGTAGGAGGGCAGAGCTGGGCAAGCAGGCTGGGAGAACCGCTGTGGTGTTGTGTTATTTCATTTTATTATTTTTAAAAAGTAGGCTCCATACCCCAACATGGGGATTGAACTCAGGACCCTGAGATTAAGAGTCACATGTTGTACCCACTTCTGAGCCAGCCAGGCGCTCCTGAGCCAGCTGGATTTTAAATGTGATGCCAGGGGCCCCTGGGTGGCTTAGTTGGTTGAGTGTCTGACTCTTGATTTTGGCTCAGGTCATGATCTCAGGGTTTTGAAATCAAGCCCTGTGTTGGGCTCTGAGCTCAACACAGAGCATGCTGGAGATTCTCCCTCTGCCCCTCCCCTAGCTCTTGCGCTCTCTCTAGAATAAATATTTATTTATTAAAAAAAGGATTTTATTCATTTATTCATGAGAAGAGAGAGAGGCAGACACAGGCAGAGGGAGAAGCAGGCTCTCCATGGGGAGCCCGATGTGGGACTCAACCCCGGGACCCCAGGATCACAATCTGAGCCAAAGGGAGACGCTTAATCACTGAGCCACCCAGGAGCCCCTAAAATAAATCAATCTTTAAATGTGATGGCAACGGTAGGCCTAGGCCTGTTGGAGGAGAGGTGACCAGCAGTCTGCAAGGGGAGTGGGGGGAGCACCATCTGCCTCCCCTACTTATGCTCTTCTAACAGACTCACACTCTTCCCTGCCCCTGGGGACATAGGCCAAAACTTGAGGCCAGGAATGGAACAGTGCAGGCTGGTTTCCTAACACTAGGCTCAGATATCAGAACTCTACACTTCAGAAGTTGGGGGGATTTTCTTATCAAGTCTCTGCCGGGAGGGCAGAGAGCACAGTGCTCAAGGACTTCAGTGTCTTGGGACACCTGAGTGGCTCAGCAATTGAGCATCTGCCTCTGGCTCAGGGCGTGATCCCAGGGTCCCAGAATAGAGTCTCACATCGGGCTTCCTGCATGGAGCCTGCTTCTCTCTCAGCCTATGTCTCTGCCTCTCTCTCTCTGTGTCTCTCTTGAATAAATAAAATCTTAAAAAACAAAACAAAATAAAACTTCAGTATTAGCTTGAATTCTTGTTTAAAAGGGCTTGTAACTGTGTGACCTGCACATTCACTAGCATCTGCCAGGCATCCTGCTCTGCACTTGCCACCTGGTAGACTCTGCCAATAAGCCAGGTGAGATTATTATTACTACCATACTTTATAGAGGCAACCGAGGTCACGATCCCAGAGCCGGGAAACCAGCCTGCTTTGATCAAGGGCATACACCTCAACTGCTAAGCCAAGCTGGCTAATTCAGGTTTAAACAGAGTTCTGATGTCTGAGTGAAGCGAATCCTAAGAGGTCCTGCCCTGGCAAAACCCATCCTACACCAGCCTTCATGGCCATCTAGATCCTGCTGCAGTAACCAGCGGGCTGACCTCAGTATCTCCACCATAGCCAGCAGCTCACCTCCTGGCAGAGTATTTTGTTATTATGAGTTCATACAGGTTTTCTTACAATGTCCACTCCACTATCCTAGCAAGCTGGCTTTCTCCTTGAGAGTCTCAGACACTCTCACCCCCATCCCATTCTTCATGTGCCCAAAGCTCCCCATCTATTCCCTCTGATGGCTTCTCCTTGCCATGTGACCTTCCTTCCCTGGGGGAGGAGCCAAGCCCAGATGCCCTGCTTGAGCTCTGACTTCTGAGGAGTCCAATGCTGCTTTGACACTGATCACACCAGCTGCCCCCCTGGGGCGCTACCACACCAATGGTGAGCACTACCTTTGAGGAGTGTCACCCCTGCCTGGGTTCTGGTCTCTCAAAGTGGTAGACCGAAGACCCCAACTACACAGTTATGAAACTGTCCTTCTTGTTGACTGGAGCGGAGGCCTAAGGGACAGTCACACCTAGACTTACCTGTGCAGTGTCAGGACATCTGCAAGGCACATCCTTCATTCACTCCTTTCGAGAGCAACCATTACCCCCAATGTAAAGTGGGCTGCTGAGCTCTTTAAAGTGTTTCATGGCAAATCAGCAAACATAAACCGAAACCCCCAAATAACCAAAAAAATCCCCACAAAAAGTGAAGTTTTGAGCAGGTGGAAAAACCTTCCTGTCCCCCTGCATCATCCACTCTGTGGACACGGAGATCACCATGCGCGACTCACAGAGCAGGAACTGCCAGGGAAGGGTATTCAGGGATGATTTCCAGAATGACAATAACATGTTAATAATGCACACACAGCGAGATCTTTCTTTTAAATATCATCTTTCTCTAGGCTTTTGGAGAGACACATACTATGAAAATGATCACAGTTGTGCTTCTCAAAGTTAGTCGTGTTCCCTCCCAGCTTTCTGCCTGGGTCTTCACTTTTGGAAATGAAAGGACAGCCCACGAACCAGGCACGTCACTAAGGAATGTTGTCTTAGTTCCCTTTTTGCCTGATCTGGATGCAAGTTGGCATGACTGGAATACTAACTCTACTTTCAGGAGTAGGACAACACTCTGGTTGTCAGGTAAATAAAAACCGTAGCACCACCCCCACCACATACCTTACCTCACCTCTGAGGGACTCCAGAGGAGTGGATGAGGGCAAAATGTGGCCTTGTCACTGCATCTGAAGTGATTTTCAAGTACTCTAGAATATTCCTTTTCAAAATTCACTGTATGCGGAATAAAAACATCATATTATAAAAACATACTTATCCTAAAGGAAGGGCATGGACCCCTTATTAATCGATTTAACTTCATGCTTTAATTGGAGTAAAAGTAACACTATCGCTATTGCCACTGAAATCAAATTGATGTCAATCAGTGATAGAGGCTTTTAAATGATACCGATCCAGACGACCTCTGTGGATAAATACCCAGTTCTCACTGGATCAGTAGAGTGCATTAAAGCACAGACATACTTCAAGCAAACAAATAACTGACAACAGCTGAGCGTCTGAGTCTGCATACAGTGGTCCTCTCATCAGAGCGTGTGGGTAATGAACTTGTCTCAAAAAAGCCTAACTTCCGGTAATCAGTGTGTCCTTGAGAACAAACACGGCAAACAGAATGTGTCCAGGTGTGAAGGTCAGGAGCCCTGCCACAGCCGCACCTTTGCATGGTAGAGCTCCACTTCCCCTCTGTAAACTTCCACAGGGCAGCCACTCATAAGAACCTGTGCACAACGGGCTGTGAGAGAAGCTGTGTACAAGGAAACTAGGTCTAGGGAAGGAACTAAAATGCCTCAGGTGAAAAAAGGAGGGAGACAGGACCTGTTTGTTTTCTTTAATAAGGGAGGTTTGAAAACCCCTCCCAACTTACTGCTCCCGAGCTGTGCCCCTTGTCTGGGAGCTTCTGTCCCGTATCTGCAGAGGATCCACCCGTTGGCTGAGGGCTCCCAGGGTCCCTCCTGGATCTCCACATGGTGTCTGAATGCACCTCAAACTCGACTGCATCTAAGACTGCTCTCCTGCTTGCCCTCGCACCCACAGCAAGCTGCCCCATTCCAATGAACAGCAAGCCTGTCCTTTCTGCTGTACAAGCCAAAATGTGTGCAGCCTTGGGTTTTTGCTCACTCATTCACAGTCAACCCAAGAGCAAATGCAGTTGACTCTTATTTCAAGAAATACCCAGAACCGACCATGGTCTCACTGGGCCAGCATCACCTCTTGCCTGATCGCTACTGACAGCCTCTGAACAGTTTTCCTGGCTTCTCCTTGCTCTTGGAGAGACCAAGCACCTGCCCCATTCCCCAAATTAACATGGCACCAACCAAACCTCAGGTCCCTAGGAATGCCTGACCCCGCTCTGCAATTCTTTTCTTGGCACTGACCACTTTGTTGCTATGACTTTACTTATTGTTTACTGACTGCCATCCTATTAGAACATAAGCTTCAAGAGGCTATGTTTTGTTCACGGATGCATCCCAAACACCTAAAACAGTGTTCCGCCCATGGTAATGAGTATTTGTGACTGAATGACTGTCCAGGCATTCATACTTTGACCACCAACAAAAAACCCAGAACCCGAAACACCACCAATCAATATGGCCACTTCCCCGTGAGACTGAAGTGTCACCCTAATTGATGAATTCATTACCCTCTCTATATAACCATGTAGGTGGTAAAAAAAAAAAAAAAAAAAAAAAAAAAAAAAAAAAAAAAGCTGTAGGATTGATTCATGTTCTGAATCACAAAACAAAAAACAAAAAACAAAACAAAAAGACAAAAACAAAAAACCAAACCCATAAAACCCACCAAACCAAGAGAGGAAAATTACATACTTCATGGAGAACAAACCCAGAACCGTCAAGACCTGGCGTCTTTCCACATGGGCCCGCGGAGGCTCTTGTTTCCCTTCCTCCTCAGGTCGCCAGGAGGGCAGACTTCTCCCTTTATTGCCTTTGGAGAAAAAAGATGCTAGTAATGACAAAATGCTGGGCTCCACACTAAGGACAAAGTGGCCCCAGGCCTTCATGTATTTTCCATTTGCTTTTGTTCAACTTGGTGGCGGAGGCAAAAAACATACTTTTAGTCACTGCCTTAATCTGAGTCTTAAATACAGTATTAGGAGACAATGCAAGATTTTACTGAGAAAAAGTGAATTTTTAATTATCTTGTGAATCTACTTAGAAAAACACAAGCAATGTTCACAACTATAAATTTAAACCTTTTGCACTAAAAAAAAAAAAAAAAAACACAAAACAACAAACACAAAACCACAGGCATGAACTGTAAACCTGTATTAATTATCAACTAGTCTTAAGGTTAATTCTTAGTAGTAATTCAGTATTTTCCTCCTTGGCAATTTTAATGTTTTAGCACCAAATGATCTCTCACAGAGGTACTTGTAACAACTCTGGCTGCCAGTGTAAGGAGATGCTTCCATATGCACTACTTCACACGCACAGTCCACGCTCACACCACACAGACAGGAGGCCCGTGGCGATGATGTCACAAGCTGACTTTCAGGGCAATGGAAAGAAGACAGAGGGCACGCATGTCACACATCTTTAATGTAGTGCATTCGTAGAAAAAAGGCCAGCTTCCGCTCCCAGGCGTGCTCTCGTCCTTATATTTTAATATCATGATTTAGAAGATGCAGACGTTATTACCTAAATATTATTCTATACATTTCCATCAGTGTTCAGGAAAACACTTTAAAATGCTACTTAATTTACACCGTAATTACTGGGTTACAGCTTTAGCTCATTGGCAATTTTGGAAGCAATATTTTTGAAAGCTATGGATGTCCCTGATATCCGTTTAAACCGGACCCCGTTCAGAGACAGTCTTGGCAGCTTGCACACCTCCATCTCCCACTGCACGAGGTTCTCTGCATGCCCATCACCATGGACACAGAAGAGTAAGAAGCGCTCTCTCTGCTCATAGTCGCAGTTATTGGCGTCCAGCACTTTGCGGATTTCCCGCATCATGTCATTGGGATCCATGGAACTAGTGGTTTTCATGCTCCAGGTAAAGCGCAGGGAGCGAGGTTTTGCTTCTTTGTTTTCATCCTTTTGCTCAGCAGATACGTTGCGACTGAAATGCACAGTGGCAGGTTTATTTTTAATTGCACAGAGAAACCAACCTTTTCTACTCCAGCTAGTTCAAAATCATCTTCTCTGTAGCAGAATAACTGACCTCCATACTTTACTTGCACAGACTCACACGTGGTGAGTCCTTATCAAGAAGCATTCCTCTTTCTCACCCCGTCACCCCTTTCAAAATGTAACTCACACAGGCAAAGGTCTACCTGACTGAAAAATCTTTTACTAGCCACGTATACTTAATAACATTCAAGAAATAATTTGTTAAACAGAATCCTTGGAGACTGGGTAAAGCAGGGATCTGAGCACTTCTCCAAGAAAAGCCCAGCTCTCTCCTCAAGGCTGACTGCAGATGGTAAAGAGCCAGTGGGGTCCCCCAAAGGCCCAGCTCAGGGAGGAGGAAAGGGTCAGCAGGCTAGCTTCTGGCTTTTTGACCTGCATAGCTGCCCCTGTACCACCACATCTTTTGTTAGGTCAGCTCATCATAACCTTCACCACAGTGGTTACTCAGGATAGCCAGTGCTTCCACATAGTTCAAAATCACCTTCCCTGCAGATGGCCCCTGATGATGAGTATACAGCTGGGTGGGGTGTGAGCCCTTCTCTCCTTTCCCTCCACCCACCTCAATATTTTCCCTGCCATTTTGTTAAACTTCTGATTCCAGTTAAAAATAATTCTTAGATGACACTATCTTACTATTGAAGCTAAAAATTAAATGTTAAGGCTTATTTGCTGCTGAGCACTGCCACAACTAGTTAAAATGTAAGCTGTACTGATCCACAGAGGGTAAACCGTGATCCCAACGTCTATGAGGTGATGTCACAGTGGGGCCCCAGGCACAGTCCTCTTGGAAAGTCCATGACTAGGTAGGTATGTATCTACCACTGTTCAGGGCATTTAACTGTCATTGCCACAAACTGTTATTTATACTCCCATGTGTACACTGGAATGCTTCAATTAGGATGGTGAATGCCTCACACTCTTGTGTTTGTGTATTAAAAACATCCAGTATATGCATGTTATGCACTTCATCCTATGGCATATTCATCAGAGTCGAGGGTGGGCCATCGGTTTTATTATGCATATAGTGGCCAACCTGCTGGTAGAATATTCAATTTAATTCACATCCATGCAAATTGATTGCAAGCCTCTTAGGTATAAAATGCTGTGTTAAGTGCTAAATAGGTTACAGAAAAACGAGCAAAAGCTCTCAAGCTAAGTTGGGGCCGGGGGAGGGAAGACTGCAACTTAAGGCCACAGTAGTACAGGAAAGGTACGGGCAGTACCCTAGAGGGTGGTGTGAAAGGCAGGTGGGCCCTCTAAAGGGAGGAGCACAGGGAAAGGCAGGGCAGGGAAATGAGGAAATGGCTTCTAGGAGGGGGTGGCATCTGAAAAGAGCTACCAAGAACTCATGGGATTCCAATACAACGGGGGTGGGGGAAAAGAGTTTGTGTGCTGAGCAGAGGGAACATCATAAGCAAAGGCAAGGACGTATGGAAAGCACAGAATGTGTTGAGGGTATAATCAAGTGCACAGATGGACTGGAACTGGGGGCATAGCATCACCCCCACAACAGCCGCCAAGTACTTGCAGTAGGCAAACTCAGGATAGCGGGAGCCTGTTCAAGGCCGGCATGGGCAGGCCTGGGGTGGGAGTGGGGTCAGGGGAGGCCAGGGCAGTTCAGGCCACCCAGGGCAGGTCTGGCAATGGGGCCACTGCAACTTTTCATTCAGAAAAGCCACATGATCAGAGCTGTGCTTTAAAAAGACCAGAAGAAGAGCAAATGGGTTAAGGGGGACCTGTGACAACATGCTGGTGGCTGGTAATGAAAGGGCATAGGTGGAAGATCTAGTACTATGGAGGCCTATCAGCCTATTTGGTGAACTCTCCCATTCCCAAACCTGTGTAATGAAATACAAAATGATCTATAAAATGTAAAAGCAAATCACTCAACTACATAATCATTCTTAAACTTCTAATTTAAAATATGAAAATTCTACTCAATATTCTTTCATTCTTTGAGACCAAAATCACGCAGGGGTTACGGGCACGTCAATAGTGCTCCTACTGACTTCCCAGAGCTCATTTCAGGCTGTCAGCGCCCAGGGAGGACAGGCGCGTATTTTAACACCTGAACACCAGTGGAAAGCCAAGTCAGGCTGAGATATGGAAGGCTTCCACCAGCGGGTAGCCATGGTGCTCCGGCGCCCTCAAGTGGCCACTGTGAGGCGGCAGCAGTGACACAATCCTGCTTCACCATAGAATGCTAACCTCACCAAGCAATCCTATATTGAGAGCAGGGATATGATGCAGGATATTCAGAGAAGAGCATCGTTTCTGCCACACACATGAGGTAAATACCTATAAAATATTTTAAGTAAAAATCATTTCCCTCACCTTGAGCCCTCATATCTCCCGTTCCTCTCATATTCAGTTGGAAGCCTCAACGAACAGAATGCAGAAGCACAGAGAAGTGGGAAAGAGAAAAGAAATCTTACAGACCGGTACACAACCACCCATATACAAACACAGATGTCATAAAACAAAGCCAAAGCACTTTGGGTCACCAGCTGTAGCTGTGCCTGTTAAACTCGGTTCTGTCATGGGGGTGATTCAGCCCGTGGCCATTCTTCTCCATGTGTGCTTGAAGCTGGGGTGGGAGGCTGACCACACACCTGCTTCACATATGCAACAGGTATTCCTGCTTAGCTCTGGAATTGGAGATATTCTAACTTTTTAATCCCTCCCCCCAAATGTAATGGGTTTGAACTAAAAGGAAATGAATTCTATCAGTTAAATCCTATACTGAACTACAAAATTTCCTGTGCAAGGAAAAATTTGGCAACTGGGAAGATTATAAAGCAATCATGGAGTGGAATTTCCCATAGGAGGAAAGCGCTCCTCCCACAGTTTGACAAAGAGCTCATGTTCACATAGCCTTACAGTGACCCACTGATTTCGTCACCATACAGACCCTCCCACCACCTGTGAGGGAAAAGGCCAGAAGGCCTGGCCTTCTGGACACAGGTGGCCCAAATGACAGATTCTCTGCCTCTTTCTGTGTGCAATTCAAGACAATGACCAACATTTTTGTTCTTCTGACTTGTCTTCATCAAAAAGTATTCATCTGGTAGGAATAATATTTACCACAGTGCTTTCAGTAAAAATAATGAGACCTACTTCCTTTAATGGTTGATGGAAAACAGCTTTTAGATAGAGTCTTAGTTACTATTCAACTCTCTGAAAATATTAAAACATTTCTGCTATACAGCTGCCCATATCCTTATTTCTGAAAACCTCCAAATGAGGCTGTAGGTTTGAATTTTGTACTTGTTTCCCATGTAAAAATATTAGCTAATTCCTTGGTCATTTTAAAGCCTGTTGCTAATTCAATCATGAAATAAAAAATGGCAACAATCACCACTTACCTTCTGCAGGCTTGAGGCCAATCAGTAACTGTACATTAATATTACTGAACATCTCATTCTTCAAACAGAAGCATGCTAAGTGTTATTAGTATGAAGACAGAATTATTTGGATGCTAAATAATTCTACCAAAGAAAGAAAATGCACAGAGCATGCACAGGCCTATTGTTACATGGGTGCCACAATCCCTTTACAAATGCCTGACAGAGTTAATCTATTTCTTTCCAAGGTTTCCTTACAAAGAAGTAAGTAAGTAGTTCACAGCAGAAAGTTTAGTTTTTAAGGAAAACAAAACAAAACAAAACAAAACAAAAACAAGGCTAGAAAGCCAAACCTGATGTTAATTGCAGGAGCCATTTTGGGGTAAGGATTGAAAAAAATAATGTGTATATATAAATCCTACCTTTTGATAAACCTGAATGACATGTTTCTAAAAGAAATTAAGCCAAAAAAAAAATTAACAAAAATGACTTGCACAAATTAAATAGAAAATCTAGTCAAGTATAGAGAGAAAGAAAAACAACAAATAAAACAGGGCTCCTCTTCTGTCCAATGAACAATGAAACAGTAACATTTGTTGAAAAAGTAAAATTACAGGTAACTGAATATGTGATCTTTTAATTTTCTAGAATTATAAAAAAATCTATACTGGTAAGAAAAATTCAGCAGTAAACATTGTCATTAGCTCCAATTAAATTTATTTAAAGATTTTTTTCAGATGGATATACTTTAAGATGATAAAATCCAATATCCTGTGTTAAAGAAGTGATGGAAATCATCTGCAGTACTCTAGAGTAAGAGGGTAACACCTCTCGATCCTCTTCAGAATGTCTCATGAACAAAAACCTCACCTTATAACATTAAAAATTTCATTTTAAAATGTTCAACAATTAAGAGAACCCTTAGTTATCTCAGGAAGATGGTTTAAACATTCACAGAATGTCTATTACATTGTAGGACAGAAATAACTTTTTAAGAAAAAACTAAGTGGGGTTTAAAACGAAGCAGACTTTTTAGTTTTAGATAGCAAAATGAATGGAGATTAAATGATAACAATGGGGGTGTTTCATTTTAATGTTTTATAGAATAATTGGAAGAGCTGTATTTAGAAGGGACTTTGCTCATTAAACATTAAGGAGATGCTCAGGTTGTTCTGAACAGAATCTGACAAAAGAAATTCCAAACCCAGAGCTGGGCTTGTATGATCATGTGATCAGCATTCCGGGGCAAGTGCAGGCTGGGTTTGCCGAACTATTTCTGAAACTTCCCAGTTCTATGACTGAACACGGAGTTCAGTCTGAGTGAACAAAGTAATGAATGCTTTGGATTTGTTCTTCTAACATGGATAATTTGACATTGCTTCAGATACTGACCAATTAAAAAATCTCCAACTACTGTAGATAACAGCCAACCACTTCATAATCAGATCAGAAGTGGTATACAACAGGGTTATATGTGACAGAGAAGATCACGCATATGACAATATTTTGTAAATAATTAAGTACTATGTAAACACAAGATTATGCAAAAGACTATTTTAGTTGAAAAGTGATTAAAAGGTCTTTAAAATGTATTTTCACTTCCCAATTTTCTACCTGAGAAAAGTCAGGGTTATTGGTCAAGTACCACAGGACTGCTTTTTTTCACCTTTCCTGCCACAAGTCCCTGAAGAGGAGGTGCAGTAGGGGTGAAGCTGTGCCTGGGACCCTGTGGACCACTCTGAGGCACACAGAGGTCTGTACATGGTGCCCACAGGGGATGAGCAACTCTGAGCACCCTATGCACACCAGGCCTGGTTCCAGGAGGAACTCAGAGCACACAGTTCTCTGAAGCCACATGTAACCAGGGCCGAGTCAGAGCCAAGAGCAGAGAGCCGGCCCTTCTGGTGTCAGCTATCTTCCTACTGGCCCTTAGCAGGTCTCTGGGTGCCAGCACCTTTGTGAGAACACCAGAGCCTCTTTCAGGCACCAGGACTCTGACCCTCACAATTACTGTGAGGGCAGGATAGGCAGCCAATACCAATGGCAGCAGCAGGAATAAACAGACTACCCCTCAAGTACAGTAACAAGGGGAGGCTACAGACCACAGTTTGTAAACTTTTATAAACAGGAGACCATTATTTCTGCAAATCTTTAGGAGTGGAGAATGGCTGGAAATGTAAAATAAAATGACCCCCAAGACTTTTTTTAAATTAAACCAAGAAAACTCAGTCTCCAATTTTAATTCAAAGACATGAAATAAACTACATTAGAACAAGAGGGACAAGGATTGCAGCCTGTACTGTCCTTGACAGCCCTGCAGGGTAGCACACGCAGTGGACTCAAGGGCCTCTTCTGGAGGTACAGACCTGGCTCAGCCGCTTTTGGCTACAGAGTCTTGAACATGTGTCTTAAACTCATGTCCAGTTTGTCTTACAAAATTGGGATAATATCGATTTTACAGGCAGACCGTGGAGATTAAATGAATGTGTGAGAAAGTATGTGTGTGTGCACACGTGCATCTTTATAAATGTAAAACTTATTTCTATAAATCTACACATATCTACTCAGCACATGGTAAGCAATCAATAAATGGTAGCTGATGTTATCTGTAATAATACAGCATGAAGAGGATCAAAAAAAGAGCAAAAAGGGAAAAAATAAATTCAAGGATATTCAGGATATGGAAGATTTTATTTAAAGAGCCCATTATTTAGACCAAAGTGTAAAGACATGGAGGTGCCTGTCCTGCAACTAGAGCTTAGACAGACCTGACTGCACATCTTCTCTGCACTCAGACAATATTAAGCACTGTCAGGGAGCAAACAACCAGGTGAATGATACCTGGCTTTGTCCCCTACCACTTGAGTTTCAGAGGCAGACTCCATTTCAGCTTAGTCCACAAGGACAGAACTAGGGGATAGAGAGGCCTGGGACAGGCTATGGGATGACCTGAAAGGAAGGAAGAATTATTTTGGGGGTTACGAGACTCTTCTTGGATTGAGCTCCCTGCTTCTCTTACTGGTCCTGAGTGGGTACCCAAAACCTGGCAAAGTCCTTTAGATCATTCTACTCTTCTGCCCAGTTTGGAACAGGGGGGTCTCAGCAAAGGGGTGAGGAAGAGAGTAAGAGGCTGGATTGTAACTTCTGGCCCCCTCTCTGACCTCTAGTCAATGATAATGGATAGCAGAAATCCTCCCTAATCTGGTAGTCAGTGTCCTGACAAGCGATTACCCAGAGAAAGTTTAATGTGACTTGGTTAAGTTTAGGTGATTGATCTAAAAGAACATAACATTACTAGAGGACTTAGGGAGAATGGAAACTGGTATTTGGCTTACAGATTAAATACTAAAGATAGCAGGAAACACAGCAGTCGGCTAGTGAGCCACAGGAGTGCAAAGTAATAGAGGAGGGGGTGCCAGACATTTGAGCTGTGCTGAGCAAATTACAGATGGTGAACAAGAGGGTCTGCAACATGTAAAGCTGCAGGATGCCCTGGGCATACTCATCCAGTAAGGCTCAATCTTTAAGAAACTCAGGGTGCTTGGGTGGCTTAGTTGGTTAAATGTCTGCCTTCATCGCAGGTCACAATCTCAGGGTTCTGGGATCGAGCCCCATTATCAGGCTCCCTGCTCAGTGGGTAGTCTGCTTCTCTGTCTTCCTCTGTTCCTTCCCCTGGCTCCTGCTCTCTTGCTCTCAAAATAAATAAATAAAATCTTAAAAAAAAAAAATCTTTAAGAAACTCTTCTAGGAGGGCTGAGAGAGCAAGGGTGCTCAGGCCTCCTGAGTGCAGCCCAAGCTAATGGTGACTCTGCCTGAGTGCTGATGGTGCACAGTGGCACCTTTCCTTCTCCCTCTTATAGCAGTTAATGATTTTAGGCTGCTGCAGTCTCCAGATCAGGTTATGGAAATAAGGTTCAAAGTATCTCAAGGGAAAAAGGATTTTATACACAACCAGATACTAGTTTCTTGTGGAGAAGAAATCAGGAATTTTATCTGCCAAACTATACCATTTTTAAGCAAGTTGCCTTGTTCTTACTATAACTTACTGAGACCAATAGGAAGAGCAATTTTAAGATTTACACCCTAAGAAATTTAGTGTTCCTCAATCACAATGACAGGAGAGGAGAGAAGAAATGTTTCTCTCCTCTTTGTTCAGGGCTGGTCACACCACAGGCTGTCTTCTGCAGGGACTGCTTATGGAGTGCTGACCTAACACTGGAGGTAGAGTTTTTACTGTAGTAAACACATCATGTGGACAGAAGCATGATCAAAAGGAATAGCAATTAAAGAAAACAACAGCCTCCCAAGTGCTAGAGGACTTCTAGTGCTGTGAAGACTCTAAGCTCTTTAATTCCTATTCTAAAAGGTTTTATTTATTTATTTATTTTTTTCTAAAAGGTTTTAAAGTATAAAGTTCTATATATAAACCAGAAGAATACGAGCTAAAGACAAAGTGAAAAGTATCTGGGCAATTGCTTCACACAACTGAAAAGATATTTCTCCTTTTCCTCTTGTATTTGATCCAAAGAATAAGCACCACCCAGCACTTACCTCCTTGTAAGTTTTGAAGTTAATTTACTAAAAAGATTAGTGGAGCCTCGGCTTCGAGTCTGTGACAACGGTGTGGCTTCATGGGACAGGCTGGGTGAGGCAGGCGGGCCATTATATGTGGCAGTCCGCCGCTCCCGGGGTTGGCCATGGAAAGTGCTGCGACTGGCAGTGCCCCGCGGGAAGCGGAGTCGGTCTGGGGTGGCTGCACTGCTGACACTGTGCGTTGAAGCAACTGGAGTCCTCGGATCAGGAATAGTGCTAGAAGGTCAGAACAGAATAGTCTCACATCTTTGTTCACAAAAGCCCAGTTTTGTGGCAAACACAGCACACAAAAATCTACAATCTCAATATACTTCTTATATACAGTAGAGAAAATCAGTTATAAATAAATCTCTAGACCCAAGAGGGTATTTTATAGGGCTCAGGACCAAAAGGCAAGCTAAATAGGAGGGTATCAAATAAACAGTATATAATGAAACACAATCTCATGGGGTTTAAGGGAGTAAGACATACATATTTTCAAGGACAAAATTAATGCAGGGAAATTCTAGGACAAAGGAACGGCTAACTCAAGCTTTTTCCCTTTGCTTTCTTCTCAAAGTGCTTACATGCAGAGAACCTTGCCAATATAAAAGAAATAAAGGCTATGCGGGTGAAATTGAAGAATAGGCAACTAAAAAGTTTTAAAGCACACAAACACAAACGGCATGTTTACTGTGAGATTCCACATGCTAAGAGCACCGTGGAGAGGAGGGGACTTCTTACACCTCTTGTAGTATGCAAAGGCATGAAGACACACAGATGACCGAGGACACCATGACACAGGATGCGCTTAACTAAAACCACACACAGGAAGGGTACTTTGTGCACAAGAGTAACGACCCGTGGACTATAAAATCCATAGCACAGCATGGAGCAGCGGCGGGCACACACGAGTCTCACGAGGAATGTGCAGTTGTCTTACACAGCCTTGCTGTTATCTCCTTCACTGTCTACTGGAGGTACCATCATCGTGGGGTGCCCAGAGGCTGACATGGACATCGACTTCTGATGTCTCAGCCGACAGGTGGAAGATGTGGCACAAACTGAGGCAGGGCTAGCTGCATAAGCGAACAGTTCTGTCAGGCTGGGAGGGGGTTTGGGTTCAGGCAGAGGCAGAAACAACAATATGATGGCGCAGTGACAAAAAGAGCGACCTGCTATTTAAAGCACATACCTTCCTCCCCAAACCATCTCATTTTTGCCTTAGAACAAAAATCTCTTAACCTTGTTTTGGGGATTCTGTATCAATTACTAACCTGTAGCTGCTTTTTTTTTCCAAACAGTATAAGATTTATTAGCTTTAAAGAAGAAAAATGACATCTTACTTGTTTGAATATTTATGTGAGGGGGCAATGTCTTCTAAGCTGTGTACAAAACAAAGCCTTTCCCGAAAGAGATGTCTCCGTTCAAACTGAAGTGGTCGAGTGAATCTATAACATGAGCACACCGTGCTTTCAACCTGTTCCCCAAGCACACAGACATATTTTAAATGGACTAGTAAAATAACAGGTATAGTAACTAGGTACTATTTATCAAAGTTCCTATGCTGTGTAAAGATAGATGAGAATCTTCCTATGCAAAGGACATTCACTTTATAAACAAGTCAAAATTCCTAAGGGATCAACACAGCCCCTTTTTTCAAGGCAGAAACTAGTAAGAGTAATTAACTGCTCACAGAGAAAAAGACTGATAGAACCCTCACCAGGACCACACTGTTCCTTAACTCCAGTTCAGTCATCCTGCCCCTGGAGTTGCAAAGAGGCAGTTTTTCTCCTTTGAGGTGAGAGGGATTCAGAACTCTGATCCTGCACACCAGTCTGCACACCCTCCCCAACTCTATCCCAGGGTCTCTCCACAGAGGGTCTTTCCTCCTCTCCCACATAGACCTATACCTTAGCATCTATCTTCATTGGTCTTCTGGCCTTCACTGCACACTTTCCAAACTGTCCACCATACAGATGTGAACTTCCCCAAAACAAACATGACTTGGTCACTCATCTGCTTATAGCCTTTCAAAAGCACACTGCGTCTTCAGGGCCAAGTTCAAATCCCTCACCCTGGCATCCCAGTTGCATCCTTAGGCACCCACAGCCCAGGCCTACCTTCTACTGTTACCTCTGGGGACATGACTTTTGGGAGATCCAATGATACGCAATCCTTTGGTCATGCATCAGGTCAAATGACTTTCACAGGAACTATTATCTGTGCCTGGAGAGCAGGCATCTTCTATTTTGATCACAACTTAACGCAGAGGTCACCCTTCTGCATGACGACTTCCCTGGTATCCTCTCTCATCAGCAGCTTATTATCCCCTTTTGTATTATGTGCAACTGCTACTACACACCATTTTTATCAAGGGTATCACAGTAACCCTTTCCTGCTTGAGTTTCCCAAAGCATGGTGCTCAAAAAATGCTCTTCTAACTGAAAAGGTAAATTAATGAAATGAATCACTGGAGTTCTGACAGTCCTGATATGGGGGAGAGAGGTGTCTATAATACACTGTTCAAGATCTGTTTGTATCTGCATCTTTGAGAATTTTGTCCTCTGATTTGGGAGAATGGCTCTAATATAGTCACAGAAAAATTGGAAACAAATGCCTATTTATAATGATAAAAATAGACTGTGTTTTTGCCACTTGGCATCGACTCTTTACCTTGGAGTAATGACACCTGCATTCTGCTATGAAGGAAACAATTTCCTCGGCTCTGGATGTCATGGACTCTACCCCAGAATTTCCCAGCCACTCTGGCCAGTGACAGACTTAGAGATGAGCACATGGCCGAAACTATACCAGCCTGAACCCAGAGATAGCCCCAGGGCTTCTGTCTGAAGAAAGCTGAGTGTGGGAAGATGCCAAGTCTAATGCTGCTGAGCCCAACCAGGGAATCACTATAGAGGAAGTAGAACTGGGAGATGGACCTGATTCTATTCCTGCACTTTTTTGGTTATAGGAAACTCAAAAATACATTTTTTTAAAAAAAGATCTTATTTATTTACTTGAGAGAGAGAGAGAGAGAGAGAGAGAGAGAACGAACAAGCAGGGGGAGCAGCAGAGAGGGAGCAGGGAGCCCAAAATGGGGCTCCATCCCAGGACCCCGGGATCAAGACCTGAGCTGAAGAGACGTTTAACTGAATGAGGCACTCAGATGCCCCAAAGATACACTTAAAAAAAAAGATTTATGTATTTATTTGAGATAGAGAGGGAGACAGTGTGCATACATGGGGAGAGGGCAGGAGAGAGAGAGAATTTCTAGCAGACTCCCCACTGAATGCAGAGCCTGATGCAGGGGCAGGGTTCAATCTCACAACCCTGAGATCATAACCTGAGCCGAAAGCAAGAGTCAGTACTCAACTGACTGAGCCACACAGGTACCCCAAAGATGCCTTTTTTATTTTATTTTTTTTAAAGATTTACTTATTTATTCATGAGACGGGGAGAGAGAGAGAGAGAGAGAGAGGAGAGAGAGAGAGAGAGGAGAGAGAGAGAGAGAGAGAGAGAGAAGCAGGTTCCTTGCAGGGAGCCCAAAGTGGGAATCCACCCGCATCCCAGGATCATGACCTGAGCTGAAGGCAGGCGCCCAACCACTGAGCCACCCAGGCATCCCATAACGATGCTCTTTTTAATTTAAGCTTGTTTGGACTGGGTTTCTGTCACCTGCAACACAAGTCCTAACTGATTCAACTTTTTAATTTTTTTAGATTTTATATATTTGTCAGAGAGACAGGATCATGACCTGAGCTGAAGGCAGGCGCCCAACCACTGAGCCACCCAGGCATCCCATAACGATGCTCTTTTTAATTTAAGCTTGTTTGGACTGGGTTTCTGTCACCTGCAACACAAGTCCTAACTGATTCAACTTTTTAATTTTTTTAGATTTTATATATTTGTCAGAGAGACAGAGAGGGAGCAATCATAAACAGAGGCAGTGGCAAACAGAGGGAGAGAGAGAAGTAGGAGGAGCAGGCTCCCTTTGGAGCAGGGAGCCTGATGCAGGGCTCGATCCAGGACCCTGGGATCATGCCTCGAGCCCAAGGCAGATGCTTCACCAACTGAGCCACCCAGGTGTCCCTAAACTCCTTTTAAAGATTAGTCAAGTGTAGTAGTGAGAAGCAGGGGGAAAATAGCAGAACAAGCAGTGATTTAACTAACTGAAGAAATGCTTTCTCGTCTATCTCATATATACAAACATACATATGCATACAACTTTATTTTTTAACAAGTTACAGATAAATACAATTGTCTTTTGTGCTCTCTATTCAGGGCAGGTCAAGGGTCAACATACCTTTTTTTTTTTTTTTAGATTTATTTATTTATTTATTCAGAGAGAGAGAGAGAGAGAGGCAGACACAGACAGAGGGAGAAGCAGGCTCCTTGCAGGAAGCCCGACGTGGGACTCAATCCCGGGTCTCCAGGATCACACCCTGGGCCGCAGGCGGCGCTAAACCGCTGCGCCACTGGGGCTGCCCAAGGGTCAACATACTTGAAGTCTCTGCCCTTTTCTTGCTCAAATTAGGAGCTAGGATTATTGGGTGCATTAAAAGCAAGGGAAGAAGGGAAGATGGGGTTGTCTGGCTTCTTCCCTGGAGAATAGGAATGATCTCAAAGACTGAAGAAGGAAAGGGCTTTTAGTCAGCATACAGAGCAAGAAGGTGCTTGATCTATTCCCCCCGAGGCACACGGCTCATTGGTTGGACCATGTAGGCAAGATCTACAAGGCATATAAGCATGGCAAGACCAGACAATCTGCAGCAAAAAGGTGACCCTCCTCAAACTTATAAACCTTTCTGAAAAGGGAAGCAATAAATTGGTATTTTCATTATAAATTAAATTTTTTGACACATTAATCTTAAAGATAATTAAATGGATCATTTTACACATTTAAACCCTGTCACATCATGAATTTCACAAAGCAAGCAACAAAACAGATGTGAGGGACGCCTGGGTGGCTCAATGGTTGAGCATCTTCGCTTGGGGCGTGATCCCAGAGTCCTGGGATTGAGTCCACCACTGGGTTCCCTACGAAGAACCTGTTTCTCTCTCTCTCTCTACCTGTGTCTCTACCTTTCTCATGAATAAATAAACAAATCTCAACAAAACAAAACAAAACAAAACAAGACACAGATATGAAATATAACCACCATTTTTAACACTTATCTGGTGGTAAAATTTTGTCCAGTTTTCACAGCAATCAACTTGATGACCTTTTAGAATATATAGCCTCATGTGATATTGGGGTTGTCTGTTGCAAACAGAATTTTTGAGACTTGTACAAATTTGAAATTCAACAGACATTTAGTGAGTTTATGGTTTCCTAAATCAAGACTATAAGCCTACCGCAGAAGTCAAAAAACCCCACATCTGACTGGGCAAATGCGGAATTAAAAATATAACCTAAAAGATACATGTGGGAACTTTCTCTCTTGAATCCCTGTGCCTTGATATAGGACAAATGGATAAAAGGATAAAACAATAGAGCCATTTTAAAATTTTAAAACTTTACCTAGAATATCAAATACCTAAAACTTCTTTGAAAATATTCTGTTGTGGGACTCCTGGGTGGATCAGCAGTTGAGCATCTGCCTTTGGCTCAGGGTGTGATCCTGGCGTCTTGGGATCGAGTCCCACATCAGGCTCCCTGCATGGAGCCTGCCTCTCCCTCTGCCTGCGTCTCTGCCTCTTTTGTGGGTCTCTCATGAATAAATAAAAAATCTTCAAAAAAAATTCTGTTGTGCATTATTATAAGTGTATCACACTACTTCTTTGGGGGCCCTGAAATGAATACATGTTGAATAGTCTCCCATACATTTCTCATATGTAAGAGCAGGATACAGAGTCCATGTTATGTGTGTAGGTTACTAAATCAATTAAGTTGAGAAATCAGTGTAAATTAAGAAAATTCTTGATATTCATATCTGAATGGTCTGTCATAAATACTTTCATAAGCTAGTATACGTTGAGCACTATGTGCCTGCCTCTGTGCTAAGTTATTCAAGACTCATTGTAAGAACCTACATGACTGACAGAATCATACAACTAAAGATGTGGTTATATTTTCTCACTCTTTTTTTATACTGACTGTTCATTGTCGCTGGAACTAGGCCACTGACAGAGTCTGACATCAGAAGGGAGAATAATTACAGAGAATAATTACATCAGGAGACATAGCAGAAAATAAGCAGGACTTCGGTATACCCGGTGCCTAAGAAAACAGCTCACATATGCTCAAGTCAAAGCAACTGTCTGCCAAATCCTGTAATTTGTCCTTTAAACAACAAGGACTTCTTTACTTTCATACAGCAAGGCTGATAAAACAGAAAGAATGCACTGGTAAGAATCAATCCATAAAATTAATTTTAAAATGAAACAACATTATCAATGGGGAGAATTTAAAACATTACCCCATGCTCAAGGCAGGATTTAAAAGATAGCTGGAAAAGAGCTTGTTTAGGACATGTACAGCCTTTGGTTTAAACTTGCACAGCCTTTACTAGCTATGATCATGCTCATGTTAGAATTCTATATAAACATACATGCATATGAGAAAAAAAAAGTCCTACATATTCATGGTCGAAAATGAAAATGAACATAATTCCTTCAGAAGTTAACAGGTATCCAGGCACCCTGTAGCACCCGCCAATATTTTACTCTAGGAGTCAGAGACCTATATGGGGAGAGAAGAAAGTAACTTTCTGCCTAAGAAGTCATCTGTGCCCAAAGAAGGTGTAGTGCATCTAATTTATGACTCAGCATCTACTTTAAGGGTGAGAAAGTTGTCATATTTACTGTCCTAAATGAAAGTAAAAAATAGGACTAGTTTGGCACTCAAACCTCCAATAATTTTCCACAGTTTTTCAATGAATTTGTATGATAGAAAATCTAGATGTTACACAAAATTTGGGTCCTGTCTTGTGTAGTTTGACATTGAGACTACTGGTCTAAAGATAAGAACAAGACTTTCAAAAGCAAAGCATTTATTTGCTTATTTAAAAAATGTATTTACTTGACAGAGAGAGAAAAAAAGAGAGCTCACAAGCAGGGGGAGCAACAGAGGGAAGGGGAGAAGCAGGGAGCCTGATGTAGGACTCGATCCCAAGACCCTGGGATCATGACCTGAGTTGAAGGCAGATGTTTAACTGACTGAGCCACCCAGGCATCCCAGAAGCAAAGCATTTAAATGACTGAAGCTAACAGAAGCAATGAGGCCTAGCTTGGAATAAGAAAGAGAACCCCCCCCCAAAAAAGAAAGAGAACCCCAACAGGGAAGGTGTCTGCAGAGAGGACACACACAGGCTCCAAATCGAATATTGCAGGAAGGGAGAGTTAGAAGAGCATGTGCATACACATGAACACAAGGAAAGGAGCAGAGATTAGATCCTGTTTTGGTTTTTTTTGTTTTTGTTTTTGTTTTAGATTTTATTTATTTATCCATGACAGACACAGAGAGATGCAGAGACACAGGCAGAGGGAGAAGCAGGCTCCATGCAGGGAACCCGATGTGGGACTTGATCCCGGGTCGTGCCCTGGGCTGAAGGCAGCGCTAAACCGCTGAGCCACCTGGGCTGCCCAGATCCTGGTACAACAGCCTTTATTTTTTTTATTTTAAAGATTTTATTTATTTATTCATGATAGACATAGAGAGAGAGAGAGGCAGAGACACAGGCAGAGGCAGAAGCAGGCTCCACGCAGGGAGCCTGATGTGGGACTTGATCCCGGGACTCCAGGATCGTGCCCTGGGCCAAAGGCAGGCACCATACTGCTGAGCCACCCAGGGATCCCCCTAACAGCCTTTTAAAGTCTGACTCTGTACTTAAGAGGATTGTATTTCCTAAAGGTCAAAAAGAACCTGACAATAGTTTAGTAAATTAGAAGAATCTGCAAACAGAAGAGTCATGAAACATTTACATTGGAAACTTTTTTTCTTTTTTAAGATTTAATTTATTTATTCATGAGAGATACAGAGAGAGAGGCAGAGACACAGGCAGAGGGAGAAGCAGGCTCTATGCAGGGAGCCCGATGTGGGACTCGATCCTGGGACGCTGAGGTCACGCCCTGGGCCAAAGGCAGAGGCTTAACCACTGAGCCACCAGGCATGCCAATACTGGAAACTTTTAATTGTCTTCTAGTGATATACACTATTAAATAACTTTGAACCAGAAGAAATTTGATATATTTGAGACTGTAATAAAAGAAAAAAAGAAACTTTACCAGAAAATAGACTACTATTAAAAAATAAATATATCAGTCATTATTTGTAAGCTATCTAGGAGTTGCCATACCATATTCAAGTTATTAACAGTTTTTTTTTTTTTTTTATTTTATTTTATTTTTTTTTTTTTTTAAGATTTTTTTTTTATTTATTTATTCATGATAGTCAGAGAGAGAGAGAGAGAGGGGCAGAGACACAGGCAGAGGGAGAAGCAGGCTCCATGCACCGGGAGCCCGACGTGGGACTCGATCCCGGGTCTCCAGGATCGCGCCCTGGGCCAAAGGCAGGCGCCAAACCGCTGCGCCACCCAGGGATCCCATTAACAGTTTTTAATCATAAGGAAAATACAGTGTTAAAACAAGTATACATAGGAATCAGAAAAGAGAATACTGGAAGGTAAATATGTTTTTTTTTTTTTTTTTTTTTTTTTTTTAATTTTTATTTATTTATGATAGGCACACAGTGAGAGAGAGAGAGAGGCAGAGACACAGGCAGAGGGAGAAGCAGGCTCCATGCACCGGGAGCCCGATGTGGGATTCGATCCCGGGTCTCCAGGATCGCGCCCTGGGCCAAAGGCAGGCGCCAAACCGCTGCGCCACCCAGGGATCCCGGTAAATATGTTTTAAAAGGCACTGAGTCATCAACATAATCTCATACAACAAGATTTTGGCTTCATGTCAATTCAAAGTTAAGTGGTCTGTGGAAGACGGAAACGATAAACAGCCTGGTTTTGAGGATGAAAGAGAAAAGAAGAATCTTTGCTTATTAGGCTGTCACAGAAGTTAGTGATCAAACATTTGACTAATGAGATCTAAAGGGAACAGAAACCATACAATGCACTTTCAGAAAGTAAATGTCAGAAAAAAAGAAAGAAACCATTTTGATGCAGACATGGGACTGTGACGAGACCAGACAATGTTCAAGTTAGGAGGCCAGTGGACAATGAAGGATGACGGGAATTTAGTTTATGGATTTCTATTCCAGAAATTTACTTGCTCATTGTGGCTTTACCTCACCCTTCCGAATTTATACACTACTCTTACCAAAAGAAAAAAGGAAAATCCACGGTTGCCTGAGAAATTTGTTCCATAGAGAATATATCTAACTACTCCACCAATCCCAACCTTTCTTCTCTCCCTGCAAACTACGGTCTTTGGCCCTACTTAATCCCACTTTTCCTACTCAACTTATCCACTTGGCCCCTTTGGTAAACTGCTGGCTTGTTACCAAAGGCTCACTCACCCTGCCTCACATTGTCCTCCAGAGGCTTGGCTCCTTGGGCTCCACATTCTTATCCCTCCCCACTTTACTCTTTGTTCAACTTATTAATGTACACAAAATAATATCTACTTCCCCATTTGCTACTCTACAATTACAGCATAGCTTAAGACGGGTCTTCTGTGGGAAAGCTCCCTGATTTAACTGAAACCTTTCAACCATCACACACATAGCCTGCCAGGAAGATAAGCTCTGGATAATGAGAGGAATTTGAAATTCCAGTATATCACTAAAAATTTGCATTTAAATTTAACTTACCGTGAAAGAATACTTACCATTATTATCTGAATTTTGATTGTAAAAACTGAGGTAAACAACATGCTTCCATTTTGGGGGGAAAAAACAAATTTTCTTGCAAACAGGTAAGATTTCATACCTGTTTTCTTTCCCATTCTGAATTACTGAATGTCTATCAGCTGTAGTTCTTTCACTGCAAACGTAAGTATTTCGCCGTGTCATTCCACCAGATGCTGTATTACTCTATTAAAAAAAAGGGGGGGGGAGAGTTTTTGTCTTAAACTATGTAGTAATAAGGAAAGTACAATGAGAAAAAAAGTTCATCTAAATACACACGAATACTGTAGTCTTTGAAAAACTGACACTAAGCTATCTGTAGTACTGGCTAAAAAATCACAAAAGGTGGTGGAGTTAACAGCCTCTGTCCTGTCTCTCCTGGCAGAAAGAATGAAACCTGGCTATGGCAGAATGACTCTAAAAAGCCAGCTATAATAATCCATAAAGTAATAACTCATAGATTACTTTATACAAGATAAAGATCCACTGTTATTAAAAGCTGATGCTTTTAAAATAAAAAAAAAAATTTTAAAGAGTTTAGTTTATTCATGAAAGACAGAGAGAGAGCAGAGAGAGAGAGAGAGAGAGAGAGTTAGAGACATAGGCAGAGGGAGAAGCAGGCTCCCTGCAAGGAGCCTGATACAGGACTTGATCCCGGATCCTGGGATCACGCCCTGAGCAGAAGGCAGACACTCAACCACTGAGCCACCCAGGCATCCCTAAAATAAAGATTATTATTTTTTTATTATTTAAGATTTTATTTATTCATGAGAGACAGAGAGAGAGAGAGAGAGAGAGGCAGAGACAGAGGCAGAGGCAGAGGCAGAGGGAGAAGCAGGCTCCATGCAGGCAGACCGATGTGGGACCCGATCCCGGGCCTATAGGATCATGCCTGGGGTTGAAGGCAGACGCTCAACCGCTGAGCCACCCAGGTGTCCCACCTAAAATAAAAATTAAAAAAGATCAGGGACGCAAAAAAAAAAAAAAAAAAAAAAAAAAAAAAGATCAGGGACGCTTGGATGGTTTAGCGCTTGAGCGCCTACCTTCGGCCCAGGGCGTAATCCTGGAGTCCCGTGATCGGGTCCCCCATCGGGCTGCCTGCATGGAGCCTGCTTCTCCCTCTGCCTCTGCCTCTCTCTGTATCTCTCATGAATAAGTAAATAAAATCTAAAAACAACAACAAAAAAACAACTCTGTGTAATTTTCTTTTCTTTTTTTATAAATTTTTATTTATTTATGATAGTCACACAGAGAGAGAGGGAGAGAGAGGCAGAGACACAGGCAGAGGGAGAAGCAGGCTCCATGTACCAGGAGCCCGACGTGGGATTCGATCCCGGGTCTCCAGGATCGCGCCCTGGACCAAAGGTAGGCGCCAAACCGCTGCGCCACCCAGGGATCCCTCTGTGTAATTTTCTATGGGGACTTGTGTTTTCATTTCTTTTGGATACATACCTAGGGATGAAATTGCTAGCTCATATGATAATTCAATGATTACTGTTTTGAGGCACTGCCAAACTTTCCCACACTGACTACACCATTTTCCATTCCTACCATATTTGAGAGTCCCTGTTTCTCCACATCCTTGCCAACATTTGTTATTTTCTGGTTTTTACTATAGCTCCTAGTGGGCATAAAATGGTAGCTCATCGTAGCTTTGATTTTTATATATATATTTTAAAGATTTTATTTATTTATTTGAGAGAGAGAGAGAAGCAGAGACATAGGCAGAGAGAGTAGCAGGCTCCACACAAGGAGCCTGATGTGGGACTCAATCCCGGGACTCCGGGATCACGCCCTGTGCCAAAGACAGCCACTCAACCACTGAGCCACCCAGGCATCCCTATTTAGCACATACATACATACATACATACATTTATTTAAGATTTTATTTATATATTCATGACAGACACAGAGAGGCAGAGACACAGGCAGAGGGAGAAGCAGGCTCCGTGCAGGGAGCCTAATGTGGGACTCAATCCCAGGACTCCAGGATCATGCCCCGGGCCGAAGGCAGGCACCAAACCACTGGGCCATTCAGGGATTCCCCCTATTTATTTAACACATCTTTAAACCGGACTGTTCGTAATTTTGTGGTTGAGTTGTAAGGGTTCTTTATATATTCTGGATGTTAAAACTTTACCAAATATAGGATTTGAAAATATACTCTCCTATTCTGTAGGTTCTCTCTTTTTACATTCTTGGTAATATCCTTTGATGCACAAAAGTATCTAATTTTGATATAGTGCAGTTTATCTTTTTTTTTGTTTTTCATGCTTCGGTGCCTTTTTTTTTTTTTTAAGATTTTTTTTATTCATGAGAAAGACAGAGAGGGGGCAGAGACACAGACAGAGAAGCAGGCTTCCTGCCAGGAACCCGATGTGTGACTCCATACTGGAACTCCAGGATCATGTCCTGAGCTGAAGGCAAGACACTCAACCACTGAGCCACCCAGGCGTCCTGGTGTCATATTTCTGAATATGTGTAATGCAGGTTGTTCAGACTTAACCCCTGTGTCTTTTCTAATAGTTTTATAGTTTTAATTCTTAGGCTTAGATTTTTGTTTTTCATTTTAATTATTTTTTATTTGTATATTTACCTTGTATTTCTTGTTTCCTTTTTTTTGCTTTTTTGTTTTTATGATAGTCACACAGAGAGAGAGAGAGAGAGAGAGAGAGAGAGGCAGAGACACAGGCAGAGGGAGAAGCAGGCTCCATGCACCGGGAGCCCGACGTGGGATTCGATCCCGGGTCCCCAGGATCACGCCCTGGGCCAAACGCAGGCGCTAAACTGCTGCGCCACCCAGGGATCCCCTTACCTTGTATTTCTAATCCTTTTTTTAAAAAAATTTTTTAGGGGCAGCCCAGGTGGCTCAGTGGTTTGGCGCCGCCTTCAGCCTAGGGTGTGCCTTCTGGGCCGAAGGCAGATGCTAAAACACTGAGCCACCCAGGGATCCCCTAAGAACAATTTTTAAACAAAGAAAAGCAGCCACTTTAATAAAGCATGAGTAGACCATGTATAGGGAAATTCCAAATAGATGGAAGAAAATTTTAATGTTATTTTTTATTTATTTTTTTTTATGATAGTCACAGAGAGAGAGAGAGAGAGAGGCAGAGACACAGGCAGAGGGAGAAGCAGGCTCCATGCACCGGGAGCCCGATGTGGGATTCGATCCCGGGTCTGCAGGATCGCGCCCTGGGCCAAAGACCGGCGCCAAACCGCTGCGCCACCCAGGGATCCCTAATAATGTTATTTTTCTAAGTAATCAGACATGGGTGACTGATAACGTTTGGGTTATATCTTCAAAAGGGAGAAGTGTACATGAGTAGAATAACAAGGACAGAAAGCCAAGAAGGCATAGGAGATGGTCTTACCTTCCTCACAACTGTCAACAAAAGCTGGGGGCTGAACTTAAATTGTAGGGCTGTGATGTGACAACCTAACTTTATGGCATTAGGAAGCCAAAATAAAAAATCTTCATACAGGGATTTTTTTTTTTAAAGATTTTTATTTATTCATAGAAACACAGAGAGAGAATGAGAGGCAGAGACAGGCAGAGGGAGAAGCAGGCTCCATGCAGGGAGCCCGACATGGGACTTGATCCCGGGTCTCCAGGATCATGCCCTGGGCTGCAGGTGGCGCCAAACCGCTGCGCCACAGGGGCTGCCCCATACAGGGATTATACTCTGATAAAACACAAGGTCAGAGGATGGAGCAGACAAACCCCTTTAGGTTTATGAGGTCCTATCCCCAGAGCTGCACAAATAAAAACCTCCCAGGGTGCTCCTGGGTGGCTCAGCAGTTTAGCACCGTCTTCAGCCCAGGGCGTGATCCTGGAGACCCGGGATGGAGTCCCACATCAGGCTCTCTGTGGGAAGCCTGCTTCTCCCTCTGCCTGTGTCTCTGCCTGCCTCCTCTCTCATGAATAAATACAATCTTCAAAAAATAAAAAAATAAAAGCCTCCCAAAAAGGGCAGGAGAGCTTCACCAGTGTCTCAATTGGGTTGAGGTAGAGGGAGGGCTGTGTCATGTTAACTTTGTAGGAAAAAAGTGTGATTACAGAATATTCCTAAGATTGTATGTTCTCTGCAAATGCTATCTTAAATTACTTCAAGAGTGCTAAGAATAATTACTATATTAGGTCAAATAGAGCATATTTCAATTCACAGAAGTTCCTGAAACCAAGTAGACTGAATTTACTTTCAGAAATACTACCTACTTAAGGGAGAGATTTGTTAAGGATAGAGATTAAGAGATGGATACAGATCAGCAGTATAATTTTAGGCAATTACCTAACTTTTTTTCGTTTTCTCTACCTTAAAATTTAGCTAATACATGCAAAGCACTTAGCACAGTCCCTGGCACACAGTGAGGACTCAGTCCAAAGTTCTTTATCGTAAGAACCCTCTGAAGATGCACACCACATCCCAGGCCCTCCGGCAATCAGATCTCCCAGTATCCTACATAGACTCCGTTAGGCTTCTGTCTGCACTGTTAACATTCAGCTTAACTTCCTGTTAGGCTATGAGGTATTTCAATTTCTCAGCATCTGATAAAACCTAAAGCTCAGCAGATGTTTGAAAGATCTGAACACTCATCTAGTGGGATGGGGCTCAGCAAGAAACAACTTCAAAACAGATATTGAAGGGGATCTCTATAGGTTGAGACTGGGCATGGTGGCCTAGTGGGGACAGCACTGCAGGTGGATAAGAACAAAGGAACAAAACATCCAGGCCACTGCAATCCTATAGTGCTAGGAATGCTCTATAATTTAACAATACTTACACTAGGGACAGTAGAGCTTTTCTTGCGTTCAGGAATATCAGCCTTATTGGGATTACTTGCATTCCCAAGCATGGGGCTGGCTGGAGCAATTCCCTTTCCTCCAACAGCACTTCCGCTTGATTTCCGGGAAGGAATTCCATCTTCTTTGAGGTCACTATCTGCAGTGCTGGTCTGACTCCTTTTTGGATATGCCACAACTGAAGGAATAGCTGGTCCAGCTAAAATAAAGAGTTTACTTTTTAAAAGTCAGAATATAGTTTTATATTTTATTCTGTGAAAATAAATACATTTTATATGATCCAAGACTGCTATCACTAAGAAAATACAAGACAGTAAAACACTGTAAAATGTTTCCCTATGCAATTTCAATTGTAAAATTTCACTTACTTGTCCCTTTTTACTTGTTTTTATTTTTCTTTTAAGATTTTATTTAAAATAAAATGTCTATTTATTTGTCTTTATTTATCCATGAGAGACACAGAGGGAGAAGAAGAGACAGAGGCAGAGGGAGAAGCAGGCTCCCTG